>NW_027472585.1:38351367-38873867 GCF_030347505.1 Rhynchophorus ferrugineus | reverse complement strand
ATATATATATATATGTTATATATATATATATATATATATATATATATATATATATATTTATTTATTTATTTATTTATTTATTTATAACAGGTTAATTGAAAAGTCCCCGGCCTACCATAGTAAAATACATATTTTTGGCAAGTTTTTTTGTATTCAACATAATTCCCTTCAAGGATGACACACTGATTTTAGCGACCCTCCAATTTTTCGATACCATTTTTGTGACCACTTCTTCATTCGGCGAAAATTTCTTCCCAGCGAGAATTCTTTTGAGATCTGAGAACAAGAAAGTCGCCGGGGGCCAGATCTGGAGAATACGGTGGATGAGGAAAAAATTCTAAGCCCAATTCATGGATCAACCAAATTCCTAATACAAGATAACCAAGGGAGGATTACTGGTGGATAAAATGTGATTTATCCGTCTATTTAAATACAGCCATCATACAATTCAAAAAGTCTACAGACACAGTCATTATTTGACAGCACATTGATACAGAATATTTAAATACCTGGTCAAGGGAGGGCGCAGTTGGTGTCACTTTTACAATGTGAAGATTGAAAAAATAAAATAGTTTTAACATTGCCAGTAACACTCTTATAATCCGGAGGAAAAAGACGAGCAACAGTAGATAACTAAGCTTTCAACTATTCTCTTTGATGACACTGGAGGTTAGTTTTCAATCCCGTTCGTTCAGTTATTATATATTGCACTTGCATGAAAGTAATTCATTGTTAATAAATATTTTATTTGAAACTAACGTAGATACAGTACTGATTAAAGCTGTTGAGAAAAAAAAACAATGATCAATAATTAAAATTTATTTTATTAGGACAAAAAAGTTAGAAAAATATAATGTATATCTATTTATTTATTATATTGTCTTACATGTTGCGATATAGTATATATTGCTGCATGTTGATAACATTGATTCTACATAGTTAAATAATATGACGCGTATACTCAGTTTACATGTCAAATCTTGTATTTTATATTGAAGAAATTAATCGCTTTGTTCTGGCACAGTTAATACATGCGATCGGTGAAATGTATAATCCCTGAAAGATTGTTAATAGTTTCAGGAGTTGATTTATCAATGGTAATAGCAGCATACAAAAACCAAAGTAAAAATAAAAGTAAAATATTAATTGATGAAGAGGAACAGTGGGCGACACAAAAAATAAATTGACAGAGACCGAATCACAGCCGAACTTAACAAATACTTGTCTCTACAAAAACAGTACGGTAGGAACTTCAAAAAAACAACATTTATGGAAAAGCCGCTATTGACCAATTTAAGCAGCGAAGTTGATGATTGGAAGAATGTGGTGTGGTCCAATGAATGATCGTTTTTACAGATTTTTTTGTAAACGGTTTGATTTAAACTTCCGGCTTCCCAGAGTTACACATGGGAGAGCTTCCGTAATGATTTGGGCGGCAATGGTATTTCCATTCACATTACTAAATTACTGCGAATAACTATCTGGCCAACTTCAATAAAGAAGAACTTTTCATTACTAACATATCGCTGCCAAAAACTATTATATTCCAAGATAATAATGCACGCATGCAATCTGCTACATTACTGAAAAAGTTGCCCGATATTTTTGTATAAGAATGAGACAACATTCTATTGGATCAAATATTTAGAAACTTCCCGAAGCTACTATGCAACAAATATGACTTTCTTAAGAGCAAATGATTAATTCATGCTTTATTAATAAATTAATATTATGTAAATATCAGGTATTTGCTTTGTTGCAATATCTGCAGACGACACTGCAGTCCTAGCCATTGAAAATCACAACACTGAAATAATCGAACCCGTATTCCCGAAACACAATTCTAAAAATGGCACCTCAAAATTAATCAAAATAAACCAATATATGTAAATCAGGAGAGAGTCCCATATGGAAATACAGATAAATATCTTGGTACCACCCTTGATGCTAAATTTAGGTAGAAGCCACATGTTAAGAAAAAATGTGAAGCTGAACTACAAAAAAATTAACTGGCAATTAGGTAGTTATTCAGCGCTGTAAAGATATAATAAGCTTTTGCTTCACCAGTGCTGCTACCGCGAGTTATTGTTGATGGTACGTTCCTAATGACAACCTGTCTAAGAGCCTGAAGGTAGAAACTATCGATAACAATATCAAAGGTTTTGACCAAAGACATGAAAAGAAACTTTATCAGCTTTCAATTGTTGAACTTATCCAGCTCCAAGGTAGTGATGGTTTGGTTAAAAGTGCAAAGAGAGTAAAACCATTTGATCCAGTTCATTTTAGTTAAAAGTAAAACTCAGTGTAGATTAAAAACAGTGACCTAGATGTTACGCTGTATCGTAGAATAACTACTTTGTAATTTTAAATCCATAGCAAATTAGAATAAAAATGAATAGTTTATCAATGTTTATATACTATATTGATATGACAAATAATTTTTAAATATGCGTAAATATTAGGTATTCATATTATTGTCGCCATGCTTGTATAGTGAGACTATAATTATTGAGGAAAATTGTATATTAGTGTATTGTACGAATAATAATTCATCCAAAAATTATTTCTAAAGCATTCTAATGGAAACCCTCTCATTATCATTAAAAAATATACTTTAATGGCGCATGTACTGTTTCGAGGTATATGGAACAGCGATGATACCGTAGTTTAATTTTCTACCGGCAGCGTAATATGTTGCCAAAGAGAGCTATCAAGGACCTATTAAAATTTCCCGTAGGACTCTAGAAACAATGTTAATTTTCGGAAATTACTTATGTTGCGCAGTACTTAGCGTATATTAGAGTGCTATAATATAGACTGTTATTCGGTATAGCCTTTTTGTTTCTCGCATTAGCATAACACCAATGTATTTTTAGAACGGCTAATTGCTTAATGAGCGCTACGATGCGCGAGGAATATGAAATTGTATTTAAAATAGTTGATATGTTCATTAAATCTAACGTTATTATCTCTTCTCTGTATTATATCTCTTTTATTTTTACAAAACATGCGATTTTTCAAAAATATGACGCAAGGGTGATCCAGTCCAGCCTTGCCGGAATAAAATTTATAATATTAAAAATATTACGATGGCTACATTTACCGATGAGACTACGATTCTTGCTATCGAAGACAAAAGCCAAACGAAAATTACAATAAGCAAGTGACAATATAAATAAATGGACCCTAACCTGGATACAAAAATTAGCCAAAGTAAACCTGGGCAAGAGCAGTTCATGTATGATCAGACTACACTAGTACTAACAGATTTTAGTACCTAGGAATTAATGTTGATGCAAGACTTCGCTGAAAGGAACAAGTAAAAAGGAATGAAAGAAAATAATTCAAATATAGGAAAACATATTGGTTAATTGGAAGAAAATGGCAATAATCAATACATAATATATTGATATTTTACAAAAAGTAATATATAAATTCAATACAAGTTTTCTAGAAAATCCCAAATACTACAGGACTTATTACTTTCACCAAGATTTTCAGATAACGAATGTCATTCATGTCAACGAAACAAGAGGAGGATGTGCGTTCTTACATCTATATGCATTACAACTATTTCATAACATCAGAACAAGCTACATATTCAAAGAATCAAACTATTTGATCTTGTATAATGTAGTGTCGCGAGGTGAACTCAATAGAATTTAATATAGCACTATTAATATATTAAAACTCTTACACAAGAAGCTAAGATATAAATTATACAATAGCCGGCAACAACTAATAATAATTCAATAAAAAATATTTTTAAAGTTCTATCCTTTAAGATTCCGTTAAAAGGATTACTCTAAATTTAAATTATTTTTGAATATACCTGTTTTAGTGACTTTGACTTTAAACTTTGATCACGTTTTTCTAGAAACTACTTTTTTCGAGACGGTTAACATGATATCTCAAGTTCTACTAAACCAAATTAGTTGAAATCTAGCATTAGCCCCGAATATACTTTTTTTTTTCAGAAAATTTTAATATGAGACTAGCGTTTACAGCATCCTGCAGATATTTGTGGCAACAGTAATAAAAAGCTTCTTGTTTTATAAGTTTTTGAAACCTTATAGAGAGCTTACCATTACATTATATTAACATATGTTATATAAATTGTTAGTTGCCTGTAAAATACTTAAAAAAATTTGCTTGTCTTTTATAATAATAAACGTATATTTGAAGTAAACACCACATAAAATAACTACTTAACCCCATTATATCACAAAAGTTATATTTAAAAAAAAATGTGTTTGTAATGATTCAACAGTCAAAGTATTTTCAACGAAACAAAAGTGGTGATTTATTCATTATATATTCACAATAATAATTTTATTGGGCTTTAGTACTGTATATCCTGCTGATTCCACGAGATACACGACAAGACGTTATGGCTATTAATATTGGGTCTCAGTGTCGATATGGTTGACACTCCTGGACTAATATGTCAATGACAAAAGATGGCCTTGAAAACCAAAAATAGTCAAAGACAATTAGTTTGCATCGCCCATTACACTAGAACCAAACCAAACTTTCATAGAACTTTCAGACAATTTGGCAAGTGATGATTTAGCTACTTCTAGCCATTTATCATTTAAAAGAGGATCTACTGCGGCAATAATAGACGTAAGAAGTCCTGGATTGATCCAGGAGAGCCACCCATATTGACACTGAGGTGCAATATTAATAGCCATAACTGCCATGTATATCGTGGAATAAGCAAGATATAAAGTACTACGGTCGGCTAAATCTCAATAAAACAATTATTGTGAATATATAAGGACCTCAACTGAGTAAATTAATGACATATGCTTGCAACAAAACAATAAAATAGAGCAAGTAAAAGAGGTAAATTCGTCATCATATAACATTAAACTGAGAAAGGCTAAAAATGAAACTAATTCCATAATTTCATAAATGAAGCACATAGGAAAAATAGAAAATGATTATGAAATATTAACAATAAATGTGTAAAAACTTCAAATCACATCAATTAAACTAACATTATTATGTATTCATTAATATAACAAGATATGTAGTTAAAAGGCAATCTTTGAAATTTGTATCAATTATTTTGACTGTTTACTTTATAGACATGGATTTTAAAAAACCAACAGTTAATTTAATGATTGTAACCATTAATATACATTCCTAAATTGTAAAAAATAAGTTACCTAGTTGTGTACATTATAGTTTTATTAATATACATACTAAAATAAAATATCAACTTTTATTAACATATATTTTACTCATATATTTCCTGTTTTAGAAGAATTACTGCAAAAATTACCAAGAGGGGGAATTATAAAATTTACCATCTTGACCAGTCAGCATTTAGATTCAAATACGTCCCAGTCATTTGGAAGATGGCGGAAATTATAATGATTCCAAAACCTGGAAAGTCCCAAACGAAATAAAAGCCTATGGACCTATATCACTGTGGCCAGTAATATACAGGGTTCTTGAAGAAGTTCTATTGAAAAGAATAAAATAGATCATACAGAGAAAAGACCTAATATTAACACACCAGTTTGTATTTATTAACAACCATTCAAACATTCAACAGTTAACCAGGTCTACAAAATAACAGAAGTCTACGAAAGTAAAAAAGTATGCACAGCTATATTGTTAGATGTAGCACAAGCATTAGATAAGGTTTAGCATAAAGCCCTTGTTTATAAACTACAGAAAATGTCACCAGAACAACACACCGAACTATTAAAATGGTATATTACAGCCAGAATGTTTAGAGTTAAACAAGAAGAAGCTTATTCTACAATAAGAGAAGTTAAAGCAAGTGTACCACAAGGAAGTGTAATGGGACCAATGCTTTATCTACTTTACACTTATGATATAACACAAATGAAGAATATTACGATGGCTACATTTGCTGATGATACTGCGATTATTGTTATTGGAAACAATAGTGAAGAGGAAACATGAAAACTACAACAGGTAAGTGACAATATAAATAATTGGACACAAGATTGGAAAATAAAAGTTAACGAAAGTAAATCTGTATATGTGCAGTTCACCTGCCGTCAGACAGTACAAGCACCAATAACATTACATAATATTATCATTCCATAGAGCAAACAACGCTAAATATCTCGGAATAAATCTTGATAAATAACTGCGCTAGAGGGAATATATAAAGAAGAAAAGAAAAGAACTGGAATTGAAATATAGAAAAATGTACTGGCTAATTGGAAGAAAATCACAATTATCAGTACATAATATATTGCTATTATATAAATAAATACTGAAACCTATATGGACATACTGAGTTCAAATATAGCGATGTTCTGCAAACAGTAACATAAACAAATTACAAATATTTCAGAACAAAGTCCTGAGAGGTATTGTAGGCGCACCCAAATATTATAGGACTGATTACCTACATCGAGACCTTCACATACCCACAGTTAGTAAAGAAATTAAGGGGACATGAGAAAAGACTCCATTAACATGCTTAACAACTTTTTCATCGGAGACTGAGATAGGGCCGATGGGTCCCTTAGTTATATACCTAGATTTAAGTTATCATAAAGACAAAATGCAGGTTTGTAGGAAACGACTAGTAACAATGTAATAATTAAATAATAATATATATATATATATATATATATATATATATATATATATATATCCCTGTTTTAATATACAATTTAATATACAAACAATCTTCATTGATTTTTCCATATTTATATTTATAACTTAAAGGTAAACATATATTCTATATACTTATATTTGAAACTCTGAAGTTGTTACAGGTCTGAAAATAATCTTACTTATGATATTCTCTTGTAATGTTCAGTGGTGTAGTTACCTAAACTTCAAAATTCATTTCAATAATGTGAACAACACTGGGTTTGAATTAGGTCACTTTAACGAATGTGTCCTGTATATTTATCTATTAAACTACGTAGATCAATTTAAAGATAGCGTAATGCGAATCTATTCTACCAATAAAGTTACGTTTGTTTTCTCATCAATAAAATATCGTTTACTTTTCGAAAACGAGCCGGGACAAATAATGCGTTCCGTCCTATAAAACAAAAAAAAACGAACGGGGAGAAATTTATAGAGCCAATCACGAAGGGTATCGTATGAGACTGAAATGGCCAAGTTTTGGCTTTGTTTACGTTCAAATCTATCGTCACTTTATTTGAAATCGTAGCCGGACTCTTTTTTTTATGTCTCTCGGAAGAAAAAGTTAGTGCTTATTTAGACAAACTTTTTTATGCGAATTCCTAGGAAGTTTGAACCTTATAAAGGGCATAAAAGAGCACGATTTCCCGACGTTATATTGTTCCAAGTTTCGGAGTGATTTTGTAGTCGTGCGAGGAGAGTATGGCAGTGAAATTTTTATGATATCGGGCTGTAAAACGCATGATAAAACGCAAATCTTCGTGTTATACATGTGGGATTATATTGTTGTGTGTACGATACGATGGAAACCGATTGCTTCAATGTATTGGATAATCTTTTAAATAATAAAGTCTATATTTTAATACACCATGTACATATTGTAAGATGCTAAAAACTCTTAAATTATGTTATTTGATTTTTTATTTGACAATTAACTATTTGCTTGTAAAAACATTAGGAGCCAGTTTGAATTCTGGCCATCTTTTCAGTTTGGAAAGGTTTTTATTGAGAGAAAAATATTACAACAATTATAGCGAGAGCAAAACACCTGCTACCATTTAGAATCCGCGCCATCTTGGTTATGTGACGTTTAGCTCATTTCGCTTTAATCATTGTGTTCTGTGGACGTTAAAATTTTATTATGGATAAATACACGTCACATGAACGAGCAGAAATAGTGACAACATTAATTCAAAATAATCCTTTCATTATCGCCACTCATGGCGATAAATTGCATCCGTGGTAGCGGGAGTTTTGCCGCACCCTATATTAACAAAGGTATTTTCCATCATTATCTAAAATTGACTTGCGTCTTTCACGGAAATATGGTGATACCATGTCGAAATAGCGATGTTGGTTTGCCATACTGTATCTATACGACCATTTAATAATCAGAAGGTACTAAGTGTGGCGAGTACACTGGGTGTGGCAGAACTTTCCATTCGAGTTGTAACGCCATATTCTTCATGACTCTCAACGTGTACGCATTTTCAGTACTTTATTTATATATTTATATATTTATATAGCCTTTATCTTTAATCCATAAATCCCACTTAAAATATATATTACAAAAACGGTTATTATAAAGACTCCAGAGTGATTAAAATGTGCTATTTCATCATAAATTTTTTTACCTAAATTTTTTCAACTAAAAATTTAGATAAAAAAATTGCATCGTTCTTTGCTTATTTATTCCACATTTCTACCTCACTATTTTTTCCCCACTTTTGGCTCTATGGCTTTCGTTTATGCTTTCTTCTTTGTCTTATGTCTCACCTGGGAACTAACAACTCACCACATGCCAACATACTACCAAATGAGGTTTGTAAAAATGTATAATTCATCCTAAATTTGACGCGGATTATTCCTTCTCATTTCACCTTAATTGAAAAAAGACAGCATGCATGCATCTGAGTATATAACCGTTTACCGAACGGCAAACGTGTTAAACCAAAATTTTATGTTAATGAGACAACATTGAGGTGTGATGACGTGTTTTATTATAATTGGATTATAATCATGTTTATTGTCAATTTTATTTGATAGACCATGATACTCATATATTTCGGCAAACTGTTATTAAGTAGCCAGCAACATTGGAATCTGATTGGTATTATCTATAATTATAGGTTAATATCTTATTAAAATAATCCAGATAAATTACAACAACAAGATTACCGTTTTTAGAAAATATACAAGAAAGCAGCTTTAGCTAAATAGTCCTTGAGAAGTATCAGTTTTCACCTTTATCACCTGGCAGCTACAATATGACTCCGGAGAGAAATCAAATGACTTACAAAGTGTGCTAGTTACTCAAAAGGGAAAATCATTTCCGACCGTATTAAGGCCCTATTGTAAGACGAAACAGAGTCCCAGGTGAATACACTGTGCATTGTTATAATCTGGAAGATATGCCGAGTACCAGTTTAGTTTAGAGGCCAGCACCTTTAAGTTGTAAAGGTAATACTTTTATGTCAAAATAAATATTAATATATTTTATCAGAAATGATAGTTTGGCAAATTAATAATAAAACACGAGTGGAGTATTTCTCCTAGTATATTAGTATAGAATTAATGACCATAAATTGCGTCTGGTAGAAAAATATTTAAGATGGTAGCAAAACTGCAGCTAATAATAAAAAGGTAATGGTTTAAAAAAATACTTAGTAAAACATTCTCAGAAATTTAAAAAGGAAAATAAACTTCTGACTGGAGAAACTAATTTTCCGAATTAGTCTATAAAATAGTTGCCAAATATCTGAAAAATTCTTAAAAACATTAGCGATAATAATTAGAGGTTATAAAACGGCAAACGCTGTTTTGGCGCTATGCTTGTTTTAATAGAATGCAGATCGCTGCTTGATATTTGTACTCCGATTGAAAATGTTAAAGCCAATACCTCCATGCCAAACAGTCAGTTAGAAACAGATTGCGTATCTAATTAGTTATTTTGAACTGGAACCAGATAATGGGCGTTCCTGATTATCAGTAAAATGCGTTAGAGAGGCATTTTCGATGATGTTAATTATTAAGTTACTGCGATTTTATTAGAAATATTTGTAGTTTTGCAGCTATATTGTGAATCTATTTCTTAGTATGGTACTGTGAATAAAACTTCTCAGCTGGCTTCCACTTACTCTTGCGATAGTCGCGGGTTCGAATCCTGCTGAGGCATGGTCGTAAATTTATGTTTGTTATTGTTTAGTATCTGTGATTGTCTGTGATTGAAAGTATAAAATCCGACAAGGAAAATTATCCCAGTCACGCCAGTAACCAGGCTGGGTAAGACCGTATGTTATCTGGGATGGTTTCTAAGTTGGTCACTCGTCAGTCGGTAGGCTTAATATCGACGACCGTGAATTGGAGCACACGTTAAACAGTAGGTCCAGTCCAGATGAACCCTCATTGGTAAAAAGAGGACTTTGAAATATATATAAAAATCTTATCTTCAAAATCTAAAGAATAATATAATGTTAGATTAACCAAAGATAAAAAGTCTATATGCAAAGTGGTTGACGTTTCAAAATAACGTCGATATTCCATTAAACCTTAATAAAATGGATGAAATGAATGAAAAAAGATATAGTTTTCGATATTATAATCTCTATATAATAAAATATATCTATAACATAATTTAATAAAATTAGAGTAAACTATTGATTTAGTAAGAATTCTTAGAGAATTTAGAAATATGCAACTATTTGAAGGACATAGATTATACCTCTTTACACTGTTACGACACATGGGTTTTAAAAGGTGTAAAAATAACCCACAAATATATTTTTAAAGCACATCATCAAATTAATTAATATTCCTTACTTAGTTCTGTATATTTAGATTAAATATGCACTTAGATATCCAAAATAGACTTTGAAAACATTTGAGTGACCATGACAAGACAAGTAATAAAAAGAGCGTAAAGATAGCAATTTACATATTGATGTAAAAAGGTTAAGTTAGGCGCTCGGCTAAAGTCTGCCATTTTATCAATATATATATATATATATATATACCTCTTTGAAAATGTCAAAGTTTCGTGCGTATGCTCTAATATCAAAAGTGGTTTTAAAAATCAAAAGAGCGCTTTCGATTTGAAAGGCATACCTTGTTCTGGTAAACCGAAAATGGTTTAAGATGCAAAATTGTAAGAATTATTGGACAAGGACTCAACCCAAACTCACAACCAAATAGCAGAATCATTCATTGTGACCCAAAAAACGATTAGCAACACACTATGAGTAATAGGGAAAATCCAAAAGATGGAAAGCTGGATGTCACATCAATTGAATCGCAGAAAAATGGAAAATCGAAAAATAGTCTGTGAAATGCTGCTTCAAAGGTATGATCGGAAGTCATTTCGGCATCGAATAGTTACGGGTGATGAAAATTTGTAAAGAAGTGATCAATTACATTGAATCATGCATAGATCGACAATAGTCCAGAATGGACATGAAGCCACGGTAAAATGATTTTACTGCCCGATAACGCGCTGTCGCATAAAAAAAACCGGTCAAAGAAGCGTTGAAAGCACCTGGGTGGAATATATGGCACACATCATACTCTCCAAGCCTTGCTCCGTTCCACTATCAACTTTTCGCATCAATGCGAAACGCGTTTGCAGAACGCACAATTTGCTTGGAAGATGGGTAAGATGTATAGAATCAATTGTTTCCATTTTATTGAAAGTTATGTAGTTTTCTTTTCTTCGAAAAAATCTTTCCGGTACACCTGATATTTTTAATACTGAGTTTTGTATTGTAGTGACATTTCTTGTACCCATATCATGTTAGAATAACCTAATTACTACATCACACAATATAATCGAACGTGACCGTAAATTTAATCGACTCGACTCGAGTCTAAACTCTTAAGCGGCCTTGACTTGTTATCACCATCAATGCACGCCACAAGAGTTCGTTTAGAGCTCGCCTTGGAAACCGCGCCGAACTCAAGACAAATTAGAAATCTTTATGAATAATAGATTCGTCTTATTAACAAGGGGGGCGCAGACGGAGCAGATTAATAGTTCCGGGGTGACTATGGAATTGTGTATATTTTATTCACGAAGCATACGCGCCAACAGATAATAGTAAGTTACGAGACAGGGGAGGAAAACAGGAATTTCAAATTGGTGGCGGGGGTGGACCGAAGACGACTTTATTGGCTTTTAAAAGGTGATATAAAAAAAGGGCGACGCGAAAGGGAAGCTCCATTTTGTTTCGCGAGACTGGAAAAAAAAGGACAATATATTTGTGATGTTTTGTCGAGAAATTGCGTTCCGAAAATATAATAGTGGGAAGTCTTCTTTGTTCCGTAACTGACAGCTTTATTTCCTCAGTGTTCGCATATAGCTCTGTGAATTTACCGTATCAAAAGAGGGAAGCTCGCATTATATACTTTTGCTTGAGCACTAATATTGATATTTTCTGTAAAATCCATATAAATCAATTTCATGAACATTAAAAGCTCGTGGAGCCATAATCTACTCGTTAATAATAGAAGTAAAAATGTTAATATACCTCACAAGAACATAAGCAATATGCTACAATTACATTTTCATGCCCTTACATTATTTTTATGTTGGCGATGACCAGTTTTTGGTCGATAATGGACGTACCTCTATTTCTGCAATATGCGTATTATCCCGATTTAGCTCCATCCAATTCCTTTCATATTATCTACACCATTCTAGGCTCACGTTCTGGCCTAAATTCAGTAATTTAAGATACTAGGGCCCCACTAATAAAAAAAATCCTTTAAAAACATTTTGACAAATATTGGAAAGTTGTTGTTAGATGTAAGTATTCTATAAATTATAAGAAAAGTATATATATAATTGAAACGTTAGATACTTACATAGAAAATAATTTAAATAAATCATTTTCCCAATTATTAATCTGGTAAATAGTTAAAAAATTGTAATATAATAAAGGAAACATGAACGGAGACATAAAAAAAAACCTTTGAAATTGTCTTCATGACACGTTTCAGTTGCCTTTCAAATTTTGATATTGCTAGAAAACATTTTGTAGAAATGTTGCAATTAGCGGCATCTAGCAAACTCTGGCGCTGAAATAAGTTCTAAGGTCAATTGAAAAGTCCCCGGCCAGTTTATATGTTTCTTAGTTAGCCTTAACCCTCAAAAGATGCGTGTATAAATTTGACAGTTGTCGGATCATTAGTTTGTGAATTATAGCATTTTGAGTGAAGCAACTTTTGTTATTGTGAAAAAATGGATAAAAAGAAATTTCGCGTATTGATAAAATATAGCTATTTGAAGCAAAAAATACTGAAAAATAAAAACGATGACCAGTTGATGATTGGTAGCAGTTTTTGAGGATTATTAAGCGTAATTAACTTGAGATTTTGCGTCGAGTGAATTACACATGATGAACACGCTCTGAATCGTGGAAAAACACAACAGTCGGCTGGCAAGGTTATGGCGTCTGTATTTTGGGATGTGCATGGAATAATTTTAATTGACTACCTTGAAAAAGGAAGGATCATCAACAGCGACTATTACATGGCGTTATTGGACCATGTGAAACGACCGCATTTTAAGAAAAAGGAAGTGCTACTTGACCAAGGCAATGGTAAGATGTGTTACAAGTCAGTGAAAACGATGGCAAAAATCCATGAATTGGGCTTCAAATTACTTCCCCATCCACCGCATTCTCCAGATCTGGCCGCCAGAGACTATTTCCTGTTCTCAGATCTCAAAAGAATGCTCGATGGGGAGAAACTTTCATCGAATAAAGAGGTGATCGCCAAAACTGAAGCCTATTTTAAAACAAAGGATAAATCGTACTACACAAATGGTATCGAAAAGTTGGAGGGTCGCTATAATCAGTTTATTACCCTAGAAGGTAATTATGTTGAATAAAAAAAGACTAATTTTGCCAAAAAAATGTGTTTTACTATGGTAGGCCGGCAATCAATTGGCCTGTTAGAGCAGGATCCATGGGTCTAATTTATTTTCGAAATACTCGGATAAAGATCGGTTTCTATGTATATTTTTCTAGACTGGCTTCTTCTATGCAGTTCTTCATTCCAATATTCTTGATCCCCTTCTGAAAGTTAACCAATAGGCAGAACGTTTATTGATATGCGTTAGTAAACATACAAAAACACTGATTTACTACAAAATAATCTAATGTTGAAAGAAATCTGAGGAAACATGTTACATGTTACAAAAATAGACAGAAAATTGGTATTTCTATTAAAATATTGGTACACAAGATCTAGCTACGTTTAAAAGTGAAATAATCTTAGAATATACACATTTTTACACATTTAATTGCACAAATTACTTTTATTTATATTTAGGGAAAGGCAAAAATTGACAAGAACTTAAACTACGTATCGTAATTTATCAATCACAATAATAGAAAACTGGAAAATTCTTTGAATCGAACACGATTATGCTCACAATCACCGGCTAGGAGAAACACATAATAAGTCAATTCCTACCGAAACTACCTGAAAGGGGCGTTGTGAAAAAACTCTTCGAGTAATAATTATTTGAATGCATTGGGAACTTCATCTTTGTATTATAATTCATTTTCAAGGAAATATAACGACTTTGAAATTTGCTATTTTGGTGTTGTTGCTATATAAGTAAAAAATATATTTTTAACCACAAGCTGATATATTTCTGCAAACTTATTAAAAATCTAGTATTACATTAATGGTGTATTTAAAATATCAATTTCTTGATAATCTAATATTTAAACAATATAATGATAGGCAATAACACTAATCAGTTCATAATTATACTATACAACAGTAAAGTTATCACAGCATATGTCACAACAACAAATGTATTGCATATTGAATGACTTTGATACTACTGTTAAGTTGTATCAAACAAAACATTAACATCTTGTTGACTGCCACTTATTCTTTTTCTACAGTATTAGCTGGAGATATAATTTTTACCATAACTGTGTCAACCGCTAATATTCCAAAGACTGTTGTTATTGTTGTTGGGATATCAGCAGTTTAGAGCAAATGGAGAACTGGTTCCAAGTCATTACCCTAGGGAAGTCCAGCTGAAATAGGTATAAGAGTTGAAATGAGAGTATATTTTATTATTATTGAAATGACTAATCTGTATATTTTTTAACAATGATTAACTAACATGAAGTTACTGTAATATATCCAGGGTATAGTCTTTATCTTAGTCTGAAGAGTCTCGCAACAGGCGTGAAGCGCTAATATCTCTAACAGTTATGCTGCAAGATTTCCTACAAGGAGACGCGTCGCGCCACTCTATAAAACACCGAACTCCCCCGAAGTGCATTGTCCCAAATCTGAAGTAAAGCGCCAGTTTAAACTTCAAACACATTGATTAATTCCGCGCCCAAATCGTGGCATCATCATTATCCCTTATGCAGGACTCATTGCTTAACGTCTCCCGTCCCGTTCTGGTAAGTAGTTCCATTTGTCTAAAGTAAGTTTGCCATTCTCGGAAAAGCGTAGGGGATCGTTAAGCTGTCCTTAATTAATTTGGGACTAAGAATTTAGCGCCCTCCGTGGGCCGACGAGGGTTTTTACCGGAGCCTCGAATTTGGCTCCGAGGAGTTTTGCTTAGTTAATTTCGGATCGTCTTCTTTCGGGCTCTTTTAAATTTACATCGGTCCGTTTTTTTCCACTCCGTCGTAATTAATAATTAATGTTACATTTAAACTTTCTTGGCGTTACATAATTTTTACGTTTATGACGACCGGTTCTTGATCGATAATGAGTTACAATTTACCGATATTCAGGAACATAATCTTGGTAAAGGCTAAGTTAGTTAATTTGTTAGTTTGTTCAATAGATTTGTAGAGATTCATCTGAGCTTTAAGAGTAGACTTATAAAGTTAATATCTCTCACAGGAACGTAACTGTAATGTTATCACAAACATTCTTAGTTCTACATAATTTTTACGTTTAGAGATAACCAATTCTTAATCGATTATGGAATTAAAATTGGCCAGAATTAAAGTAACTACAGTAATTAAATGCTATGGTCGTTAAAATGCTAGAGTTCTCAATAAATTTGTGGGGTATCATATGTTGGTTGACAGTGGTCTTGAAGATTTTAATATACCACACAGGAACAGAACCAAAAATATTTGATCCAAACGTTCTTAGTATTACGTTATTTTCAAGTATACGATAACCAGTTTTTAATCGATTATGAAATTTAAATTGGTTAATATTGAAAGTATTGTACAGTTAGTAAAGATTACTATCGGTGAAGTGCTAGGTTCTTCCATAAATCCGCGGAGAATCATACCGGTTAATATACTTCAAGATTTTAATATCCCTCGCAAGTGTAAAATCAAAAATTTTACAACACTATCTATTAACATAAACCTTCCAACTATGGGGTAATGCTAGCTAGTCTAATGTAACTGTTTTTAACAGTTCCAAAATAAAATCTTACGTGACATCTGTAACTATGTCTGTAATGAAGAGATACAGCGCAATATCATTATATAATCTACAATGAGAGTAAGAACAAGTGCTCTTATTAAACATCTGGGGTCATGCTGTAAAGTCACCAAAAACTTATTATAGTAGATTAGTTTCTTAGCCGTAAGCTGTAGGAATCTGGGAATGAGAAAGATTGGTTCTGATAATTGCAAAGTTGGAAAACCATTTCATAGAGGGATATCGTGGAAATTTAAGTCCCATTTATGAGGGAGGTGTTATATTACACGACTGTTAACGGGTCTGACTACGAAAATTGTGTATTCAAAGAGG
The DNA here is from genome assembly GCF_030347505.1 of Rhynchophorus ferrugineus. Taxonomy (NCBI): domain Eukaryota; kingdom Metazoa; phylum Arthropoda; class Insecta; order Coleoptera; family Curculionidae; genus Rhynchophorus; species Rhynchophorus ferrugineus. Next base: position 38,857,463 of record NW_027472585.1, on the reverse strand, counting down.
AGATAGGTTGCGTTGTAGACCGGATGCTAGATGAGAAAGAAAGATCATTAAATGGTGATGAGTAAGATTTGTAGAAATAGGCAGTTTGGTTTATGTTCGAATATACTGAGTTTCGTTTATGTCTCTTAATAAAACAATATTTCAAAGTAAAAAAAAATTTATTGTTTTAAAGATTCAACAAAACTCAGAGATCTATAATTAATAGTCAGTTATATAGGTAGACCTATTAGATATACATAATATGTGTATAAGGAAAAATATATCTTTTTTATTTATACTTCTTCTACATTCTTTTTGTGTTCTCTTAGTTTGACTACTACATCAAAAGAATATATATATATTTATTATATCGATTGCTGTATATATAAAAAATATTACACATATTATTGAGAATATTATATATATTAGATAAACAAGGTAAATCAAATAAAATTTTTAAAAATTAGGACACGCAGAAAAAAAGTAAGATACACCTTGACGTTTCGAAATAGATTTAGAACAAGATTTCTATTCTGATAAAACCGTTTTCTGTATTTGATGTTTTCTAACTGGTGAGGATTTAAAATATTCTATACCGACATTCTAAATTCTGTCGTAACCATATTTGTACAGAAATAAATCAGGTTTCTATTCAAGCGCATACAAGTCAGTAACTGTTCAAGATTTATATACGTTTTGAATATGTTTTATGTCAAGTTTATAAATCTTTTTTGTAATTATTATGAAACATTTGTAGGCTTGTCATATAAATAGGTGCAAAAACAAGGTTATATTGTAACATACTTTTTTTAGTATGTTAAAATAGTAAGTTTAATATTCTACAATTAAAAATGTTAAAAAATTTGCAATATAGAGGGTCAATACCTTTATTGAAATTTTTCTTATTCTTATTTGTAATACATTTAATCAATATAATTATTTTCAGATTTATTTAATAGAATAGCTATTTTTATTTCAGATGACTCAACTCTCACTGTGACTGATATAATATAGAGAAGAAAATATAGAAGATATTGGATATTGGACCATTTATATTGCAAGTTTTTTAACATAACATAAGCGCCTGGAAGATATTACTAGCAAAAATATTTGTTAATTAGTTATAAATGTTTATTCAGCAGGAGATAAGTACAGTAAGTAATAAAACAAATATTCGTATTGTCATGTTTTATCACAAATATATTTGGTATTACGTGATTTTGTAAGATATTTTTATGAAATCAATAATTACTTTTATCTAATACCAAACAACATTATCCATTAACCTAAACCTTCCAACTATGGTGTACTGCTAGCTAGTCTAATGTAACTATTTTTAACAGTTCCAAAATAAAATCTTACGTGACATCTGTAACTATGTCTGTAATGAAGAGATACAGCGCAATATCATTATATAATCTACAATGAGAGTAAGGCCAAGTGCTCTTATTAAACATCTGAGGTCATGCTGTAAAGTTACCAAAAACTTATTATAGTATCTTAGTTTCTTAGCCGTAAACTATAGGAATCTGGGAATGAGAAAGATTGGTTCTGATAATTGAAAAGTTGGAAAACCATTTCATAGAGGGATATCGTGGAAATTACAGTCGCATTCTGAATATCACTAAAGGAAAACTGACGAACGATGGTTCAGGCGATATTCAAAAATAATTGTACAACATCTATAAGCTTGCCAGATGGCAAAATAGTCGTTTCTTTATGAGGGAAGTGTTATATTACACGACTGTTAACGGGTCTGACTACGAAAATTGCGTATTCAAAGAGGAGATAGGTTGCGTTTTAGACCGGATGCTAGATGAGAAAGAAAGATTATGAAATGGTGATCAGTAAGATTTGTAGAAATAGGCAGTTTGGTTTATGTTCGAATATACTGAGTTTCGTTTATGTCTCTTAATAAAATAATATTTCAAAGTAAAAAAAACAGTTTTATTGTTTTAAACATTTTAATGTATAGACTCACCTATTGTATACATTATAAGTTACACATGATAATATATATTGTCCACTGAGCTGATTTGACCCACTAAAGGTTAATACTAAGTTAATACTACCACTAAGTGATTAATAAAGAACAACAAAATTCTATTGAAATATCTTTTTAATCTATATGTGCCTTTAATTAACGTTCTACATTATTTAAAAAATAGATAATTTTACAGGTTTAATAACCTTTTACACAAACTTATTCAAGTATATTTTAAATGCATTAAATTTAAAAGTGAAATAAAACAGAACCCTTTTACTTCAGCATATAGCGCGACAAAAAGTTCAGCAGCACAGTCTCTTTGACCGTTAAACCGTGGCACGGAACGAGAAGAAGTTATTTCGAGGATAGTGGAAATATTTAAGTCGGCTATCGACGATATTCGAACGACAAGTCAATGCGCATAGATTTAAACTTTTTGCTAGAGAGTGAAGACATCGTCTAGTATTAAATGAAAATCTTAGGGAGGATGTTTTATTTATGGCCGCTTTTATGGGCTTGGGAATGAGAGTTTTTATGCCGATAAAAGTCTACTGGATCGCTTTCAAAATCGGTCTGACTGAAACTGCTCTTCAGTTCGATGTAGAAAACAACAACAGTTTACATTAACATAACCATAAACATGTCGATGGTATTATTTTGTTTTTAATAGATTTTAGATAACATTTTTAATACCAAAGGTTTCATAATAATTAAGTATATGATACCCTGATTATAATATCAGTGGAAGTAGTACTAAGTACGTTGTCCAATCATTATGAAGATGAAGAAACAAAATAATGCACTACAAAATACAATATGATATTATCAAAATACAAAACATCGCCGGCTTGGTTGGCGCAATAGTAAGGCGACAGGTTGGAGAATTGAAAAATACAAAATTCGACAAGGAAAATGATTCAAATTACGCCAGTAACCAGGCTGGGTAAGACCGGATGGGTTTTGGGATGATTTCTAAGTAGGTCACTCACCAGTCGGTAAGATTAATGCCAAGGACCATGGTTCGGGAGCCATATTAAACTGTAGGTCCAGCCCAGTTAAACCCTCGTTGGAAAAATTAGAATTTGTAATATATATTATAAATATAAAAATACATATATAAAATTCACTAGACACTGAGAAAACGAGAAATTGAAGACTAATGTCGATTTTTGGATTTTTACATGGAATTTTAGGGTAAATGATGTGGCTCGGTGAATGGAGGTAAAACGAAATGAAACAGTGGTGTTTACATTATGTGACCGTTATTTATTGGCTATATAAAAACATGTGAAAAATACAATTAGATAAAACAGATGGCAGCGGTGTTACCTGTTGACGAGGCTTGGGCAGTCGATGGTGGCACGTCTAAACCAAACGATGGTTGAGCACTGAATGAATCGAAATACCCTTCAATAACATCCCAGATAAACGTCTCGGGGTTGCCGGCAGCTATTCGTTATCTGGTCCTAGTTGGCGCTGCTAGCACCCCGCCCATGTTCAACATCTGGGATTATATTTCTGGGTATTTTGTAGACCATTATTCCACGATGGAAAATTCGACATGCATCAAGGTCGCTACAGAATTAATCCATACGAAAGTATAATAACAGTAATACATATAGTAGTTATAACAGATATGGTAAGAACGGATCACTAAAATACACATCACTTAAAAAGTTTGGGATTACCGGACGAAAAAAGGGACATTTATAAAATATCGTTAACTTCACTGTTAGGAATCATTTGATAATCTGTAATAATAAAATTTGCATCTATGCAAGAGGGACTGATATTCTGAAGGGGTCTATTTGTTAGGTAGTATAAATCATAAAACATTCTGCAAATATATTGTTCAGAATTTAATACTTTTAGAAGTACAAATATAAGATTATTATATATTAAAGGTATATTCTAGGCGTTCTCTGGAGAAGCAATCATTTTAGGTTATATTTATAAGTCAAATAAGAAAATAAGCAATATTTTATTAACTATTTTTTAGTAGGTATTTACTAAAGTATAGGAATACATAAAAGAAAATAAAATGAAAATTTAAAAAATAATTTTCAAAAAAATCTTATGAATTTGTGGGTTTAAAAATATGGTGCGCCCTCGCTGATGTGTACAAAGTTCCTAGTATTTTAAATCCAAAATGTATAGAGAAGGCTCACACCGAATTTCAAGAAGAGGTTCAACAGAACTTCGTTTACTCATGACAATCCTCTGGAGAAAAGTAGTTTGAAGAAAAAGGCATTCAAAATTTCATTTTCAAATCTTACGTCACTAAAACAATGATAAAACTTGTGGAATATTTTTATTAATATTCTAAATAACTAATATTCAAAACATTCAAAATTATAATGCTTTTTAGTGAAATATTTCATTCATTATAATATACACTCCTTATGTTACTTATTACGTGGGATTTTAGTTTCAATGTATAAAACGTATTTTTCCTCAGTGGATGCGCACATTTAATTTTCTACTCTTTTTTTTTCTATACAAATATATAGAAAAACAGATTGAAACAAGAGTCAGCCTTTTTACGAAACAAAGACTTTAATTAATTCGTCATCAAACTTTTTTTACTTTTATATAAAAATACCACGTCACTACTACAGTTTTTACGGCAAGTAATTTTAATTAAACCTTAACGAAACAGATGCCTGCAACAAAATTGCAAAGTCTGCTGTTTACAAATTTATCACAAAAAAAACCAACGTCAACCGGGATTTTTTCGCGTTTGTTTAATATAACATTATATTGTTTCATGTAAAAGCTCGGTGAGTTGCAGTTTCATTTTTGCCTTTTAATTTCGAAAATGCCTTTCTGCTCTAAATGCATATCGAGGTCTCATAAAAACTGCGAAAAAATATGCTTGTTATTTTATTATATTCTGAAATTTCTTCGTTCATTTCAAAATAATAAAGGCGGATGTTATTTATATTGCCTATATCTATGTTAGTATTTAATTATTTAATGTTTGAGACATAGCTATGTCTCCAAAAACGTTTAGATATTATGTCAGTAACATTAAGGTTATTGTTTGACTATCAAATGTATCAAGTATCAAGTATCAATTTTTCAAGTATCTTAACATCCTAAAGAGCATTAAAGTTAACTTTTCTTTTATAGGAAAATTTTAATATAACAGTGACGCTATATTTAAACAATAAAAGATCAATTCTAACGCTACACCACTCACACAAATTAAGTAAATCCAAGCCCCAATTATATCTGAAAGTAATAAAAATAATGATTTTGAAAAAAATATTACGATATTGAATTATTTCTGATTGTTAACGTTAGTTTCGCATGACATATATATTCATCTTACATTAACTATTACGTAAATTTTTACTGATCTGAAAGGTGTTCTATACAAAATTATATTAGAAAATAAATATATTGTAGGCATGATATTTCGGGATGTAATTTGAAATTGAATTTGTAATTACAATAATATTTCAAAGGAGCATTTTTACCGGTTAAGTTGATACATAATAAATACTCTTTGTTAAATAATATTACGAGTATAAACTAGCTAGATGGTAAGACTTCAAAATAGGCAGACTTGGATGCAAACTCGCATGTATAAATTTGTAAGCAATTACTACGGGCTCAAATTAAAAAATAAAACTTTAATAAAATATGTTACTCAAATACCAATTAACATTTGTATAAAATATTTTCAAAATACATCGAAAAACAATATGTAAAGTAACAAATAACATTTTATTTTATAATTGTACAATTTTATTCCTTTAAATATTATAAAATAAAAAACTGTAAATTAAATAATTGAATTTGAATTTGGATTTTATAAATAATTGAATGAAATTGAATTTAGTCAATACATACTCATTTGTATCTTTATATATTTTTAGGGGTACCTAATTGGACACTGTCTATATTATTTGTTGTTCTGCAAAATTTTACCTTATTACCCTTTGTAATCCTTTGTAATTTTTTCGTCTATTAGAGCAAGCAACACTTAACTTAATTGTTTTGTTATTTTTCTTAATACATTATATTTGCTGTGGTATGTTATATGTTATATAAAATTAACCATTTTGAAAAATATTGTCATTTGCTAACAATATCATAATGATAATATTTGTTATACTTCTTATTGTGCATTCTTTTGACGATAAATATAAAAGTCTAGAGATAGCGTTCCATACCAACGAACTAAAATATGTTCCTAGTTATTTTGATATAGTACTGTGTGGTTATTGTCAGCATGAAGTTGAAGACACAGATTAGTTTGTTTTGAAAACACCCGAGGAGAAATATGCGTTACTGAAAGAAATATGGTATCTGTACTACCATTTATACTTAATGACTTGACTCCAATACGTAACTTGTAGTAAAATTTTTCTTTTTAGTATGTTAAGGGAAATGATCTCTACACATACACATATTATTACAATTCAGTTATCGATGTAGATTTTAATGAAAGACTTACAAGTGACTTAAGCAATGATATCCCACATTTGGGCCTATAATAATCTGGTCGATCTGAAATGCAACGAATAAATCTTTCCGTTCGAAAATTTCTTGTAAGAGATCACAAGAAGTTTTCTTAAATTTATAACTATATATTAATTACGTCTCTGTACTGAAGCAGAATCCTTTGAAATTGGAATTAATTTTATTTGAAACTCCAAATTCTGGAAAATAATAGTCATATTATGATCATGCATTTAAGCAAATATTATTTATCTTAAATTTTACAAGACGAACGTTACTAATTTACAAAAATAGAAAAAACAAATATAATATGTCCCAAATATGCTACAAAATGTCAAATTAAGAGAAATAGTGTAAACCTCGAAACTTTTTATCTTCCTTGCATATTTTAGTTCCCATTCTATAGTTCTATATTATCAATAAATTTATCGCCAAATCTTTTTAGAGTGACATCCTTTATTCTACCAGTTTGTTTAATGTTTATTTGAAATATTTGTTGAAAAATCTTTAAAAATTAAAAAATCCCGCACACCCAGTACGTGAAGTTCCAGTACCAGGTGAATCATAATAAATGTTTTTTGCGCTATATACATCCCCATCAACTCCAAAACAAAACTGAACCACTCACCGGTCCAAAAACAATCGAGCGAAAGTCGAAAAGTTGATCGCGCGGCAACGCCGCGGAAAAATTGAAATCGTACTTCGAAACGGAAAAATATGCAAATCGGATAGCCGGAAACACTCGTACAACTTTCGGAAACTAACCGGCGCATTTTAAAACAAATACTAAACCCACGTTAAACGGTTGCGGAATTACGAAACTCATTAAAGTATATATAAATCGGAACGGAACGGGACAACCGACCCTCTTTCCGCCATGATTTTCTCATTTAACTTTCATAGTTTCGCCTATGGGATTATTAAAATCGTCGCCCAAATATGTTTTCAATTCTTCCTAATTGCGAAAAGGATTTCGTCGTTTGCTATAGTCGTATGTGTTTTTTTCTTTTGATTATTTATTACCAACAACCTATATAAATATATGAAAACGAATACCTAATTTCCCAGGTCCCATAACTTGGGCACGATCTTATCGGCTTTAGTATTTTTTTTGGTAAGTTTTATAATACTCTGTGGAAGGAAACAAAATTATGTAGAAATTGAAAAATTTCAGAAAACCTCTCGACTATTTCACCATAGAATAGACATATAGTCTTCTAAAAAGGCAGCCAATGCACGTCATAGATTAAATCGAATATATAGATTATACAAAGAAGTTTTGTACATACGTCATCAAGATGTTTACAATAATACACTGCCTGTCGCAATTTGTAAGTTCATTTTAGAATCTGACATTATTTTCCTTCTTATTTTATTCTAACTAAAAAGAGACACAATGCTGTCTGAATGCTTTGAACAAATGCTGAACAGCATTTGAACTGAAGATTGAACGTAATCCAACTAGCCTTCTAAAGTCGTTCGATTATAAAACGTATGAAAAATTCTTCAAAACAATAGTGACAAAGGGTTATAAACCGGCAAAAGTTATTTTAATGCCGATTGAAAGAGAAGCCGGACAGAACAGATTGCGTCTCGAATCAGTGACTTTCTTGGCAGTAAAATTCATTATAAGCAATTATTGCGATTTTTATTGAAAATATTTTTAACGTGTTACAGCTGCAATGAAGCAATGAATATTAGTATGGACACGGTCACTGAAATATCCCAAAAAATGAAAAATATAATCTAGAAAAAAAAAACGACCTCATACGAAACGAGTGACGAATCAAGAGTCACTTGATGATAGCTCTATCAGAGATTAAATACTTGAAATATGTAAAAACAATCAGTAATTTTTCAATACAAATATAATTTAATATTGTTCTTTCAAAGGAGACTGCTAGTTTCCTAGCTGAAAAGTATCCAAGAAGTCTAATTGAACTTCCAAATATTGAATTGCATGCAAAAGGAATACAATTTTTAAAATTATATAATTAAATGTAGGAAGACCGATTGTTTCAATTTATCTAGGTAGATGAGACATGGAATTTTCAGAATGGGGCCGGCATACCCAATGGGCATTCATCGCAAGGTAACAACAGTTGATGGAAAAATATAAACGTTAGAATAAGAATTGATTAGGTTTTATTAGTCACAGCATTTATTAATAATTCATTGCAGATATATTGTACTTCATGCTGGAAACAGGAATGGTTAATTACATCTTCGGTTTGGATGAAATCGATCAGACACTTTTAAGAAGAAATAGTTATTCATTTGAATGAAACTTTCTGAATATGATTCAATGCTGCCAATTTGTAAGATAAGGTTATGAGGATGCAAGCAATTAAGGTGGGTATATAATTAATATATGATAACAGTTATAAATGTTATTGTAGGGTATATGTGAGTAATTGTTCAGAATATACATAGCATTTGGTTAAAATGTCTAAGGTGAGAAAGAATAACTGTTTTTCAGATATAACAAATGCATTAAGGAGAATTCAGTACTTATATCTAGTTTTATTAAGAAAGGAATATACAGAAATTAGCAGAACAAACTAAGGAGAACAATGGCAATATCAAAATGTCTTTACAAGTAAACACTGTACCGTATATCACAAGAACTAAACGTAAAATGTAAATATGTTCTATAATGAAAGTAAAATATATTACCTGTATATACCAATGTTAATTAGGTAGATTAGGCCTCCAGAGGATACAACTACATTAAAAAAACGCGCCTAGAACTCTAACTCATAGGTGGACTCATAGAGTTGGTATGGCAATATTGCGACTTTTTGACGTCACAAATTTAGATAATGTATGTACAAAACTTCTCTGGATAGAATATACTTCCAAATTTAGTCTATAAAAATATAAAATCCGTTTGAATCTTGGAGCGGATTTTTTTCTCATTTTACTAATTATCATTATCCTAGTTAAAATGAGATGTAATGCTGCCTGAAGACTCGGAACATATAAATGAATCTGTCAATAAAATTCGATTTGTGTTGGTAGTGATAGACGCTGTTGTCATACATCTGCAAGATTAATTAAAACATTAATGATAATAATTAGTGAGTAGTTTTTTCAATATAAATATAATTTAACGCAATTATATCAGAGTGAATTGTTAGTATCGCAAATATCTATAGAAAAATTAGAGATATGCAGACTTTTAAGTGATGTAAGTCATCCTTTCAGACACTGTTAGGAAATATAACAGCTAATTGATATAAAAATAACTCCCAAAGAGGTCTGATGGATCTTTAAGACATCAGTTTTAAAACAATACCATTTCTTAAAGTATATAATAAAGTTAAGGAAGATTTATTAATTAAGTTTTTGTATCTACATAAGCTAAACACTCACTGATATCAATCTTAAAAACCGCTAATAAAAATGTAAAGACAACAATACTATTTTATTCATTAAAGCATTTTATGACCTACTTTAACTACTTTAATAAAATATGATATCTATAGTTTTATTATCTGAATATAATACTGGGTATTGATTTTTATATTCTTTCAAAGTAACCAGAATAATTGTAATTGTTTCACATAGTAAACTCATTTCAAATTATAAAATTGTATCTCCTTATTGTTTGCATCTACCCATTATTATTTTCATTATTATTATATAGTAATAAAGATATTAATAATATATCTAGAGAAATAATAATTTATAAAAAAAAATCTCAGACAAATTTGACAATAATGTAAAGTTGGGAAGATAATAATTTCGGTTTCTTCCAATGGAATACTTAAAGTCGCATACTTCTAGTGATGCTTATTACTGTGTAAGTATAGCGGTCCGTATCCAAACATTTCAGAAGTTCTATAGTGTCAGGTTTACAATTTTGTCGAACAAGAGGCAACAAAACTAATAAAAATCAAAATTTCACATACGTTTTCCCGGATTGGTATTAGTATTAAATTTATATGAAGAAAATAGCTTTAAACACAAAAATACAAAAAAAAGCGTCCCAGAAAGCAAAACTTACCTACTACTATTTTTGGTTACCACCAAAATCATATTAGCACAACATATTTAAACAAGGATACACACAAGGCACTTTTAACAAAACGCATATGATAAAGCAATATATTTTTATCACTTTAGTTGATTATATATTAAGCAATACTTCCGACAACAGCAAACATCAACTTGCCACTTAAACAACTAATAATTACAACAATACTCTAACTGGCTCTGTAGTTTTCTGAAGTTACACAAGAGGCGGTTAAAGTTTTTGAAACTTTCTCGTACCTATCTGGATGAAATATCTCATCATTCGCATACGAAACTATTAAGAAACTTTTAATTAATCGTATAATTATACTTGTGTTTGTTGTTCGATTGTTTTCGCACTTTAGATATCAGTATAGTATTATACATCAGTTTATTAACCCCTTTATTTATGTAATCTTGGTCTGGTTACTATAATGTAATAAGTGTTGTTAATTAAATAAATATATCTCGTACTCTGAAAGAATGGGGTAGAATCACCTGGTATTGATGAGTCAATATAAAAAGTTCTATAATCTGGTTATGGATGACAACTTTTACTCAGATATTGAATTACACAGAATCAATTCTCTAATTTTCAATAGTCATTTCCCCAAAATACGACCACAGCTCTAGCAAAAAACATTATATAAAATTAAAATTTCCTAATATATACATAATAAAGTTTGAATAAATAGTGAACCTCTAATATTTGTCTGTAATTTGTATCAATGGTCCTTTAATATTATTATTAAACTTTAAATAATTCACAATGAAAAAGCGAAATAGTCTGGACTTTCTCGAAAATAATTTGGACGTTCATCAAGATAAAAACCCAACAATGCGATTTGCACTAAAAAAGACGTAAGCTTATCGACAATTGCTTAAAAAACTGCAAAACCTCAGGAAATCCCTTTACCCAGACAGGATCCCTTTAACTGAAAATCTTCGTCTCTTTTGTTCGAGTTGGCCTCTTATCCTAGCAAGTGTCCAAAGAGGATTACAAACTTTTCTTGCAATAATTAATTCTTTACGAAGAGACATTTACGTAGCCCGTCTATTAAATGTACCCTCTGAAAGTTGAACGCTCTTCTTGAGCCCACAAGTTAAATAAGGATAAAATTATTTTATAACATCATAAACCCAAGATTATATGCTAAATAAAGTAACACATACTTGGGAACTATCGAATATTATCAGTTAAAACAGTCTATAGTCACAAAACATTAGAATAATTAAAAATTAGTGGAATGAAAATAGTAATTTTGAGAGAGAAGAACAGATTTAATTGTTTTAAACGGTGTTGTTGAAAAATGTGCTGTAGAGATAGGTTTATTTTAAATTACTAAGGGACCATGTAAAACTAATTGTATGTTTCAGTGTTACTTTGTTAATTTTGCTTGTTTTCTCCAACAATGCCAATAAGTAAGACGTACATGTACGTATTCTTTCTCATACTAATTTTTAAAAAAGAGAACAGTGATCAGTTTGAAGTATATAAATTAATATTTATCTGTTATTATTATTATTATTATTTGTCTTATTATTGTTACTAATTATTACACATTTTATTTAACATATCTATATATTATATACAGATAATATAACACAAAAAAACACGTTAATATATAACTAATCTATGACTTAACTATCAACATAAAATGATATATCATTTTTATTAACATAAAAATAAACAAACATCAAAAGCAATTACTAAATCCCAAAAACGGTTTCCTCTAATAGTTTGCAAGCTAACATAAAAGCAATCAATATTATTTCAGTATTTATTAATCAAATTTTTTTATTTTTGCTCTATTATATCAATATATTCTCTTGAAAAATAAAAATAAAAATAAATAGCTAAAAATAAATAAAGTTTCACTCGAAGCTAATATCACTGGACTGATGCCAATAGACTGCCTGAAGCAAATGTTACTTTAATGTTACGTTAAATTCAGTGACAAGTGCTGATAAATATTATAGTCCTCATTAAGTCTTTCATCTAACATACTCTTCTGATAATGAATCCATACGTCCTAAGGATAGTACCAACTGTTAAATTTCATATTAAAAGGCAGACAAATTAATGTATTACTCGTGAAAAAGAAGATGTAATTAATATAGTCTAATTTCTGAAAATATTATGTTATTCTTTATTAGACCGAAGACATATTATTACAATAGTGTTGCCAAAAATATATTTTTCTCAGGAACTAAACATAACCATCACAATAAATCGAGCTAAATGTTACTGAAAGGCAATTTACAAGCAAAGGTTGGAGCAAAAATCTGACACGAATAAGACCAATAACAAAAATAGACCATTTTCAGATCTACTAACATAGAACAAGTTGTTTTTCATTGATAGGGTGAAGGTTAACATAAGATAATACCGTTAATAGATTGATGGTTACTATATAAAACACCTATAAAAACGTGCATTATAAATCTTCAACAAACAAATATATAGTCAGTAAAAATTAACTTTCGAACACTTATAAAATCCATTCGCTTTCAATAAAATCCTTTTAACTGAAAATCTTGGTCTCTTTTACTCAAATTGGTCTCTTATCCTAACAAGTGTCCAAAGAAGACTACAAACTTTTCTCTGATGTAATTATTTCTCCAGATAAAAATAATTTCAGGATTTGTCGTAGGTACGTAATAAAATTTTTTAAAAATTTCTGTATACATATTATATTAATAAATAAATCTACAGTTCAAAGTCCAATTGTTAGGTTAAAAAACATAATATACTAAAAAACTTCATAAAGGTAAATTAAAATTATTCTTGAGATTTATATCTCATTAGGTTCCAGCAGGATTATATGTCAGATATTATTTTATACATTGATCTCGTCATATGTAATACAAAAATGTTACGCTTAATTCAGAATCATTTGTATCACTTCAGTCATAGAATCAATGTTTATAGGAACAACAAGCTATGCCACACGGTAACAAAATTCGTCATTTATTAAAATATGACTACCAAATTATCTAACCACCTCTAAATTAAAATTATTTATCATAATTTTTCAAGAAGTTAATTTAAGTTCGTTTTTCGTTCAATGAATGAAATTGAATAGTTTATTATTCGATAGAAGATATAGAAATTTTAATAATATTCGCTAATAGAATACGTATTACTGTAAAAGTTTCAAATTTTACAAAAAAATTTCTATAGAAATGCTTCTTTAGTATAATCCCACAATATGAAATAAAATTCTGGTGCAAAATATCAGCTCAAAGTTCTGAGAAGTATTGTAGGTACAACCAAATACTAATGGACTGATTACTTACATCCGAACCTTCAGATACCAACTCTCACTCAGGAAAACAATAGAATCGCAAGGAAACATGAGGACAGCCTGCATTCTCACGTTAATACCGACGTAATACACATACTCTTGGATAATACCGGAACATGATACAGACTCAAAGGAATCAAACCATTTAATATTGTGTTGTGAAGTATAGTGAGGTGTACTTAATAGAAAAACAGGAACATCACCACATAAACATTATTACACCAGAGATTAAAATAGGCCTGATGGGTAATAATGTAATAAATAAATAGATGAATAAAATTATATGGAATTATATAATCATCAGCATAACTAAAAATATTATTAGATGGGATGCTGGGTATGTACCTAGGTTTAAGTTATTGTAAGAGTAAATTGTAGGTTAGTCGACAACGACTAGAACAATGTAATACATAAATTTAAAAAATGAAATGTAATTATATAATCATAAACATAACTTAAATAGTTATTATAAAATCATTAGCTTTTAGATAACGACAGGAGGCTGTTGATTGTGCTCAACGCAGAGAAGATAATTAGTGCTGATAACGTGTCAAAGAAAAGTCCGTAGCTGACACATTAATAAGAATCTTATCTGGCGAAATACCTCTCTGGGCGTAACCGTCACGGTATCCACGTACCATCCCGGCGTTCTTTCGACTTTCGTTTTAATCTTTGTAATAATTATTTGCAGCCCTTCCGCAAAAGGCGCAGTTCAAGGTAAATTCGCCAAGACGGCCTGCTTAAGAGCTCTATTTCCGGTTTTAGGTGAACTGCAGCCTTTGTTTCTCCGGCTCACGGGCCGGAAGTGAGGCTGCTTTTGTTTCTTAGCAGCTTTAGCGGTCTAACGGCACACATGGGAAATAGTTATGGATGACGCTCGGCTTACCTCAAGTCTGTCGAGAGGGTAAGTGTTATTATATGTTTTGCTGAAAATATGGCCGAACTTCCCGGATTCATATCGTAAGTCTCTCGACGTAATGATATTACCCCCCTCGTTGAAGATGAGACGGTGTCTTTTTATGGGCGGATATTAACGGATAAAAATTCAGTAATTACGTCTTGGAACTCGTAAATATTATACTAAAAATAGTCGACGTTTCGTTACATTATGGTTTATATTTAAATTCACTTTATAGAAAGAATATAACTATTTTACATATATAATCATTATAGTATATTAGCTTTATTAGTTGAAATAACGAGAGCCGTTTGATTAGTCAGTGGTTTTTTGAATGAAAGATTTTTTCGAGGAAATATGGTTTTATTTCTCAAGATAATCTCGTTTTAACTAAACATATTTGCTCCACCGTTTGTGTAACAATTTTATTCCTTATAAAGATTTCCCGAGATTCTCAAAATAGATCGTTGTTTCAGTGAGGTCCTCATTCGACGGAAATCTCTCACCATTGAGTGATTTGTTAAAGTTTGGAACAGAAAATAATCGCAAGTGGCTAAATCAGGAGAGCATTTGAGTGGCAGTGCGTAGCTCAATGGACTCCTGCCATGGAACTGGGACTGCGCCTTTGCACATATGCATTGTCTTAATGAAATGGCATAATTTTCTACGCCAAATGCGGTCGTTCTTGCTTAAAATCTATATTAGATCTTCCCAAAACCTCTGAATAATATTCGCCGGTAATCGTCTTATCGCCTACACTGTGGCCTATTATTCTGTACGCAACATTCAAAAAATATCGATAAATGCTTACTATTTGTTGTTTTCAAGAGGTATATAGGAATAAATTCGTAAGTATATCGACGTAATGATATTACTCTCGTCGTTGATGATGAGACGGTGTCTTTTTATGGCCGGATATTAACGGATAAAAAATCAGTAATTACATCTCGGAACCCGTCAAAATTACACTACAAACAGTCCATGTTTCGTTATATTATATATTATAATAAAATTCAGTCTATAACAAGAAAACTAAATGTTTAAGTCAACGATGGTTCAGTTTTATTACTCGAATAGTAACTATTATTTTTATGGTTTTCTTTATTGCAGTAGCCTTTGGCAACTGCAATGAAAATAATTATGGCGAGTACAGTGACATGAACATAATGTTTAATTATTAATAAGATGCTGAGCCACAAATTTCTTTTAAAACAGCGAATATCTGGGGAAAATATTGGTAAAGAGCCTGAAAAGCTTTCAATTAAATATCCTCCCATTTATCTACCAAGAAATTCGCCAATTGCTTCAGTGATTTTAGAGGTGGAAATCCATTCTTCACTCTCTGCTGCAAAACTCTCCATTACGGTACAATTGTAGTGAGGTCTGGCGATTCTGTTTATCAGGGAAATTTCTGGTGATACTCTAATGCTCCTCAAACTACGACTGGACTTTGGCTGTGTGTGTAGACGCATTATTATCTGGAAATATATATTAGTCACAGTAAAAGTTTTCTCGTTGAGGAAATCAAAATGAAACCATGCTTGAATGTAGGGAAAAGCATGTCTATATTTCAGTCACCATTTCAAAAAAGAGCTACTCAATATATGATAATTTCTTTGATGATCTTTTGTTATCAAAATCATATTCATTCTTATTTTAATTTTTTTTCTAATTTAAAGAAAATAGAGACAATATTGTAAAATTTATAAAATGAAAAAATTAAATATATAAAATACTTTTTTAATAATAATACATTTTAAATCAACAAATGAATACATCTTACTCATAAAAATTTAAAAGTTACATAATTAGGTACTGTTAATATAATAAACAAAAATCAAAATAAAAGTTAATGGTAAGGACTAACCAAGATGTTCTTATAAGAAAATTCAAGAAATAAGAAATCACCGGAATTAAGAGTAATATAAAAGTAACTAATTATACTGTGATCAAAATATAGTAAGACTTTCGAAATAAAATGTGTTTTGAGATATAATTAGAAGTATGAAAATTATTCTTTCTACATTTAATTGATTCCTTTTGAAGACGTGATTCCTTTTGTATACTTAAGTATGACCATGCTTTTATATCTTTATTCTATTCATAAAATAGTTTTTTTTGTAATGTAATGTAATGTAATGTAATGTTGTAATGATTCAAATTCATAATGAAGAACATGTACAGCTTTAAAATTACTGTAGTAGTTAAAATTGCACATATTTGTAATTAAACAATTTCTCCACTAAAATTTTTAGTTATTTTTTCATAAATTTCATTTTTTTATGATAATACTGATTATGATAAATCGTTTATATATTTTACTAAATACACATTTAACCCAACCTGAATTTTCAATTCTTTGAACTAAAATTGTACCCGGCTGCATATTTATTTACGGACATAATTTGTAACTATTCAAATGAAATATTAATTACTAAATACGCGGGACAGCGGCGAAATTTAACAAATTACCAAATTATTATAAAGTTCAATTTAAATACGACGTCACCAGCAAATATGCCACGTATAAATTAATTTTGCCCAAACCTCTATACCGAAAGGGGGCTTATTTATTTTTCGGACTGGACTGCCGTTGACAACGTTATGTTCAGATTTGAGATGGATAAATTGAGTTTGAATCGATATGAAGACGTTCGATGGAAAAATGCGTTTTTCGCGAAAAGTTTGCTTGACAAACAGTTTACAAACTGGAGATACTTAATAATGGACTTATAATTATATAAATGATTATGTAATTTGAATTTGAACTGGTTTTTATAGTATATTAGCCTAATAATATAAAGTTCATCTACCTGATGATTATTTAATATGATATCGAACTTTAATGAATTGTTTTCTTTAAAAGAAACAACAGGGAAAGCTTGAATAGAGATAATGATTTAGTGTTTTCTCTAAATACGTAGCTTATAAATTGAGTTTTGTAAATTAAATAACAATAAACACACTCTATGTAATTTATAAATGTATCATAATGGCTAGATAATAATTGTGGTGAAATCCTGATGGGAATATTTTGGTAAAATAAATCAATAAGCAGTTCCTCACTGACATCAGCAAGACTCTGAATTAATCTTTAAATTAATTGACTTTATTATAACCTATCTTGTATTACCTATTTAATCACTTTCAGTTCACAACAAATCTCCCAACAGATTTTTGTTATTTGATATAAAGATCTTTTTTTTTTCATATTTTGAAAGCTAAACCCTTGATGAATACGAATATATATAGGATATTAGTGATTATTATTATCATATTTTTTTAATATATTTTATAGTCTCCTTTTACCAACTATGGGTTTATCTGGACTGGACCTACAGTTTAACGTGGGCTCCGAGCCTCGGTCCTCAGCATTGAGCCTACCGACTGGCGAGTGACCAACTTTAGAAATCTTCCCAGAAAACTTCCGATATTACCCAGCCTAGTTACTGGCGTGTCTGGGATAATTTTCCTTGTCGGATTTTACACTCTTGCCTAGAACATTCACAAATATTAAACAATCACAAACATAAATTTACGACCATTTCCCAGCAGGATTCGAACCTGCAGCTATCGCAACAGTAGGAGGACCTTCCCATCGCTTTTACCACAAGCCGGCATCAGTGGTTATTAACGCTATATCTAAAAACGAAATTTTAAACGCTTGTATGTAAACCATAATTACGAGTTCAAAAAAAACAAATTTTATTTTACCATTTTTTGGAATTTTTTAATAGTAAAAATGAAATTATATTATAGTTTGGCTGACCCGGTTTCAGATAATCAATTTTTTCAATTCTCTAGACAAAAATATTAAAATATAATTTCGTCCTAAAGTTTAACAATGTTTTTAAAGGAGTTTATGTATTATACTTTATTAATACTCTTCATATGTCTGTTTGTTATTATTTGCACAGAACTAAAAACTAATATGTAATATAAAGAGGCTCGACATAATGATGTAGAACAAAAATGTTGGGCAAGTTCAGTAACGAACTAAAAATAGTTTTGTGGTAAAGGCAAACAGTTTTAGTGGCATAAATTTAATTTAAATAAGATTTCACTTTGTATATAGATATAAAGTACTTTTTGATTTTTTGAAAACTGTCAAACTGTTAAACATGAAACCGTCAATCGGTTTTTGATATACAGAATATATTTACTAAATACAAGGTCACTACTATCTATAATTACATTTATTAAGTTAATCCGATGCCCATCAGATGTAAATACAAACATTTTAGTCCAATTTATACGCAAAAAATTTCAAAAAACCTCGACACAAAGCTGACACAGAAAACTAATAACACTGTTTGACATCAGGATGTAAAAAGCCCGCAAAAACATTATACCGATCGATGTTGTCAAAATCGATGTCAGGCAAAAACTCATTTTTGAATATATGGATGTCGATTTTGCGTAATATGCGATCCGTTCAGAATGAAAAGCCAAACAGGAAGACACTGCTATTGCCGATCTTTGGTTCACTGACCATGTCAATGGAAAATGCGAAATCTGATTTCAGTCGAGGGATATTGAACTTTTACGAACCAAATGGATTTTTTTATGGACGCATATCCTTTCGCCCTGCAGTTTTAATTAGCATTGCGTCCAACCTCCATAGTTAAATCAGGAGCGTTTATTATTTATATATTACGCAGTACAGCAGTTTCAATTTATATTTATAAAATGCACAGAAGATAAAAACTAATAAAGAATTAGGGGATATTAATTTCAACCCTACATTGGTTATATAATTACCTGGCTAATGCTAATAATTACTAACAATACTGCCATAATGGCTTTAGATAAAGACTATCTCTATTATAGTCTATACAACGTTTTTTTAGTAATGCGTCGTGGATATTTGTGACGTCGAAATATTGCAATGTTGCCGCATCAACTCCGAGTTTTACTTCAGTTTGGCTTTGTTACATAAATGTCTTTAGATTTACTGTGGCAGTTAATATTGCACATATTTGTAATTAAACAATTTCTCTACTAAAATGTTTAGTTATTTTTTCATAAATTTAATTTTTTTTATGATAATACTGATGATGACAAATCGTTTATACATTTTACTAAATACACATTTAACCCAACCTGAATTTTCAATTCTTTTGAACTAAAACTATACCCGGCTGCATATTTATTTACGGACATAATTTGTAACTATTTAAATGAAATATTAATTACTATACACGCGGGACAGCGGCGAAATTCAACAAATTACCAAATTATTATAAAGTTCAATTTAAATATGATGTCACCAGCAAATATGCCACGTACAAATTAATTTTGCCCAAACCTCTATACCGAAAAGGGGCTTATTTATTTTTCGGACTGCCGTTGACAACGTTATGTTCAGATTTGAGATGGATAAATTGAGTTTGAATCGATATGGAGACGTTCGATTGAAAAATGCATTTTTCGCGAATAGTTTGCTTTGCAAACAGTTTACCAACCGGAGATACTTAATAATGGACTTAGCTGTAATAGTTTTAACATGATTGAAATGAATGAAAAATGCGAAATCTGATTTGAGTCGGGGGAAATGGAACTTTTAAGAACCAAATGGATTTTTTTGTGGACGTATATCGTTTCGCCATGCAGTTTTAATTAGAATTGCGTCCAACCTCTATAACCAAATCAGGAGCGTTTATTATTTATATATTACGCAGTACAGCAGCTTGAATTTATATTTGTAAAATACACAGAAGATAAAAACTAATCAGGTATTATGGGATATTAATTTCAACCCTAAATTGGTTATATTATTACCTAGCTAATGCTAATAATTACTAACAATACTGCCATAATGGCTTTAGGTAAAAACTATCTCTATTATAGTCTGTTCAAGGTATTTTTGGTAATGCGTCGTGGATATTTGTGACGTCGAAACATTGCAATGTTGCCGCATCAACTCCGAGTTTTACTTCAGTTTGGCTTTGCTACAAACATGTTTGATAAAAATGTTATCAAATATAGTGCATTTTAACATTATAGTATATCTGAAAACTACAGTTAATTATACAGCCACAATAATGTATAGGTAAGTGTTCAAACCTCTTAAAACTATAGCATTAAAGGATTTTGCAACGGACGGCGGTCGATTGTTGGAAGTACGCAAAATTATTCAAAATATCAGTTATTATTACCACAGATTAAAAACCGACAAATTGTTGTTACAGTAATTTTAGTGCTTTGATTATTTTGATAAATTTTAAATCGCTCCGTAATATTTTATATCATTTCGTTTGAAAATGCCGAAAACAATAGATAGTCAGGGTCACCGTCAAGAAAACCCGTCTACATACAAAGTGGGTGACGAATCTTGACCATCTTGATATTGGCTCTATTCGAGACCAAATATACGAAATCTTTAAGAACAATAATTACACAAATTATTTTATCGATATAAACATAATTTTAAAAAATTATTTTAGAGAAAATTGTCTGTCTGGAAAGTATACATAAAGAGTTAGGGACATGTAGCTTTTTGAAGGATGTAAGACATCCTTTCAAATATTCTAACAGGTCATAGGATTTAAATGGTATAAAGATAACCCTCGGGGATGTTTAATGGGACTTCCAAACATTACCTTAAAAAGAATTCAATTTTTAAAGGCATAAAATAAGACCAAAAAAGATAAACTATTTGATTTTGTGTATCTTGATGAAACTTGAATATTACAAAATGGTTAATTGTGGCACTCTTGGCAATGCAGTAGCAAATAATGGGTAAAGACAGCAAAAATTGACGGAAAAAAGTAAAAGTTATAGTAGCATTCGATTAGGTTTTGTTGGTCATTATATTTTTTAATAACTACTTGGAGATTTGGAGATATTGCTGGCCGAGAAAGATATTCCATCAAAAACTGTTTGGATATGTGGAACGAAGCATTATCAACCATAACACCTTCGGTTTTCATGAACTCGATAAGACATACAGAGGAAGTAATTAATAAATGGTGGAATCGTGAACATGTTTAGACAGATTATAAAGTAACAGTTTAGGGATTGAATTGAACAGTGAGTCAGAAAGTGAAAGTGACTGAAGGAAACTTTCAGGATATGCGATAATTCTGTGCAATGCTGGAAACTCCTGAGACAGAGTGACAACTAAAGGTATGCACGTAATTAATTCAATATAACTTTAGAAAATAGTATTGTAGTGTGAGAATGATTTGTGTGCACAGATGTGATTGTAACTGTTCAAAATTAAACATGAACGTTAGGTGAGAATGTCTGAGGAGAGAATGAATACTAACTGTTTTGTAGCTATAGTAAAGGTAATAGACAGAATTCAGTAATTCATTTTATGAAGAATGGTATACACAGATAGTAGCAGAAGATATAGAATATACAGTGATACCAAGGTGACTTGACAAGTAAACACGCCATCGAAGGAAACACTAACTAAACATAAAAAGTAAATATCCTCTCGAATGAAAGTAAAAAAGTTTCCCAGATATACATTTGTTAATAAGAAGGATTAGGTCTCCAGAGGCCTATAAACACGCCAAATTCCTTTTTATCCATTTTTTTATAATAACAAAAATTGCTCCACTCAAAATGCTATACCACTACATAAAAAACGCGCCTAAAAACTCACTTCTTTCTACAATTTTTCCAAAACTATTTGCACGCCTTTTCCACTATTTCAATTTTGATAAAATCAATAAAAGACAAACAAGACTATATAAAACAATGGAGATTAGAAAGGAACGTAATCTTTCGCAGCATCAATATTTACGTTCCCAGACAATTTTAATTAAAATCATATTTATATTACCAATCCAATTAAAATACTATAGGTTCTAAATATTAATTTAATTACGAACTTGTATTCTTTCGGGATTAAAATTAAAATTGAATTGAAACACTAACAAATTTTAGGCATTGGATATCTAGCAAGAAAGTAACCTTCAAATGTTAACAATTTTATACCATTGGAGATATGATCTTTCCATCATGGAATTTCGAGGTAAGTAATACTGAGACTTACTGGGAACATTTATCTTGCTTTCTCAAAGCATTTATTTATTACAAGCACATGGTAATACGTAATACTTACTATATATCCAATCTTACTTATTAGCATACAGTAGTAACTTTAACCTCCTGAACAAGAAAAGGCAGTTCAATAACAAATGAACACAAACATATATATATATTTATATTTCAATATATGTATTTAAACAACAGTCATAACATGTCAATTGAAAAGTCCTCGGCCTACCATAATCACATTTTTTTTGGCAAAATTAGTTTCTTTTTATTCAACATAATTGTGTTCAAGGGTTACACACTGATTATAGGGACCCTCCAACTTTTCGATACCATTTTTGTAGTACGATTTGTCCTTTGCTTCGAAATAGGCCTCAGTTTCGTCGATCACCTCTTCATTCGACGAAAATGTCTTAACAATAAGCGCTATAAACTTGCCAGCCGACTATTGCGTTTTCCTGCGCTTTAGAGCGGGTTCATCATGTGCAGTCGACTCGGATGACTGTCGATTGGACATCGGAGTGAAACGATGGAGCCCTGTTTCATCAATTGTCACATATCGATGGACAAATTTGGGTTTATTACGCTTGATCACCTTCAGACACTGCTCCGAATCATCAACTCGTCGTTGTTTTTGGTCAAAAGTGAGCTCGCGCGGAACCCATTTTGCACAGAGCTTTCTCATACCCAAATATTCGTGAATGATATGATGTACACATTAAGAAAAATAAAATTATTCATTATTCATTTTGGGCCTCCACTGAGTCCACCGTCTTCAGTGCTCATTTCACCACGTCTAAACTTAGCATACCAGTCCTTGATGGTTAATTTTCCTGGGGCAGTGTTCGGAAATTCGGCATCAAGCCAAATATTTGCGTCAACTGTATTTTTTCCCTTTACAAAGCAATATTTTGTCAACACGCGAAATTACTTTTTATCCATTTTTGTCACAATAACAAAAGTTGTTTCACTCGATATGTTATAATTCACAAACTATTGATCCAACAGCTGTCAAATTTATACACGCATCTTTTAATGGTTAGGGCTAACTAAAAAACGTATGGATTTAATTCAAGTAGTGCCATCTATGTGTCAGGCTGGGAACTCTTCAATTGACCTGTTATGAATATTATTACATGAAAATTGATCATTAACTTGAACAGCAATATTTAACTGTAATATTCGATATCTGTGGCGTTGAATTTAATATTTGTTACTGATCAGTATAAAAAATAAATAAAGTATTACAAAAAAATAATGGAAATGAATTTTGTTGGAAAAAGCTCATTTTTTGCGAAAATAGATGCTAATTTTCATGCGAACGCTAGATGGGCCCGAAATAAAAACGCCAGACAGGAAGACACCGCTATTGGCAATCTTTGGTTCACTGGCCATGTCAATGGAAATTGCAAAAGGCCGGTGCAGTTTCGGGATATTGGGGCTTTGCGCGCAATATAGAGTTTTGTAGTGTCGATGTTTGCAGAATTTTTGAAAGCCTCACTCAAAGCCTTTTAATATTCGTTCAATATACGACGGTAGTGCTAAATTAGAATGAAATTACATACATTCCTGAATATTTTAGATCTAATATTAAAAATATGAAGTTCCTAAGATTTTTTACTGCTTACTTTGTTTGAATAACTAGAACAAAAATATTGCTTCGAGTATGATTGTTATAAAATTAGTTGGAGAAAAAGTGATTTAGTTTTAAGTAACCAGTTTAATATTAAGTGTAAATAAATTTCATCTTTTCTTCCAAATTAATTCTTTTGTCTGCCAAACGGATAATATAAGTACCCTTTTGATACATAACCTTTCAATTAGTCATAATTAAGCGGCTGTAGAAGTTCCCTTATACCTGGGCGAAAAATTGAATTTAATATTTTTCACAGGTTTCTTTTTAATCCAATTTTACTCTATTGAGGGAGTTAATAGACCGAAGTAAATAGCAGTCAGACGGGGCTAGGTCGGGATAATAGGGTAGGTGCATCAATCGTTGCAGCCAACTTTAAATTTTTTAACCATTATTGAGCTGTGTTTATCTATGTGCTTTATCTATATACAAGTAGGGCGAATCTCGGATAAACACAACAGTACGTATTTCTAAAATTAACACTAAATTAGACTACTTAAGCGAGAGTTAACTTTAACACATAAAAACTACACAAGTTCGTTTAGTTTGGGTTAATTGGGTATTCAGATTTCCCGTGTGTTGTCCAACAGCTGTATTACATCCACGTTACTCTGCTTTAATAGCTCTATTTCATTCAACCTCTTTTGTTAATTTCGTAAATCCATTTGACTTCGAGGTCATCGTGCAGTTCTCCATTGGTTACGCAGTAGTAGGTATTGGTAATTAACCGAAGAATTTTGCTTTTGCATGTTTGGATAATAATTTGGTTTTATAATTTTAGTATTTGAACCCCATAGGATCAAATAGTCTTTATAATAAATTGATAAATCAATCTCTTTGATTTTAGGCCATGTTGGGAAGAATATTCCCATCAACCAGTAGTGCTGTTTGGTTGTTATTGACAGTAATATACTGAAGTTTAAACTTTAATAGAGCTGAATGATTAGATGTTTTACCAAGCTCCAAATATTAGGGCCACTTTAGGGACAATTTTTATATATCGACATCGGTTTCTTCTCACATGGGATTATCTGTTACACATTCTAAGATTATTATTATTATTCTCTATTATGATTATTATTATTCTAAGTATGTTATTTTCATATTATATTATTTCAATATAATTTCTCACAACATTTTTAAAAATTTAGTTCTAAATACCACAAGTTAGAGTGACTGAATGAGGCAATATGTACGTTAGAAATTATCATTATTAAATATCTTGGTAAAAGACCATTTTGGAAATTAGTGGAAAAACTTCCTCTAAAGACACAATATAAAAATAAAATTTTCTACTGAATTACAGTTCCTTGAATTAATCTGATATTTATAGACCTTATCAGTATTGAAAATGCTTACATACAATGTTACAAAAATGTGGCTTCTTAATATTGCTTAATATTTCAAATAAAACATATCAATTTTAAATTAATTTATAAAATAGGACAATACAATTTTTTCTCTAATTTTTTTTATTTTTAACCAAGGACCTGGAGCCACTTTTATATTTTAGTATAGATCGACATTCCACAATTATCAGTTTAAAATTTGGGAAGCACTGAGCGTGTTTACTGAATCTATTGGTGGAATTATTTTTCTTAAATTTTACAGTCCTGTCTGTAAACAAAAACGAATGAGAACTGGATTGGAACCAGCTACATTTCTGACAATGATGTAATATAAGTGGCTTTAGTGGTTAAACCATATAACCAACACGTCAGTAACTTTATCACAATTCTCTTAAAATAATGGTATAATTGACATAGTCAAATAAAATCATTTGTATTAATTCGTTATCATAATTAATTAGTTATTAATTTAATTTATATTTAGCAGGTCAATGAAAAGTCCCCGGCCTACCATAGTAAAACACATTTTACCAAATTTTTTTTTGTTCAACATAATTACCTTTATGGGTGATGTACTGATTATAGCGACCCTCCAACTGTTCGATACCACTTTTGTAAGTACGATTTATCCTTTGCATCAGAATAGGCCTAAGTTTCGGCGATTACCTCTTCATTCAACGAAAATTTCTTCCCAGCGAGTATTCTTTTGAGATCTGAGAATAGGAGATCTGGAGAATACGATGGATGAGAAATCACATCGAAACCCAATTCACGGATTTTTACCATCGTTTCCACTGACTTGTGACACGGTGCATTGTCTTGGTGAAGAAGCACTTTCTTTTTCTTGAAATGCGGCCGTTTTTCATCGATTTTGTCCTTGAAACGGTCCAATAACGCTATAAAATAGTCGCTGTTGATGCTGCTTCCTTTTCAAGGTAGTCAATGGAAATTATTCCATGCGTATCCCAAAATACAGACGCCATAACCTTGCCAGCCGACTGTTGCCATCCAATTTACACAGAGCTTTCTCATACCCAAATATTCGTGAATAATATGATGTACAGGTTCAGTTGTTAGCTTTAGAGTGTCTGCTATTTTATGCAATTTGAACTTATGGTCATTCAAAATCATTTTGTGGATTTTCTAAATGTTTTCGTTGGTAACAACCTTTTTTGGGCGTCCATTGCGTTCATCGTCTTCAGAGCTCATTTCACCACGGCTAAACTTAGCATGCTAATCTTGGATGGTTGATTTTCCTGGCGCAGTGTCCAAAAACTGGGCATCAGGCCACGTTTTTGCTTCAACTGTACTTTCTCCCTTCAAAAGCAATATTTTGTCAACACGTGAAATTCCTTTTTAACCATTTTCTTCACAATAACAAAAGTTGCTTCACTCAAAATGCTATAGTTCACAAACTAATGATCCGACAGATGCCAAATTTATACACGCCTCTGTTGAGATATAGGGCTAACTAAAAAACATCTGGATTTAATTGTAATAGCGCCATCTATTTGTCTAGTCGAGGACTTTTCAATTGACCTCTTAATGCTAGACCTATATTCCTGAAATAAAAATAGCTGTCAATAAGAATAAAGAAGAAAACTTATTCTAAGATTATCTGAAATATTTTGGATATTCTTTTCTATGTACAGTTGAACAAAAGAAAACATGAAAATAAAATATCCGCTCTTTTCCTCCGCTACTTAACATATAGCCCAGAGAAGGGAGTATATAAAATTATGTTCTATTATCTGGAGTAAATATTTTTCAGACAAAGTGTGATTGAAATTTCGTAAAATTTACCAGAATCCATTAAAAATGCCAGAGCGACGACCAAAAACGCTGATCAATCGGAAAAAGAATCTTTGATTCGTTCGCAGACGAATCCCGCCCGAAAATGTAAAAAGGTCCCCAAAGTGGTATTTTAATATTATATTATACAGCAATGCGCAACATATGGTCTCCGATATGTTGGAATTTTAAATTTTGATTTCGGATTTCACCAGCGAGGGTAAATCCCAAAAGGTCTCAATGATTTATCGTTTACGAGCCGCTCATAAATACCCCTCCCAACAAAAAAAAACCGTTAATATTTTAACTGGACAGCTATTTTTCTTTTTACCATGCCACCACTATGTCCATTTATATGGCTCCTTTCTGTTTATGTAAATTAATGATTACCATATAATTGTTGAATAATACTAGAGGGAGAAATATTGCATTTAAATTACGGATGGTGGGTCATATCTACATATTACATTGTGTGTCAATTTTTTTTTTGTTCTATAACATTTAATAAAACGGCTTTTCTTGTCATATTGTATCTAATACACAGGAACTTTTACAATACATTTCACTTTTACTCACATTACAGTCATTCACTAAAAACTTAACATTTTTTTTAAGATAGTCTAAAAATCCATGAGTTGGTTTCTTCAGAGATAAACAAGCCGCTAACTCTTTCACGGTAAGATCTTCATCGAATTCATTGCTTTTTTAAGTTTTCTTAAATGTGGGCAAACAAAAATTCCTTCTTTTAGTTTACCATCACTTCATTTGGAGAAAACAGTTTTGCAATAGAGAAAATCTTTATCATTTTTATCTATAACCTTGACAAGGTTTTTCATTAAACCAAGTTTTGTATATAGATATGGAAGACTCTCATTTTCGTGTGGAATAAAAAGTTCATATGTAACGTCTAATTTACCGCTAACAAAGTCAGTTCTTTTGGGCCAATCTTTAACTTTATAGCAGTTTTTGCTGTTTCTACTGTCCCACAAACAGAGAACACAACAATATTTCCTAAAACTTCTCCGTAGTCCGACCAATATAGCAATATCTTTTAAATAAGCATAAACTTTCTGGTTACATTCTTTGTATTCAGTCTAAAATTAATTTAATAATCCCATATTCTTGTTTCCACACATTGCTAAGGAACGTGACGTATCTGTAATGGTAGACAATATTCTTAGCATGTAATAAGGAAATCAAAATACTTAATCCAATTTCTGTTAGAAAAATTGTGTCACATATTATTTTTTTCAGTGATTCTTAGGACCGTTTTGTTATTGTGACCTTTCTCTTTAGTTCTCTATCCTTTTTCTAAATACATTAATAGTTTATGAATCATTGCATTCACAAAAGCCTATTTTTAATAATTATCGGCATATAATTGGGCCGATCACTAACTTTGTAGAACAACTAAGAAGACTAAAATGCATATCAGTTGTGTATAGATGCACAGCATCTATACCACCTATAAGAAGCAGCAACGGAACATACACTAAAGACAATAAACAAAAGTAAAAGTTATTTTCTGAACACCCAGCTTATGTATATTCTCTAAATCGCGAACAGACGATCACGTCATAATTACTAGTGATATCTTTAAATTACAAATTGTTGCACCAGTAACCCCAAGATAACTAAAAGATGTTAAACCATATAGACCTACTTCTCTACTAAATATTCTCTCGAAACTTTCGAAACCGGACGTATAATGTATTCATATAAAGAAGTCGAAACATTGAGATTTTTCCTCTCTTCTAAAGTACTTGTTTAATGCTTTTATCCTAGACTAGCGACCCGCCCCGGCTTCGCACGGGTGCAATGCTGATACTAAATTAAATACACTACAGAAAAAATATGAACGTTGTATATAAAAACATAGCGGCCCGCTCCGACTTTGCACGGGCATAAAATATATATGCCTATGTCACTCAATGAAAACATGATTAAAATCGATCCAGTATTTTTGGTTCATTCATTACTGCCCTTGGCCTGCACGCATTAAATTTGGAGTAAAACAATTCCTCTTCCCCTATACTTACTATGAAGATTTCCTGCTATCTTTGGAATATCTAAATTCATACAATTTTTATTACATTACACATTTTTAAACGCAAATTTTAAATTTGTATTATCTCCGAAAATATTTGTTTAATTTACATGCTGTAAAGAACCATATTGATCTATATTAAATGCACATTGTATTTAAGGTACTTAATTCGATAAGGATTAATGCCGTATTGCTTAAAATAGCTTCGTAAATAAGCCATTTTCTCACGTAAAAAGTAAACAATAAAAATGGTTAATGTGGGTTATCCCTAAAAGATAAATATATACCATCGCGGACTTTTTTGTAGACCTTTTTATGGTGTACAATACTGTAGTACATTAATTTGATCTAACTCGTAGGGTTAGGCAGCGTTTTTGCTAATTGCTAAATAAGCCTAAAAATAGGTTAATTTACGACATCACGTTAGAAACCTCTAAAATTAGCAATGTTGCTTTAGTATATTATGCATGTATTATACATATAAACCTTCCTCTTGAATCACTCTATCTATTGAAAAAAACCGCATCAAAATCCGTTGCGTAGTTTTAAAGATTTAAGCGCACATAGGGATATAGGGACAGAAAAGGCGACTTTGTTTTATACTATGTAGTGATACGCTTAGGTCGCTTTTGTCTTGAGCCTTTCGTATGTTGTACCCTCGCCAAGTGAGTTATCTCCTTTCTATGTACTCCTCCAGTATTGATTCAATTTTGGACTATTTTATTATTTTCTTACTTCTTATCCTCTCCATCTTTGTTAAACCCCCCGGCTTTGCTGAACTTCTCAGGAGATTCAACTAATTAAAAATGACAACAGCTCAACAAGAGAACATACAGCAACCAGATGTTTTTTCATAATTAATTAGATCATCAGACTGATACATTGGTAATTAAATCCAATTACTGAACAAGTGAAAAGTGAAAACAATGAACAATGACTTGAACAAAATACGTAATAACAATATTTTTGGTTAGAGCTTCAAAGTTACAATAAACCTTCCAAAACTAATTTGTATGCCATTTACACATACATTAAAGAATAAATATTTAAAGTTGTCTCCTATTAAACCATTGTTATCAAATATTTGATGTTGAACTATGCAGATGTAATTAGGATTAGTTCTGTACTAGCCAATTGTGCCTATTAATTAAGCGTATTGGGGTGAATTGATGATTAGATGCTCATTTCCGCAGAAATCCTTTTGACTACTATATAACAGAGAACACAATAAATAGTATTCAGATTCAAAAACAATGCATCGGTGTCGGTAAAATGAGCATCAACGTATTTTATATCAACCGTATGACATGTTATTGTACATCTTCTGTAAGAGTTAATTAACATATAATGAGCTTTACCTTGCAGCGACAGCGACTGACTTGATACTGCGAATGTTGCAAAGTCCTGTTAATTAATTTACTATAGATTATTACACTAATATTTGTCTGATTTAGAAACATATATTAATAATTAAAATATGCCAAGGTACAACAGCAAAAAAATAAAGGGTTTTATCGACTTTTATCTATGACATAAAGTTATTGTTTACTATTTTATTACACATTTAATAATATTTCACAGATTTTTATTTATATATGATATTTGTTTTTTTTTAACCTACATTAGAATGGTTAATTTGTTTAATAGATATAGGTTGACTTATTTATTATATATTACAATATTAGAATTGTTAGATTTATTTAACTGCGGATCTTTAAATGTAATCTAACATATATTTAGGGGACTAAAGAAAGAACAAAACACAAATATTTATAAAAATAAATACACGATACAAACTCAAATGTATAAGTAAAAGTTTATAAAATCGATCTATAATATGGCATAAACTGAGACGATGTCATGAGCTTATAATTATTTTAAAATGTAAAATATATATGCAGTGGACAAAATATGAAAATTAATAATATAAAACGAGATACCAAATACTTATCAAGATCTCAAAAAAGTTCACAATACAAAAATATATTAATATACAAATAGTACATATATGGATAAAAGCAATAAATAAAATATTATATGAAGGTTATAAAGATAAAATCAGATTAATTAATAAAACTATTATTTACTACTAAGAAAGGTATAGATTATGATTACTAATATTATATATTAACCATATATCATTATAGTCTCATTCCAGTTGAACCAGGTTTGTGAATTGGTATTATAATATGCAAACTATGCCATCTCATTTTCTTCTATAACCACATAACTGATGATCTGATGAACTGATATTACTTTCACCTATTTAATGAGAGCGTAGCAAATTTTATATATGTGGAAGATAATGAATTCAAATATCTAATGGGATACTTTTAAAGAAATGGTGCATATAAATGTAATGTAAAGTATTTCTCTGAATGTAGAATAGTGCAGAAAGCATTCGCTGATAAAATGGACTTGTAAACATTACCCTAGCTAATATTACATATCATTTTTAATTGATTCCTTAACGACACATACTCTACATAATAATAGTTAACACTTACCCACAGCAGTGTGTAAACTAAAAGGGAGTCTCACCTATTAACAACAAAGAAATTACAAAACATGAAATATAATAGTAAATATTACAATATATTAATGATGAAGAAATAAAAAAATATATTATACTGCAACATTGAATACAAATTGTAAGTCGATATATTACTAAAATTAAAAACCATAATTCTGTTACTGGAATTATTTTAATATAATCATATCATATATTTTAATATAATCAGTATAAGAAATACGCAAAATTCCAGTAGGGTTATGTTATATCAGCCATATGAGGTGCATGAAAACTAAATTTTTTCGAACAATTATGGAATAATAATGGAAAGCAATAGAGAGTTTTAAAACACCAAATATTATAGCACCGCCTGTTAAAAATGAATGGGTTCGACGCAATGGTGAAAAAGCTGAATTATTCGCAGAACATTTGGCTAACGAATTCCAACCGAATGATACGGAATCTACAATAGATGCAAATCCCGATTATCAGCCCGATATAGCTGTAAATCTGATTTCACCAATGGAAGTTGCCACATAAATTGACAACAATCTTCAATCCTAAGGAGGCTTCTGGGTCATTAAAAGATCTGCCACGACAAGCAATCATCATGTTGGCATACTCTGGAATATTTTAAGGTTGGTCGAATACATATGCTTAAAAACCTGAAAACCTGGCAGAAGAATTGGATAATATAGACCTATTTCGTTGCAACATGCAATATCAAAATTATTATATAATTATTATATAAATTATTAGCTAAACTGATCTTAAAACGTATTAAACCATTTTTATAAAAACCAGATTTCTAGTTCGGATTTTGAAATCACCACTAGAAATTCGATCAAGTGCACAGTGTAACAAGTGTAACAACGGTTGTTGAAAAGGTATTCGCAGAAAAAAAAACACTGCCCTACTATAGTCTTGGAATCTCATAAGCTTTTAACTGATTATTTCATTTGGAATTAATCTACAAAATTAGCAAATTTCTAGCGTATCTCCCATAAAAGGGCATTCTTAAGACTTAACCTATTTCGGCTTTGGTTCCCCAGGGTAGTGTCTTGGGGTCACTCCTATATCTGATCTACACTGCTGATAATAAACAGTACTTGGAATATTTACTGACGACAGAGTTGTCATGGTAAAAATATACTCTATCGTCTCTATTAACTCAGCTAAAAAAATTATCTATGATTAATTTCCATTGCTTATCACTACGTAACCTACGAAGGGCTGCACGATGGTCTCGATATCGGTTGCATCCACGATGGTCTCGATATCGGTTGCATCCACAACACAATAGCGTGGATGCAACCATGCGAGAAGGTTTTAAAAACAGACTTGAAATTCAATAGGATGTTGTACATTTCTTAGCTGATACAGATATTAAGACTTCTAGAATTATTCATGATATAGTTCCAAAAAACGTCAGCTAGGATCGGTTATGGCGATAATAACTTATACAATATACTATTGTGATTTTCCATTACTTATAGTTATAAGCCAACTTAGCAGGATAAAATAAAATCCTTATCCTGATTCCTTGACCTTATCATGATTCCTCCCATATATTCAATCCAATAAATGGCTTGTAAAGAATTATATGGAAGAATTAAAGAAATATCTTACACAGATGTATTACACGCATTAATATAATGATATGGGTCTGTCGTATTAATACTTGGATTATTCAAAGATATATGAAAGAGACAAGAACTTAAATATTACTGAATTATTAAAAACAAGTAAGTACATGTTATAGAGAAAAGAAAGAATTAATTGAAATATAGATGTTAAAGAGCCAGAAAAGTGTTAACAATATTAATTACATAAGCCGAACCAATTAGTTAGCTCAAGCTGAACTACTTAAAGTTCTCCACAATATAAATCAATTGGCGGTCTTAAATAAAGAAGTTTTCCGAGTTTTGAAGATCTTTATTGATATTTATAATTTGAAACGGGCGAAACAGAATTAAGCCGTCTTTATTCGAGTCGCCGCCTCAGACCCTTGCCCATAATTAGACTACCGTCTCCGGCAAAAAGTTCGACATTGTTTTTAGATCCTCTTCCCGGAGGCAACTGCAATTGTAAATGTTTAGATTCTTTTGACGGCCAACGTTTCGTGTAATACGATTAGAGAACTTAGAAATTTTAATGAATTCATTTTGTTCCACGGTTTTGTTATACTACGCCATACTGGCACCATCCTAATTGATTCATTCCTTTATATATATATATATATATATATATATATATATATATATATATACACAGAAAGTAAAGACGCAGAAAGAGAACAATAAATTAAAAATAGGAAAAATTATACCATGTTCCGAGTGGAGGTCATCAGAGGTCCGGAGATACAAAATCAAGAACTACTCGGAAATTTCGGTTTAATATTTTGTAGTACATTTCTGGTTATATTAATTTTTCATATTTATACGTATAATATTAACTAGCGACCCGCCCCGGCTTCGCACGGGTGCAATGCTGATACTAAATTAAATACACTACAGAAAAAATATGAACGTTGTATATAAAAACATAGCGGCCCGCTCCGACTTTGCACGGGCATAAAATATATATGCCTATGTCACTCAATGAAAACATGATTAACATCGATCCAGTATTTTTGGTTCATTCATTACTGCCCTTGGCCTGCACGCATTAAATTTGGAGTAAAACAATTCCTCTTCCCCTATACTTACTATGAAGATTTCCTGCTATCTTTGGAATATCTAAATTCATACAATTTTTATTACATTACACATTTTTAAACGCAAATTTTAAATTTGTAATATCTCCGAAAATATTTGTTTAATTTACATGCTGTAAGGAACCATATTGATCTATATTAATTGCACACTGTATTTAAGGTACTTAATTCGATAAGGATTAATGCCGTAAATAAGCCATTTTCTCACGTAAAAAGTAAACAATAAAAATGGTTAATGTGGGTTATCCCAAAAAGATAAACATATACCATCGCGGACTTTTTTGTAGACCTTTTTATGGTGTACAATACTGTAGTACATTAATTTGATCTAACTCGTAGGGTTAGGCAGCGTTTTTGCTAATTGCTAAATAAGCCTAAAAAAATAGGTTAATTTA
Source organism: Rhynchophorus ferrugineus (assembly GCF_030347505.1). Lineage (NCBI taxonomy): Eukaryota > Metazoa > Arthropoda > Insecta > Coleoptera > Curculionidae > Rhynchophorus > Rhynchophorus ferrugineus. The sequence goes on along the minus strand of NW_027472585.1, from coordinate 38,822,351 downwards.
CGACATCACGTTAGAAACCTCTAAAATTAGCAATGTTGCCTTAGTATATTATACATGTATTATACATATGAACCTTCCTCTTGAATCACTCTATCTATTGAAAAAAACAGCATCAAAATCCGTTGCGTAGTTTTAAAGATTTAAGCGCACATAGGGATATAGGGACAGAAAAGGCGACTTTGTTTTATACTATGTAGTGATGAATTCTGTTTTTAAGGTACGTACGGTAGAAATTATTGGTTTAAATTTAAAAACTAAACATGAAAACATTGTGTTTCAGGAATTAAATGTTGAAATAGAGGTGCAGAGATGGTCTGCAAAAACGATAGACCCGAAGAATATCTTATAAACCCCCACATAAATACATATCTTTCTTCTTCTCTTTCAATTTTTATGTACTCAAAAATCATTTAAGTTTTTTCTATCTTAAGTTACATCTAAAGTTAAAAATTGAAAATTTCTGAAGTGTAGAATAATTTAACAGATTATTTTAATTTGTTATAAATTATGTGCGTTTATTTCTAGAATAGCTAATTTATTTAGTGGTAGAATGAGAATAGGATATTTTTCTATTTATTCTATAGTTTTGACATGGACAATTTTACCAAAAAAAAAAATATATATATATATAATATAACAATTTTTATATATATTCAGTAGCATTATATATTATATTTAGGAAGCTCGCCTAAAATAAGATATATGATTAAAGCCCCGCCTATAATGGAAAATTATTCAAAGTACTTATATTGCGAGCTGTTTACAGACTTTGCCATTGGGATGATCTCACGGTACCTGAATTTTTTATCCGGTCCCCTCTTTATCTCGCTGAATTTTAACGACTACTTAATCTGCATACCGAAATTTCGTCCACGTTTCCAAGAAATGCTTATATGATCCTTGGGGTAATTGGAATAGCGTAAAATTTCTCCATCAAAGGGACATTAATTTTCTTTCCCCCGTAATGTATTCGATGAAAATGTTTAACAAAGATTTATTACTGTATTTTGTTACTTTAAAATTTATAAAATATTCATTTTAAAATATTTAATGATTTTGATAATATCTGATTTGTTGGAATTACTCAACTATATTGTGTAGTTTTACACTATTTATTAAGTTTACATTGGTTGTTAATTGTTAGTGTACAAGTTGTCGTCGCAATGGGTGCCACGTTTCCTCACTCCGGATAACAAGCGAAACCGTGAGACCGTTTCAGAGCAATGTTTGATATTGTTTCTCTAGATCTAGATCCACTACCTAGAGTAGGGTTAAACGAGAACTGCAGAAAATTGGTCTCAATTGGCGAAGAAAAAAGTGCTCTTCAACCATGACTATACACAGGCTCACACCTTCGCACTACCCACTGCCAAATTGGTCTATCTGGACTACGAACTACCGCCCCACCCACCGAATTCTCCAGATTTCGTCTCATTCGACATCTTTTTGTTTCCAAACTTGAAAAATTCTCTGGACGGGCAGAAATTTGAATTGAACAAGGATTTCAACGTTACCCACTTTACATACCTCGAAAAAAATTATTTTTCAAAAGGGTTAAAGAAGCTGGAGCATAGCTGGGTCAAGTGTATCGAGCTGAAAGGAGATTATGTTAAAAAATAAATCGACACTTTCCAAAATTTTCAGTTTTGTATTTTGTACGCTAAACACTTATCGGGCCACAATCGTAAGTAAGCCTTAGCTTCTTTTTGGGAACATACGATTATTCAGTAGTGTTAAAAGTCCATTTACTCCTGTCTGGATGGCATTCATATCTAATAGCATCAATATCTAGTTAACTGTATTTTCCATATTATTTGGTAACTGAAAAAGGAATAAATTTATTCGGAACTTATATTCAGAATAAACAAAACAAACGAAATCTAATTACAAATGTCATCGACAACGTTATTCACCACGTTATTACATTTACGGAAAATATTAAATATTAGAGAGTAGTTATAGATATAGTAGACTAAATTCTTTTATATAAATGGTCTTCACAGAAGGAAGATATCAAAGATGAAGCCGAATCTCACTTTGCAAAATATTAGTCACATTTCTTTAACTTTGTCTTACTTTTGAACGAAAATAAACCGCTTGTTAAAGATCTATTTAGTTGGAGTAACCGGACGCCATCAACTTGGCTTGGCTTGGTTGGCGCAGTAGTAAAGGCAACAGGGTGGTCCACCTACTGTTGCCATAATTGCGTAATTTTATTTTTGTAATAATTTAATATTTATGATTGTTGTTATTTATGATGGGAAAATGATCCCAGTTACGCTAGTAACCAGGTTGGGTAAGACCGAATATCGTTTGAGATGATTTCTAGGTTGGTCACTCGCCATTCGGTAGGCTTAATGCTGAGGACCGTGGTTCGGAGCCCACGTTCTGCAGGTACAATCCAGATAAGCCCTCGTTGGTAAAAAAGGAGACTTTAAAAAAAGTATTAAAATAAGGCATCAATAATACTTGTAGTACACTATCAAGAGGGGCCAAAACAATTACGTCACATACAGCTTTGGAGCCTTGTTTGCTTTTAGTCATCGGGGCTATTGTGTAGTTATATTTTGAAGTCAAGCTTGTTCAAATGCCTATGCCAAATTCCAAAGAGTATTCAAGCTTATATTAATAAAGTTATTAAAATGATTTATGCTTATTTATACACTTCTAATACCGCGACCCTTATTTGTTTACTTTAAAAGATATATTCAACATCAAGTGGGTATACATTGAAATAAATTTCGTTAGATGGCCCCCGTAATTAGTTAAGCAAAGTTATCCTTTATATAACGAAATTAGAGAGAGAATAATTCAATTAAAGAGCTTCTGATTAATCGTCGCCTGTATGTGAACTTTCGCCACTACGGCCGAAGCGAAGAGTATAATAAAATGCTGTGCAGCTTTTCCGACTTCCGAATATCTTTATAACAATCCGAAGTGACAAAAGGGATTGTGTACCGTATTAATATTAAATGATTAATGATAGTAAAGCTGATTAAAATTAAACGGTATTTGAGCGAGTTATTCAGCTTGGGGTTAAATAACTGAAACATCTTCAATGAATTAAAATATTATTTCTTTTATTTAGAGTTTCCAACTAAAATTATTATCAACAAATATATTATAACAATAACATATTTACAAATTACTTCAACCAGTTTTTCCAATCGTTCTAACAGGAGTACTATATGTTAAAGTATTTCGTTTATTAATATTTTCATATCATATATGAGATGCTGCCTGCACAAGTCATGGACTTTTGGTCAAAATATATAGCAACCAGAAGGAGCATAGGCCGATATATGCGATTGCAGGGGTGTAATATCCTATTTCTGTTTCAGAACATGTTTTGCTTCAGAACTGCAATTTTTATGCTCCCATTGCGTATTGGTTCTTAACCAATTATAAATTATAAATAATTATATAACGGAAAATTTTTGTGCTTGACAGCAAGCTGGGTCTATCAAATTCCTTCCTCAAAAAGCCAATCGTCCTCCAATAATCATTGGTATCTCAAGATAAAGCTCTTTTGCCACCGCTCTATGTTAGGTTGACATTGAAAAACAAAGCAAAGATTCAAAATTAAGCAACTGTACTGGTTAATCGGAAGAAACTCCATTTGAAGTAGAATCAAGGAGATTGGTTTACCAGTCGATAGTAAAGTCAATTTGGACCTATAGAGTGCAAATATGAGGTACATTCTAGTACGCACTAAACCATCAAATCAACTAGTAATCCAGTGTTATCAGAGCAAAGTTCTATGATTAATCACTAATGTTCATCGCTACATAACCAACGAATAGCTGCACGCTGACATCGAAATCAAAAGGATATACGAAGTTATCCAAGATTTCACCTTAAAACAGGAAATAATGAGGTCGCTAAATAACAGCAATGTGGATTAACTGATGGAAGCTATCGGATAGCAGACAGGAAATCAAAAGATTGATGCGAACAAAACTACAGTGACTTCTATAGTGCATAAGTATATTATTAACATTGGCTTAAGTAGTTTTCTTTTAAATTGGGAAATGCCTACTGTTGTAATCCCGTACTCGACTTGCCTGTCCATTAATGCAAGTGGTAATAAATTTATTTGTAAATTAAGATTGTACTATGAAGCTTTATTCAAATCCGTAGTTTCAAAGATTCCAAAGCAGAAGTCCTGGAATTCACCATGGCTATGATGAATCCTCATAAGAAAGGTGGATTGCTTTTAAGAAGGTCATAGAGACAGTTTTAGACAATCATAAAGCTACTTACAATAAACAAATCGTAAAAAGTAGCCTGAAAGCAGACTGGTCATTTATTATAATATATATTAATTAATTATTATATCAAGTATTACTTTAATAATAAATGTGTGTATGATGAAAAGAATATATAATACAAATTCGCTTCAGATTTACATATCTGGGAGATATTTGCATCGAAATTTATTGATGCCGTACTGCTAAACTGTCTATATCAAACTCAAACAAAAGACAATCTGCCTAGTGACAAACAGTTAAGGGAGCGAGACACGTAAACCGCAAACTACCAAAACTAATTTAAATTCGAAACAAATTTAATACGGCTATGGATTATCGCAAATAAAATCTGGAACAGCTTGAATGTCAAGGGAGATTTTAGATAGTATATAACTCAATAGAGCAAAAGCACGGAGATCTAATACTATCAGCGGCTTAGGACTCTAATACTGTTTGCAATTATCTCAGGAAATTGAGAATCTTATCTCCTTCATTAGAAACAGACATTATTCAAAATAGATAACGGAATGGTCCTTTTATCCCGCCGGTATCCGTAATAGTTGCTGTTAAAAATTAGTGCTAAATATAATCTGCTTACTCTAATCGCCAATATAATAGAACCGTGATTTTACCATCTCTGTTTTGTTGGTAGAAACAATTCTGATATTAAGCGGTTGCATGTATTCTGATAAGTGTTTCACTTTAAAAACTCCACAAACAAAATAAGATCATTTTAATACATTATCTTTCGCAAGAATATAAACAGAACTATCTTATCCGGTAAATGTTTTTTGCCATGTAAGTAATTTCTAGTGTAGAAAAAAAATAACTGACTTATTGGAAGTGTGTAAGGATGTGGTATCTGAGTCAAAAAGGCATGGAGCGCTGTGAACGATGAGGGAATATAAAAGTAACAAAACACCAAACATTAATTTTTTTATTTATTATAATTTATTTTAAGTAATAATTATTTATATAAATAATTCATTTCATAATATTGATCTCTTCAAGCTACAGCTTCAACAATATTTTTTGTGAGACTGTCTTTAGCTAATACAACAAACTTGATGGCCTCGAGAGCATGCGTCGTATTTCCGCGTGAAAAACATGGTATACTCAAATATAAGCCACTAACAGACATTGTTTGCCTTGGGATTTATTAATAGTCATCGCAAATTCCAATCTAATCGGAAATTGAATACGCTTAAATTGAATTGGCACATTTATGGGTAAAATAAGTATACGTGGTATTAATATATTTTCACCTTGAAACTTGCCATTTAAAATAGTGGCTTCGATAATGTTTCTCATTAATTTTTTAAGACTAATCGCGTACGAAAACTATGTAAATTACGAAGCAAAATAGTAGTGGCATCATAAACTGTATCAATAGATTTATATGATACCAAGTCTGTTGCCACCACTGTTGTATCTTCAGATTCAAAATATTAACGTCCACATTTTTTGCCGCTAAAATTGCTCTTCTTGCAAGCCACTCTAGATTTATGTAATCCGTGTGCGATTCAATGATTGTGCAGAAATGAAATAATTAACTGATCGTGCGAATTAGGCTCAAAATTAATCAATTTATTAGTTTTTAGTAATGAATTATATTCAATAATATTAGTTATTAATAAATAAATAATAAAGTTACTTGAGAATATATTTGATATGAGAGTTGTACTGAGATAGCAAAAATGTTTAACTACTACGCCTAAAGCATAAACACTAATAACAGCAAAAGAGAAAAATGTCGAGGGAGTGAGAGAGCGGCTTATTGTTTGAGAGAAATAGGAGACCATCTTCGTTATTATCTCTACTCCCTGCTGTTTACTGAGTGAGAAGTGACACCGGTAGACACACGGAGGGGATAACTTACCAAGTGAAAATAATTGATGTTATCGAGCGGGATAATAAATGATAAAATTATTAAAATGACTATAAAAAAGCAGGGGTTGGTGATAAAAAGTGAAAATTTAGGGTTGTATATATTTTTTAATGCCACATAATAAAAAAATGTATCCAAAAAATAAAATTTTTGGGGTGGACACCCCTTATCACTTAGGGGTTTCAAAAATAGTTAGTAGCCGACTCTAAGGCCTGCTGAATATGCATAAAAATTCATAAGAATCGCTCAAGTATAATTTTCAAAAAATATTAAAATTTGTGAATTCTTTACGTTATTATAATAAAAATTGTTTGGATATCCAGATTATGTTGTTACTTCTAATTTGGACATTTGCTGTTATAATGCCTCAACAAATTATGTAATGGAACAAGGTTTTCATCAAACGAAAAGATATAATCCATAGAATTTATATTCTTGTGAATGATTAGATCTTGTGACTGAGTAGATCGGAATCAAAACTAATAAGCCCTAATATCACATGCACAGCAAAACTTAATGGCCAAGCTTATTTCGCTTAACTCTCTACGTGTGTTCACTTTTCATCGATAATCACAATACGTCACAGAAAACTATTTTCTTTTCAATGGGTTTGGTAAGCATTGTCCCTCCTTTTGGATCATTAGTATCGTTTGCAAATGTTTGAAAACTCTTTACTCATTAATTTCTGAGCTATCTGAATGTTGTTCGACAGCGAGAACTACATTTTTGTCCAATAAGTCTTCCAATTCATTGTCTTCAAACTTTTTTGGTCCTCCAGACCATTCTTGGCCATTAATTAAAATTACCACTTTTAAATCATTAAAATTAAAACCGCCAATTAAAATATGATGAAATATTATCACCATAAATTTCTAAAAGTGTTTGATGGGCACTGCCGGCAGATTTCTTCAAATGACTGTAATTCAATTTTGAGGATTCCACAATTAGTGTTAATATGGACTGAATGACTCAACAATACTAATTAGAAAACTGTTATTTTATGCAGTTTCATGTCGACTGTTGAAGAGTGCATCGGATTTAACAGTAAGGTCAGTTTGTGTAATAGTTGTTTATATGGATAGTTCACATTTTCATAAATAGAAATCGCTATTCAATATATTTTGCGTTAATTTTATAAAAATCAGTAATACTATTTAATTGAACATATTGTTGCTAATATAACATATTAAATCTACTAAATAGATTGTTTCATTGCATAAATAAAATTCTTTGTGGTTATACAAACTCGAAATAAGAAATATCTTACCCTTCATCATTACAATTTACCACATTCCTTTAACAAGTGGTATACTTTTTTAAAGTTTTATTTCTACGCAAGTGTAATAGTTTTAATTTACTAATTATTCAGATTTATTATTATATTATACTAAACTGTATTTTATTAATTGAAACACAGAATAATAATTTAACAGTAGATAAATGCGTCCGAAAAAATCTCGATCGAACCAAAATCCTAGTGCCAGAATAAACGTTATTAACGCCTGAGCGACTTTTAAACAACTTAATCTCTATTGTTCCAGCTTAATGGGTCAAAATCTCTGATTCGCCCATGTCGATCGGACAGCAGTACATTTTGGTGACGTCATTTATCACCGGTTATTCCGCAGGATTACGTCAGCTACAGTTCGAGTTATTTTTATTTCTAGAATTTGAATAAGTGGAATTTTTAAAAACTAGAAATTAGTATTGGAAACATTCCTGAGAACAAGTAGCAATAATATTGATAAAATAATAAATGAAATAGAAAGAATTATAGCTAATATGAGTGATCCTAGAAGTAAAAGAATATTTCTTGATTCTCTTTAGCCTTCCCTATAGATATATCATAATTTAAATCAGACTCTTCATACTAAATCTGGTTTAACAATATATACTATGTATAACGTATACCATTATTGCCATTGGCTCATTTTGTATATCACCTCGTACAGATTAGAGAAGATTTAATCTAAAAAATTCTGCCTTCTGCTGTTAGGCTGAGCCGATTATATAAAATGACAATTATAAAATGAAGGAGTTTTGGTGGACTATTGCTCTTCTCTGAGTTGAGTGAAAAGTACTTTATCTTTTAAATAATTGATTATTTAATTACATTTTTTTATGTCGAAAATATCATTCATTATAAATGAAGCATTACCCTTAGAAAAAATATGTTATCTATTCGGAAGTGATTCTACCATAACAATATACAATAAAGTATTTCTGTATGAAAACATTCCTAAGCCCATACGGACATACAACATCTAAGTAACAGGGTGATGGTGTGACACAGTAAATTATAGTCTATTCACAACAGCAGTCAACTCACGTCATCTGAATTGATTATGTCAAAACGTGGCAATGTTGCCGCATCAACTCTGACTGTTAGTTCATTTTGGCCATAACGTAATTTTTTTTATACCACTTATGAGTTAGAGTTCAAGGCGCGTTTTTTATGTAGTAGTATTCACTGGAGGCCTAATCCGCCTACTTAAACAAGTAATATGTTTTAGTTTCATTAGAGAGCATTTATCTTTTACGCCTAGTTCTTATTTTTTTCTGTACAGTATTTTGATATCCCTGTATTTCTCCTTAGTTTGTTATGTTACTAACTGTATACACCTTTCTCGATAAAACTAGATTTAATCACTGCATTCTTCAACAGTCAGTATTATTTTTCTCCTCAAATATTTTAACCAATTTCTCAAGTATATTCTGAACAATTACACAGATATTTGTGCACACAAAAAACTTTCATACTCTACAATAAAATTTACTACATTTATCGTATGTTAATTATATCTCACCTTCATTTGTTTCCACTCTCATCACCCTCTCTTGAAAATTTTCAGTATTTCAAATATCATTGAAGTGAATACTGAGCTGTAATTTTCTATCTAACATTTGTTCACAAAAATACCATTTGTCAATTTCTTCTTTAATGTGCCTGATCGACTACATCCAAATCGAATGGATTCCTGTTTACCATTCCTGTTTACAGCATAAAAACAATATATCTGCTATATATTATATATAGAGGTATATAGACCCTCTTCCGAAATTTTCATGAGTCATTAATACACATATTAAAATAATAAGTCTTCCTTGATTTGATTATATTCTTTTAATAACTGTGTTCTTTTAGAAGCAATGTATTCCGAAGTTCCATTCGACCTCTTCGTAGGTTATCTTTACAGCATTTAAATCCCATATTACCTAAGAGTCTATGAAAGGATGCTCCAGATACCTCAAATAGTTGCATATCTTTAAACAGTCTATGGATACTTTTCAGATTAACAGTTTCTTCTGAAATAATTTTACTAAGCTATGTTTATATTAAAATACTACTCACTGTTTTTATGCATTTCATATATTTGATCTCTGATAGAACTAACATCAAGCTGATCTTAATTTATCACCCTCTTCGTATAAGGACGGACATTCTCTTTTCGGTCGATCCTAGATTATATTTATAAATTTTTTTTAATATTTCTCGTACTCGTACGTAATGTATCTCGTACCTGTTCTAAATAACTGATTAGAAACATTATCTGTTATGTCTGGCTTGTCTGACTCTAAAACGAATTTACAATTTGCGACAGGCACATATTGATGACGTGAGTCACTGCTGTTTTCAATAGACTATATATGGATATAATATATTGAACAGTACTATTAACGTCGCGTGGTAAATAGTGATCCCCATAGAGACTTCCAAAAGAAATTCATTAGGGCACTAATTTTTTTTTCATGGCTAAATACTCCATAAATTTAAACATTCTGAGCCGGTCTAATTATAAACTCAATATAAGTTTAAACAACAAAACAAAACAAACCAAACCAAATAAGAAATTTCTCTACTTGTAGTAATGCAAATTACTTATTGTACAATTCATGAAATATAATAAAAGTATTTTTGTTAAGATAAACACTTTTTCACAACGAATTGCAAAAACGGAAATGAATTGTATTGTTGATAGTTTTATCAACATCTTAAATATATTAGCTGTGAATATAAATGTACATTACCTCAATAGATTTTAATAAATACAAGAGATACAAAGATACAAATTAAGAAATAAAGTAACATTTTTTTCCTACAATATATTAAATTATTTTCAAATATTTAACAAATTAAACAAGTAACTGCTAATGCAGTTGATGTTTGAGCATTAGCCAATACATTGTCTATTTAAACCAATCAATTAGCAACGGGTCTAGCGACCAAAATCCGATTTAAACTTTTTTTTGTTCTCTTCATTCGATCGAACAACAGAACAATGTTAACGCAGGAGCGGCCAAGCTCGTCCGAAAATAATTTTCAATAGTCGAAATCGTAGTGGCAGGTTGAGCATTATTTCTGCTTGAATGGCCTTTAAACAACTTAATCTCTATTGTACCAGTTTAATGGGTCAAAAGCCTTGATTGACCCACGTTGGGCAGACAATACAACACTTCAGTTCGCAAAAAAACAGTGACGCTATTTGTCATACGTTTTCTAGCAGGTTTATCATACCTATTTTTGTTGTTTTCTTTTTTAGTCATAAACAATACGTAGGCCTCTACCGTTTTTTAGTAGGAATGGAAGTCAAGCAGAAATAAATTAAATAAAAGTAAATTTATTTCGTAGTTATTTACATTACTTATCATTTTCTAGTAGTAATAATTCAAGTTGCTTATTGAACAATTTATTAGATTGTAATTTTACTACTGCCACTAAGATAAACACTTCTCTACACTGAATTACAAAAACCAAATGTATATTGTATTGTAGATAGTCTTACCAATAAGTTAAATATAATAAATTTCTTAATTATTTTAAATAAATCGAAGACATGCCAAGCGCATTCATTTATCATAAAGTCCCAAATAGGTACGAAAGAAAATTAAATGCTGAAATAGTCAACAAACTAATATTCTTTTCGAAAACAAATTAAAATTATATAGAAAAGTGCACAACTGAGAACTATATAAACAAGTAACTACTAATGCAGTTGATGTTTGAGCGTTAGTCAATACGTTTTCTATTTAAACCAATCAATCAGCAACGAGTTTAGCGACGAAAATCCGATTTAAACTTTTTTTGTTCTCTTCATTCGACCGAACAACAGAACAATGTTAACGCAGGAGCGGCCAAGCTCGTCCGAAAATAATTTTCAATAGTCGAAATCGTAGTGGCAGGTTGAGCATTATTTCTGCCTGAATGGCCTTTAAACAACTTAATCTCTATTGTACCAGTTTAATGGGTCAAAAGGCTTGATTGACCCACGTTGGGCAGACAATACAACACTTCAGTTCGCAAAAAAACAGTGACGCCATTTGTCATACGTTTTCTAGCAGGTTTATCATACCTATTTTTGTTGTTTTCTTTTTTAGTCATAAACAATACGTAGGCCTCTACCGTTTTTTAGTAGGAATGGAAGTCAAGCAGAAATAAATTAAATAAAAGTAAATTTATTTCGTAGTTATTTACATTACTTATCATTTTCTAGTAGTAATAATTCAAGTTGCTTATTGAACAATTTATTAGATTGTAATTTTACTACTGCCACTAAGATAAACACTTCTCTACACTGAATTACAAAAACCAAATGTATATTGTATTGTAGATAGTCTTACCAATAAGTTAAATATAATAAATTTCTTAATTATTTTAAATAAATCGAAGACATGCCAAGCGCATTCATTTATCATTAAGTCCCAAATAGGTACGAAAGAAAATTAAATGCTGAAATAGTCAACAAACTAATATTCTTTTCAAAAACAAATTAAAATTTTATAGAAAAGTGCACAACTGAGAACTATATAAACAAGTAACTACTAATGCAATTGATGTTTGAGCGTTAGTCAATACGTTTTCTATTTAAACCAATCAATCAGCAACGAGTTTAGCGACGAAAATCCGATTTAAACTTTTTTTGTTCTCTTCATTCGACCGAACAACAGAACAATGTTAACGCAGGAGCGGCCAAGCTCGTCCGAAAATAATTTTCAATAGTCGAAATCGTAGTGGCAGGTTGAGCATTATTTCTGCCTGAATGGCCTTTAAACAACTTAATCTCTATTGTACCAGTTTAATGGGTCAAAAGGCTTGATTGACCCACGTTGGGCAGACAATACAACACTTCAGTTCGCAAAAAAACAGTGACGCCATTTGTCATACGTTTTCTAGCAGGTTTATCATACCTATTTTTGTTGTTTTCTTTTTTAGTCATAAACAATACGTAGGCCTCTACCGTTTTTTAGTAGGAATGGAAGTCAAGCAGAAATAAATTAAATAAAAGTAAATTTATTTCGTAGTTATTTACATTACTTATCATTTTCTAGTAGTAATAATTCAAGTTGCTTATTGAACAATTTATTAGATTGTAATTTTACTACTGCCACTAAGATAAACACTTCTCTACACTGAATTACAAAAACCAAATGTATATTGTATTGTAGATAGTCTTACCAATAAGTTAAATATAATAAATTTCTTAACTATTTTAAATAAATCGAAGACATGCCAAGCGCATTCATTTATCCTTAAGTGCCAAATAGGTACGAAAGAAAATTAAATGCTGAAATAGTCAACAAACTAATATTCTTTTCAAAAACAAATTAAAATTTTATAGAAAAGTGCACAACTGAGAACTATATAAACATGTAACTACTAATGCAGTTGATGTTTGAGCGTTAGTCAATACGTTTTCTATTTAAACCAATCAATCAGCAACGAGTTTAGCGACGAAAATCCGATTTAAACTTTTTTTGTTCTCTTCATTCGACCGAACAACAGAACAATGTTAACGCAGGAGCGGCCAAGCTCGTCCGAAAATAATTTTCAATAGTCGAAATCGTAGTGGCAGGTTGAGTATTATTTCTGCCTGAATGGCCTTTAAACAACTTAATCTCTATTGTACCAGATTAATGGGTCAAAAGCCTTGATTGACCCACGTTGGACAGACAATACAACACTTCAGTTCGCAAAAAAACAGTGATGCCATTTGTCATACGTTTTCTAGCAGGTTTATCACAGCTATTTTTGTTGTTTTCTTTTTTAGTCATAAACAATACGTAGGCCTCTACCATTTTTTAGCAGGAATGGAAGTCAAGCAGAAATAAATAAAATAAAAGTAAATTTATTTCGTAATTATTTACATTAGTTATCATTTTCTATTAGTAATAATTCAAAATACTTATTGAACAATTTATTAGATTGTAATTTTACTACTGTCACCAAGATAAACACTTTTCCAAGACATGCCAAGCGCATTTATTTATCATTAAATCCCAAATTGGTACGAAAGAAAATTAAATGGTGAAATAGTCGACAAACTAATATTTTTTTCCGAAAACAAATTAAATAATTTAAAATTAAAAATTAAAATTAACAAATTAAAAAATTTATATAGAGAAGTGCATAACTTAAAACTATATAAACAAGTAACTGTTAATGCACTCGATGTTAGAGCGTTAGCCAATGGGTTGTCTATTACTACTGTTGGCAGATTTTTATAATATCTACATAATATTGCTTTAAATCCTCTTTTTGCTCTTTAATAATACTCTTTTTGCTATCAGAAATCACAAAATTGTTCAAGCAATTTTGTTTTTTAAATCTGGATAACTAGATTTAGCATTTGCTTTATATATACACCCAATACTCTATAAGATTTTAAATAACAGCAGTTTTCCCATATAACATATCTATACTAGTTTAAAGGGTGTTGGTCTACGACCGACGGTTCGATTGGTTTCCCAAATACAGAGAGCAATCCAGAAAGGATTGTGGATAGCAAACCTGCTATCTTCTCTGATCTAGCAGATTTCCTATCTCCATGAAATGCATATTTTACAAGATGTTAGTTCGGTCTGCACCCTTCTACGGATCTAACGTCTATTTCAAGTTTGTTATACCCAAACGGAACGGCTTCAAGTATACCAAAATAAGTTCCTAAAGGAAATCTTAAACGCTCAATAGTTTGTCAGAAATAATAAGTATAAGTTCGCGATTCTATAGTTAGTTTCACTATATGTTATAATGCCGCATCCTCGTGCCCAATAACGGCTGCCCGGTTAGCGGATGCCATATCCCCAAATTCAATGTAGTGGCAGTAGCGACCCACTTTGGGCGGTTTCGGTTTGGTGTATTGCTAAGCCCAAAGGCAGTCCCACATAACCCGTTCCAACTTGTCACTCCAGGGCAAGTCTTCGCGATCAGAATGAATACGTCATGAATTCCACCACCTGGTTTTAGATTAGAACATAAAAAATTTTTTTGTCTAGTCACCCTGCGGGCAAGTTCAGTGTCGTAGAATAGTTAAAATACATCAACGTTTTTATATTCCTGCCGTATATTCACTTGTACCACAATAACAATTTGCTGTTAAGTAAATTTCTGGATCCAGTTATCTATATTAATTAAACTATATACAAAGTACACACACACAAAGTGTACTATAGTACAAAGTACTAACTAGTGTGTTGAAGTAGTCCCGTCACTTCTTCTATATTATCACCATTAGGAAGAATAGCAGTGCGATCAGCAACTTTAGTTGTAGTAACATTTTCTATTTATGATATGTCACATATATAGTTCTTCGCAGTACACCTAGTTCTGTTTCTTTCATTGTTGATTGTTCTTAATTTTATTTTAACTCTAAATATCCTGGCTGAGATATAGGAGTGTAATAATTTAACGAATTGCTTCTGTAACAATTTATGGAAGGTTTAATCCTTCGTGGCAGACTTTATTAAAGGCTTGCGTTAAGTCCGAGAATATTGCTGATCACACTTTGTGATTCTATGTACCTCCTCAATTATTGAATGTTTGCATCTGACATCCTGCGCACTGTCCTGCAGTTGTATTGCATTCACGTTAGTATGATTTAGTAATTTTCTGTCGCGTTTCAAGGAGAAATCTTGGATAACTTTGCAAATCCACTTAATTTCTATGTCATCGTGCAGTTCTTCGTTAGTTACGTATCGACGGGCATTGGTAGTCAATCGAAGAACCTTATTTCGACAGCGTTGAATGGCTAGTTGATTAAAATGTTTAGTGCAGTCACATATTTGTATCCCATAGGTCCAAATTGGCTTTATGATTGTCTGATAATTCAATCTCTTTGATTTTAGATCAAGTTGAGACTTTCTTCGACTCCAGTCGACTTCCAGAATCTCAATTAGTAATCCCAAATTTATAGTTAATGTATCAACATCATAAACTAATGATAATTTAAATAATACTAATAATAATTTAGATAATTTAAATATTTTAATCTATAAAATTACACATTCATTAGCGATATTTACGAATATTTTAAATAAGAATACAAATTGAAAAAACCCGAAAGCATACACAACGATAAGAATGTATATAAAACCATTTTATATTTTCGGCAGTTGTTCATTTTCCCACCGTTTATTTTTAAAATGAAACGTCTGGTTAGTTAAATGCCGCCAGCTTCTTAGGTATACACGTGGAGTTAAATTGTATCTTATTGGTTTGCTCCGGGCGGTGTTATATTGTTTCAATTTAAATGCGAAAAGAGGGCAGATCCAATCGTAATTTCATTCGAGGTTTACCAATCTTGTCGGGGATAATTTTTCCAGAGATCGGATATTATATTTATAAATTTTATGATATTATATGCAAAAGAATTATTAAAATTATTTAGATTTTTATATAGAAAATACGCAAAAATTTGAAATTGAAGTTATAATGCCAAAGAAAAAGGAAATAAAACGGAACATGTTCGTTGGCGTTTCACACATTCGAATTTTCACCCCTACTAGCAATCACTCGAACTGATAACTTATGTTCCCATAATCCAGAGTCAGCTATTCTATAATCACCATCACCGATTCATAGCCAATACTGAGTAAATGTATTCATTTCTTAACCACAGATTCTGGCACCATGATTTAAACTACTTTCTTTGATCTGACAATTCGGTGCGCCTTCCATACAAAATATCTGGCAAGAATTCGTTCATCCTTTATTCGATAGACATAACCAAACCACTTAAATCTCCGTCTCTTAATCTATTCATTTATTGCTAAATATATAAAGTCGTAAAAGGGGTATTGAAGTAGCAGAAAGACGGCTAGCTATAAATTGTTCCAAGTAATAAACATTCAAGCTTTGAATAATAGTCCATGGATTCCCGAACGAAGCATTGCAGTTCAGGGTGTAAACCACCAAATGCGAACTGAAGTTGCGAATTAATATAATCACTAATTAATATATTACTGGAGTTTAGACAGAGGCTTGCAGTTAAGTATGAACGACCTCCAAGTTCTTTACTGATTTATAGCTAATATACAAAAATGATGTTTAAATAGATTTTTCTAGATCCTCAACACATATTAAAATATAACCAAAATTAACAGGTCAGTTGAAAAGTCCACGGTCTGACACATAGATGGCGCTACTATAAATAAATCCATATGTTTTTTAGTTAGCACTAACCCTCAAAAAATGCGTGTATGAATTCGACAGCTGTCGGATCATTAGTTTGTGAATTATAGCATATTGAGTGAAGCAATTTTTGTTATTGTGAAAAATTGGATAAAAAGGAATTTCACGTCTTGATAAAATATTGCTTTTTGATGGGAAAAAATACAGTTGAAGCAAAAACTCGTCCTGATGCCGAGTTTTTGGACACTGCCCTAGTGAAATAAGCACCGAAGACGGCAGATGCAGTGGACGCCCAAAAGAGGTTGTTACCGACGAAAACATGAAAAAAATCAAAAAAATTATTTTGAATGACCGTAAATTGAATTTGAATGAAATAACAGTCACTCTAAAAATATAAACTGAACGTGTATATCATATCGTTTATGAATATTTGAGTATGAGAAATCTCTATGCTATATATAAAAAGCTGTATAAAAAAGTGGGAGCCGTGCGAGCCCACTTTTGACCAAAACAACGACGAGTTGATGACTATGAGCAGTATTTTAAGATGATTACCCGAGGTTTTGGGAGTGGAGTGGAGTGCACACGATGAACACTTTCGGAAGAATTGAATTGAATTGAATTGGACTACCTTGAAAAAGAAAGGACCATTAACAGCGAAAATTACATAGCGTTATTGGGCCTTTTGAAGGACGACATCGCCGAAAAACCGTATTCTCCAGATCTGGCCCCCAGCGACTGTTTGCTGTTGTCAGATCTAAAAAGTATGCTCGCTGGGAAGATATTTTTGTCCAATGAAGAGGTGATCGCCGAATCTGACACCAGTTCCGTGCTAGCTCTCGAAGAGAACGGTCGTGTCCGGTCCGCCGAACCGACCTGCGCTTCTGAGAAGAAAAAGGGTCTGTAAGCGCCGAAAAGGCGCTTTTACAGGCAAGGCAATGGCATCATGTACGTCAGAACCGACGTCGCCTCCTGAGCAAAATCCCAGTTTTCCTAACTCAAATGGACCATCTTTCGAAGACAGCCGAGAAGTCCTCATAATAGATCTAAGAAGACAGAATGAAGACCTGCGAAAGCAGATAGATGAAGTTAAAATGTTCGCGAAAGCACAAACAGACGCCCTGAACAAACAGACGGAAAAGCTGGAAAAGAGCGAAAAGGCTTCCGAAGATCTCAAAGAAGAAATCAAAACTCTCACAGCTACGATAACAGACTTCATGAAGTATCAGTAACAAACAACAACTCAGCTCAAGTTCTTCTGAAAAGCTCAAGTTCGCGAGCTGGTCGACATGCTGGGAGCTTAGCACCGCGTCACCGCCAAGCTACCCCCTTTTCCAGGCTGAAACGACCTCATCCGTCGCTACAGTCATAACGTTTGCCCCCATACAACAGTAGCCAGTTGTGTGTTAACTTAGGTTCGCGAATCAATAGAATCGCCGGGCCCTCGTGCCCAATAACGGCTGCCCGATCAGCGGGTGCCATATCCCCAAATTTAATACAGTAGCAGTAGTGATCCACAGGGGTCAACTGTGAGACGGTTTCGGTTTAGTGTATTGGTAAGCCCAGAGGCAGTCCCACAAAACCCGGTCCAATTTGTCACTGTTTTTTTAGGCCAAAACCAAAAAAAAGGCAAGGCAAAGGTACGATTTGCCCTTGATGCAAAGGGCAAATCATACTACAAACATGGGATTGAAAATTTGGAGGGTCGCTCTAATCAGTGTACCACCCTTGAAGGGAATTATGTTGATTAAAAACAACTAATTTGGCAAACAAATGTGTTTTACTATGGTAGGCCGGGGACTTTTCAATTGACATGTTATGTTGTTCAAGGCTGATGCGTGATACTAATCTTTTATCAACTATTATTGCCATAAAATATGTTGAAATCTGTTAAAAATCTTGATATAATTTCGTTAATATCATCCATTCTGGTGGCCGAAACCAACTGCTCTCACTCACATCTACACTCCCACATGCCCGTCAACCAAATAATATTAATTCGGTTAATTATCTGGCCAGCGTTCGCAGGAGCCGAATTTAATAATAATCAATTGCGAGGTGATTGATTTACATCAGAGCTGACCTTAGTGCCCATACTTTAGCGGATAACACGCGCTGTTAAATGGGTTAAATTGCCGATTCGGGATACGCAAACGACGGAATTAGTTCGGCAGGGGGGAGGGATGCGTTTGATTTATTTTCGCGCGACTGCCGGATAAGCTCGGCTTAAATCTAAGACAAGACGAAGGAACGTTCGAACAGTGGTCCGGGATTTTCGGTCCTGATTGAAATTCGAACGCAGTAATGCTAACATTTACGGTTTTTATTTAAATCGGGAGCGAAATATTACTGATTCTCAACCGTCAGATGTTAATCCTATACATTCTTATTGGATTTTTGGCAAGTTACCAGTTTTGTATCTTGGGCTATGAAATTTTTTTCATTTGGAACCTTGTTCACGTCTCATACTTGCACTAAACCATTAGACCAACTACTAACCCAACGCACCCAAAACAAACTTCTAATTATTAATTAAAATGCGTACTGCTACGTAACGAACGAAGAGCTACACGATGACCTCGAAATCAGATATATATTCAAACTCATTCAAACTGAATATGAAGCTTGGTAAATTCCAGAAAAATAGAAGCAATGCAGCTACTGGACACCAAATCAAACCACACGAAGTGTATGCGTATATTCTTAACTTTAGCTTAAGTCGTTTAGTTTCATTTTAATTTGGGAAATATATACTAATGCATTAATCCAGTACCCGCCTTGCTTGTGTATCAACGCAAATACAACAGATTAGTAGTAATAAAATAATTTGTAAATTAAGAGTTAGCTTAGAATTTAATTAATATATTTTCAGAGGACAGGATAGCCCCAAAAATGAGGACCCAAATGGTATTTCCAGCTATTTCAACATAGCGTTGCTCAACATCATTGCTTTCCATGCAAAATAGAAGTGTACTGTGGCATATTATAAGTGGCGCTGAAAATTGGACTTTTTACGATAATTTTAGACATTCCTAACATGAGCTTTCCTTTCTGGATTCACCCGTCCTTCATCATATAAACATCACTAATAGCATACCGTAAGCGGGACTTTGGCTCGGACTTGTGGAAGCCCAAACTTAGTAACTTCCACGCAAAATATCCTTTTTCGGATAACCTACATACAGATGGTGGTTCAAAGACCGGTGAAGATCCTGCCACTGCTCTTGTGGGTGAGTATATCCTCCTATCGTTTAGCCTCCCTATCATCATGCTTCTTCAAATATATTTGCATAAATAAAATTCTAAAAAAATCAAATTTCCATATAACTAAAAACGTTTTCTTAAAAAATTACCACAACAAACTTTTTGTTATTCTTTCGGCAAAATTAATAATACCAAAATAAAAAAGAGAACGATTATATTAAAATATGTACGTGTATCTTTATGCTGGCTGGGTCTTATAAATATTCCGAACTTAAAAGCGGTATGATAACATTGGCGAGGAAGTTCTGTTTGGCTTTGAGCTAATTTACTTCTTTGTATAAAGCGAAGCGTCTTGATGTATCAGAGTAACTCGTAGCGTAGTAAACAATAAATTTTAAATGGAGGGGAAATGTTTGATGTGGGTCCGCGGCAAGTAGCGTAGTGATAATAAGATTTCCTCTTCTATCTATAGCATTCATGTGGTTTCTTAGTTAAGTCGTCGCTAGATTTGCATGCGATGTACCGATGCAAATTGTGCGACAATGATGACGACACGGTAATCGTAGTAAATGAAAATGTGTTTCACAGCAACATTGACTATATATTATATACTGTCGATGTCATTTTTAAAATATCTGTTCAATTATATATATATATATATATATATATATATATATATATATATATATATATATATATATATATATATAAATGAATTGAGGTGTATTAGTCTCGTAGAAACCCGAAAAGAGCTGGACAGATTTCATTAGCAGTTTTTATTAGGTTTGGGACCTATCGTACGTATAGTTGAACAAATCGATAGTAAAAACAAACTTGAGACCGAAAGTAATAATTATTATTTCAGTCAATTCCGCCGTTTTTCTATTCAGGGATAATAGATGGAGATGTGCGAATTCGTTCCCGTACTAATTTTGAGACAGGAACGGGTATAATTGTGTGATTATCTATGATATACAGATCAGTTCATTTTAAATTGGAAAACGGTTGTGTGAAAAAAATTAATAGAATAATGATCCCAAATATATTTAACCGTAATTTAATATTCCGAAAATAATAATGACATAACATAATAAAAATAATTGGTTCATTTCTATTTTATTCCAACGTGTGCTTACTATACTTTTCAACCCTACTATAAGTTAGACGAAGATGTACATATTTCCCTTCAAACTTCAAACACTTTGGTAAAGAAAATTAAATAAATAATTTAATTGTAGTGTAATTCAATATCTTCAAAATAACAATTAAATATTGAATTAAGTAAAATTATTTTTATATTTTATACATTTGATTTGATTGTAAAGAGGAATCGAGTAATGTCAACTAAATATTTATATCGTATTTATGTTTATATCGTATTATATATTTTTATCGTTAATAAGGGATATTTTATTATTAGGAATATTGTTGTCCCTAATCACTTTAATGAACATTCCAAAACTTAAACAAACATCGATAGATTTAGAAAATCGAAAAAGTTATTCAAATCACCCAATACTTGCCAAGATAACATAATTATGCAGTAAAAATTATCTTACTATATATCAATCAAAATGTTCTTTCTCAGCTGCAACAATCTATAGTAAAAAGCAGTAAATTACTAAACAGGAGATTATTCTATTATTCCAAACGCTAGTTTATATCGTGAAAAAATATGGAATAATTGCATGGATATCAGCAAAACAACTATTTTCATACAAAGTATCAATGTTACTGTCTTGAGTAGTTTTACCGTCACCAAGAATCGGATCCACGGAAGAATTGGAAAATGGATCTCCAAGAAAAAATTAACAAGGAAAATTAAGGCTAAGGCTAAAAGATATGAGCAACTCGGCAATCAACAAAAACATTCAGTGGATAAGGCTGTTGTCTACACCTGAAATGTCGAGGGTCGTTAGACTAGCTAGGGATGCGACTCTGAGAGCAGACATTGACGTTCCGAATCAGTGTTCAAGGAGACAGTGCCAGATAAAACCGCGAAATAAAGAGCGAGGGCGCTAGAGGATGGTAGATGACATGGAGCAACAGCAATAAGGGTCAATAGAGTGCGGATTTTGAGAGAGGGTCCGATTTTACAGACTGAACCTGACATAAAAGGTAGTGCAAGTAACAACGGGGCATGGAAACATGGACGCCTATATCCTGAATTTTGGGCTGGGAGAAAGTAGAGGACAGTGCGAATGCGGCGGTGGTGTGGAAGATACTGAGCACATCATTTCTACGTGTACTTTGAGCAATATAGTGCTGGCTACAAATCTGGTAATATAGAAAATGCCTGGGCGGATGGGCCTTACCAACTCAGAGACTTGGAGGGGAACAAAAATAATTCTAATATCGAACTGATTAATGAATGGGCAGAATCGGTGATTATGACATCAAATTATAGAGCAAAAACTGACAGTCAAGCACGTAGCGAGAGAGACTCTGGAGAGTTGAGTAGTGTAAATAATAATCACTGAATGAACATTTGCATGGCTAAAACAGTAGAATAAATCATCATCATGGGCGGGCAACATTTGGGTATTAGACTGCAATTTTATGTAGAGGGGCCAAGTCCACGGCGAGGAAACCCGAGGACTAGGTCCAAAATTTTCACTGTCACAAAGAATCGACATTTCTGTTGGTTGTCAAATATTTACTGGTGCCTTCAGATTGATTTATTTTGTGACCTTGGTATCAAAGGGCGATTGTAATATGTGTTGTGGCGAACCATTAAAGATAATTTCTCGGGACTACTGTTTAATACCTTACTAATTTAAATTCAACATGAATTATACATATTTCATTAAATTGGAAATAATTGAAAAGGAAAAATTAAGAACCTCTATATTGAATTCCCCTAAAATGATATTCCATGCAATATCCGCACCAAATCAACAATAATTTCATTAAGTAAATTGATTTATATCCGTGTTTATGAAATATTATTTTAGGTAACCATATCCAGTCTAACTTTTGTGTCCTGATCTCATGTTTTCTGAATCATTGTCAAGTCTACTCTATATTCCTGGGTACCGCTGCCTAAGGTGACATTACACTAGTAGTGTGAAACATCTTCACCATTACATAAGAATCGTTCCCGTTTCATTCATGGAAAAAACTACCAGCAATTAAAAATAAAACAATCATTCTTGAACTAAATCCTGCTGCCTAGAAATACCGACAAAACAAATCTACCTGCAGCTGTGTAGGTGTAGTAGACTTTAAAATGTATCCCGTGAAATCAGCAAACATAATAACGAGAAACTTCTTCAAAATAATTTCTCTTTGTATATGATGGTGTATTTTTGTTACCTATTAGATGTGCCCTTTTTTATATATACTTTATTGAAATATTCTGGTGGACATTTTAATTTTAATGTGTATTTTAATTACCTACCTATTAATAAAGTTGATTCTATTTTTCATAATAAATAACGTAAGGTCGCAATGTGTTATTTAAGTCAATTTATACAAATAAATAATCAAAGGGTAAATAATGTTTTTTTTTGATATATACACAAATAGAGATATACAGAAATATTCTCAGTATCGTATGTATCAAAATATATTAATGGAACCAAATACTTGTAATTCAATATATTCAATCCTCGATATTAAAGCCGGGAATATTGTGGAAATCGCCCACCACTTCCATATCTCGACATCAAAGATATCAGAAATCTAAAAATCAAAACCGCCCGCAAAACTTTCTCAATTAATTTTTCGAGATTTTTGCGTAATCTCTGTGCAAATCAAGCTTTATAAAATATTTTAATTAAGAAAGTTCGATTCGGAAATTTAATTTAAAATTTTCAGAGTACACTTTTCCGGACCGTTTAAGATGACGAAACAATCTATACAAACAGGCAAATTACAAATAAACGATTAGGAATAATATTTCAGTTGCTACACAATGAACTCTCTTATCTATACATTAATATGAATGTTTATTAATTGCTTTAATTATTTTAATAATTTGAGAAAAATACTTCAAAAATTACTGTGACTGATGATTCTTGTTAAAACCCAAAGACAATTTTATTTTATTATGTACTATTTGTCTAAAGTGTAAACAACATATTTTGTCAGTTTGGAAGATGCCCGCTAAATAATGTATTAAAATACAACGGCGAAAACAACATTAAAACATCATAAATTATACGTTTTATATGTTCCACTGTCTTACACTTAGTCATATCCTTAAAAAATAGTACAGGACATAAAATCCCTTAAATACTATCACAAAAATTACAAATATTTCAAAACCTTTAATAATATATGCAACCAGTAAATACAATACAGTGAAATATTGAATTCTACATTACTTTTGTTCGACGTTAATCTAAATTTAATTAAAATTAAAATAACTTTTAAAATTGATTGGTAGCAATAATTCAATAAAATAAACAACTTGCCACCATAAACTCAAAAGTAAAACACCTGGTATAGAAATTTATGCAGAACACATTCCATAATACCGATGCAAATTTATGAAAAAAAAGTCTGAATATAAAATATGGTTTGCGTCGCCAAATATTAAAATTCGAAACGGAAAAAATAATGTGACACTCATAAATCCTTCTGGAGCTTCCACCTATCACTTTCGGGAGTAGAAAACAAATCTTTTTAAATCCGGAAATCCCTCCGATATTTCCTTCTAAACAGGCAAAGTTTTTCTTTGAAAAATGCGCCTCTGCCAATTGAAATTTCACCATAACAAAAAGCACAATGCCATAATTGATTCAAATATATGTAATATTGTTACAGAAATCAATATTAAACAAAATTATAATTATATTTTATGTTCAACTTATGTTGAAATAGAAAAAATCAATTAATTAGCTCCATTATTCATAATTTTTAGACTGTTTCTCATTTATTATTTCTTGACTCATTGAAATATATATTACAGAAATAAACTAACGGACTGAATGTAAATTTATTAAAACATACTAATAAAGTTTATCTCCCATAATTTTTAAATGTATGATTCGCATTTATTATTTTTTTATATATTGGAATATTGTTAACCCATTAGTTTATTTCTATATCATAGAAATAAACTAATGGGTTCAAGTTATGTGTAATCAGAAAATAATTAATTTTACATTCATTATTTTTAGTATATGATTCGCAATAGTTATATTTTTATAAACTGAAATGCACAATTTAAGATTATTCAAAATTATTAATTCTTAGTTATTAATTATTGTCAATTAGTATTTTCGTTCACTCAAATATAAAATAGAGAAATTAGACTCCATGTCAGTACTCAAGTATATGGTTCGCTTTCATTATTTTTTTGAAATGTGTTTTAAACTAAAATGGACAGTATAAATATGATAAATATGAATAGACCCAGTTCACCTTTATTCGAAATAATAATTATTTTTAATAGTCATAATTATTTAGTGCATGATTTGAATTTAGTTTTTTTCTGTTGACTGAAATATATAGCATAAAGTTAAACTAATGGACTCAGATTATGTTTATACAAAAATATAAATTATTTTTAGGATTCATAATTTTTCAGTCTATAATACGCATTCATTATCTTTTGTACAATTATATATAGTGTTTTAAAATTAAGCATTGAAATTTAATTATATAAACACCTAATGTTAGGTATTAAGTGGAAATAAATATAAATACATTACTTTATGTAAAGTGTTTACATACTTATAATGTATCATAAATTACTGTATTTTAAAATAAACTGACCACAGCTATTCTACATTAACATTATGAAGATACATAAGAAGATTAGTGAAAAATTCATAAAAATACTCATTTAAGGATAATAAATAAAATAGAATTGATTTAATTTTATCTGAGTTTCTTGTTGTTAATACGGCAATATTTTTTTGAATTTATATACTTTTAGTTATTTATTACAAATATAAACTTGAGGATTCGAACTTTTGCAGAGTTTTATATAAGTGTAAACATAATACTTACCTTTTATTTTTATGGGGTTTTCAATCCCTTAAAAATTGTCTATTGTTTAGAGCTCTGTACGTAAAAGTACAATCACTCGTATGGTAATTACAAGAAAGTCAGGTTTTAAGGAAGAACTCTGCTTAAGTTTTTATCCTATAGAGAAAAACACTGTTAAACACTGTCCTATTTTAGAATTTTTTTACAATAGAAGAAAATGTTTTTATGATGTTATTATATTAAACACGATTTGCCATATTATGGTATTATTAAGGATATATTTAGATCTTCATCGGTTTAGTGAATCAAGTGGAGACCGAAGTGATCCACCGAAAACAAACAATCGCCAATATCCGTCGAACGTCACTTCATAGCAATAGAGGTTAGAAATTTGGGCGCGGAATAATCCTGGATGCTGCGATACGATACCGTGATACGAAAATCCAGACTGGAAAAGTTGTACGACTCCTGATATTCTGCGACGAAGCGGTAGGGTCGGTGCGAGAGCGAGACGAAGCTAGTGCCGCGTAGGACCCGCTGGTGGGGCGACAATCGCCGGATAGAGCGAGAGGACGACAGAGAACGGGAGGCTGGTGTGACGGCCCGGTCGAGCCGGCTGCGATGTGAAAAGTTCCGGCGACTTTTAGAATAATATTTTAATTGGAATAGTTTATTAACTGAACGGAGTGAAGCGATGCCTGTTTCGCTTCGAAACCCGTTATTGTAATGTCGTTAATTAAATCGTGCTCTCAGATAATCGGGCTTAATTTTTCAGCAAATATATCAGAACTGATTGCAGATTAATTCTCACTTAATCCTACAATTATCGTACTTTTTTACCTCCTTCGAAACGCTATGAAGGTTTTCCTATTCGGCGAAATGTAGTTAAATAATCCTGAATAATTTGAACAGAATTAACTATAATATATTAGATATATATTAACAAACTAACAAGGGTCCGTTAATATACCCTCAGGAAAATAAAAATGACACCTATAACATGAAAGATGTCACTGAAATTAGGAGGATAACCAAAAGAATCATAAAAATGAAGACCTAAAAACAAAATTAAGTTAAATAATATAGCACAAAGGTTGAAAAGGGAAATGTTGGAAATTAAAATCATAACCATAAGTAACAATCTGCTAGATCTAACAGATCTATTAGAAGGGTCACTCAAAATCTAAAGCAATCAATCTTGAACAGTCTACCTATAAGATCATTTAGAATAAGTCTTTCATAAAACAAAAGCATATTTCTTCAAACCGAATGGAAATAAGTTTCAACATAATCTATCAATCAGCAAATGTGAAAATATAACGATAAAACTCAACCTCAGTCATAGAAGCATTTTAGGAGTCACACGTACAAGTATTATGCCACGAATGTTGGTGCTTCTATGACTACATTTGCTTATGACACTGCATGACTAGCCTCCAGTAGGGAAAAAGAAAAGAAATCAACCTGAACACTGAAATACTCAAGTACTAATATAAATAAGTGAGGCAGAAATGGGGATTAAAAGTAAACCAGACTCTCTATATACCAATAAATATAAATATCACTGTCATCTCATACAGTAGCTAGGCTAAGTGCTTCAGGATAAATCTTGATGCCAAACTTCGTTGGAAGAAACTTATTAAAAATAAAATAAAATTACTTGAATTAGAATATGAGAGAATATATTCGTTACTTTACAGAAAATCCAAATTATCCTATGAAATACATTTACCGGTCTGCCCTGCGAGAAGTACTATCAACATAATACAAGGAAATCAGAATAAAGTCCTGAGAAGTATTAGGAATACACCCAAATACTACAAAAATAATTAGTTACACCTAGACCTTCAGATTTCAAATGTTATAGAGGAACTAAAGAGACTCGAAGCAAGACGTGAGAATAACGAAATGATATAAAAACGAAAATAGTTTGTTTTAAATTATATTGAGTTGAAGTATTCTATGATTCCATTACAATTCTGTTATAAGATTACACGAAAAGTTTCCAAGTTAATAGCTATATAGAGTTAATTAGATAGATTAAGTTAGATTAGATTAAATAAGCAGAAGCATAAAAAAAATCACTTAAAATTAAACATGGCAATCCCGTAAATATTCAAGTTAAAAAATTGCAAAATATAATTATTTAATATCTACTGTAGTTATTACCACATCACATGATCGAGCGCCTATATAGAAACAATGTTATTTTATTAAAATTGGTTATTTTTGTTAATCATAATTTGTTGCTATATGATTTCCATTTATTATTTTTTTAATCAATAATGTATACAGTATGGAAGTACACTAATGGCTTTGAATCCTACTAATTTCAAGCAGTATATGTTATGTGACAAAATATATAAGTACATTATACGTATCTTCTAAGTTTTTAAATTATTATTACTATTCAGTTAACTGTAAATAACTAATAAATAATATAGTTACAATAAGTAATACTACAAAAATACTATATAATTATATATTATACTCAGTTTATGTTTATTCAATCTAAATATATATATATATATATATATATATATATATATATATATATATATATATATATATATATATATATATATACATATATATATATATATATATATATATATATATATATATATATATATATTCATTATTCATAATCTTCAAGATTATGAGTCACATTTACTATATTTCTATGCACTGAAATATAATTGACTCAGTTTACGTTTATACAAACATATACCTATATATATACATACATATATATATATATATATATATATATACAGAGTAAGAATAGAGTAAATAGTTAATATATAGTTACTATAAATAAAAAGTTATAATATTAGTGAATTAATTAATAAACAAATGTAGAACACATCAAAATACTACATATAGGATATAAAATTATGGAAAAAATAAAAATGCCGCTAGGAGGTGATGTAATAACTACTGGTAGACTAGGCATAATATTAGTAAAACCATAGACCAGTGAAATATTATAATAGGAAAATATGGAATGACGAAATGAAAGAGAAGCAAAGCGAAAATCATAGTGATGGGAGAGCAGGAAGTAATAAATATCTAAACTGAAGGCGTAAAAGTAAAACAAGTTAATTCATTTAAGTATCTGGGTATAGAAATTGAAATTAATACAAGCCGATAGATGTCAAGTGTTTACTTTACGTACTTATTATAACCCATTTTATAAGTTATTAAATTATTATTAGTATGTTTTGTAAATAATATCAGGAATTATACTATATTCACTTGATAATATTATAAACTAACCATTGCTTAAATGAACAACTAAATATAAATGTATTTTGAATTGAAAGCTTAAGGCAAAGCTTGTAAAATATCCCCATTTCAGTGTAATAAATAAACTGGGGCATAATATATAACGAAGGCTATAACTATATGGCCGAGCATCTATTTAACAAAACTTCTTAAAATAATACACCGGAATATATTCCTGTGTGACAAGAAAAAGGTGTTGAATATAAATTAAGAAATAATTTGTTGAGATCTGTAACATTACCGAACATATTCCATAATAATTTAGTTGAAAATCTTAATCCAAATTGATTTACAGGCTAAGCGCATCCTGCAGCCGGTCGCAAATTCATAACTCAAAGTGAATGGGACATCTGAATGGGTTACGTGAATATTAGATTTATCTTGTTTGATTTGTGGAGTAATGGCTATTCAAGATTTGCAACGCATTAGAATATTCCTAATCTAGTCAGACGAATACTTAATGTGATCTGCATTACTTAAGCAATTATTATGGATATGGAGTAGCCACATTTATATGTAAATATATCATAAATATTGTTTTCAAACCTCAGTTCTTTCTTACTGATACTTAATCACAAAAATATAAGCAAAATAGGCAACAAGACAATAATAAACAAGTTTTCTTTCTCGTCTAAACTTTGGGTAGCGTATAGGTCTTGATTTAGTACTACGCTGTATTTACTTGGTACTAACCAAATCTAATCATGAGTTAAACCATACTCACAGATACTCATCATTGGATGTCTACTAGATAACAATCAAAAACAAAAATAGAAGGCAACCATATCCTGAACGAATATTAACCCTTTAATAGGATTACTAGGACTGTCCCATCAGTTTAACCAGTTCGTCACCAAGCCGGCTTATGAGTACGGTGCTATACAAAATATTAAAATGATAAATACTAAATAATTTTAGAAATTTTTCTCCTATCAGTCCTTACTTACGCGCTATAAGTGTCCCCAACAACAGAGTTTTCTCCTTTCTATATACTCTTTCACCTGTTTAATATTGAGGCCCCTTCTTACCTCTTTACATCTCATCCTGTCCTTCTTAGTTACATTCTCTTAGTCCTGACTCATCTTAGTCTTGATATTTCATTTATGATGCTTCGATTTTCTTTTGGTCGGCTTTGTACAGTTCTATTATGGTTTTGCTCGGTACTTTCTTTTTATTAATGAATTTAATACTTGCAGCAAAGTATTAATTAATTTTTTTCCCAATTCTAGTATTCATTCTCATCTTTCGGCTTATATTAATTTCAGTTTCTATACCCAGAGACTTATTACCCAGATAATATTAAGACCTCTTCTTAGTTCTTTACTTCTGATCCTGTCCATCTCAGTTACAGTCTCTTAGTCGTGACGCATATTAGTCCTGATATTTCATTTCGGCTGCTTCTTCATTTTGGCCGGCTTTGCACAGTTCTATTATAATTTTGCTTGATTTTTCCTTTTTATTAATGAATTTTATACTTTCAGCAACGTATTAATTAATTTTTTCGAATTCTGTTATTCATTTCCATATTTCGGCTTGTATAAATTTAAATTTCTATACCCAGATACTTAAATGAATTAACTTGTTTAACTTTTACGCCTTTAGATTAAATATTTTTTACTTCCTGCTCTCCCATCACTATGACTCTCGCTTTGCTTTTCTATATTTCATTTCATCATTCTATATTTTTCTATTATTATATTTCACTGGTCTAAGGGTTTACTAATATTCTGTCTAGTTTATCAGTAGTTATTATTACATCACCTCCTACCGGCATTTTGATTTTTTCCTTAATTTTATATCCTATATGTAGTTCTGCTTGATGTGTTCTACATTTCTTTATTAATTAATTCACTAATATTGTAAACAGAGTTGGGCAGTTTGGGTTTTGAAGGCTTTCAAGTTTGCAAGTTTCAAATATGTTTGCATATTTACTCTGTTCTTACTTTGTTATATACCTTCTCGAAATCAGTAAAATTAAGTTATACTACTTTTTTTGGGGTTGAACGTTTCCCAACTATTTGTCAAACACTAAATACAGGTTCCTGTATATTTGTTTTTTAGTCTTTAAACTTTTTTAGAATTCGCTCTATAACTGTGTTAGAAAATTATATCCTGCTGATTTTAGACAATTTGGTGTAATTTGATGTGGTTATACATAACGGAGTAATTCCTCTATATTTTTAACATTTACGATATATCTAGTGATACATAATACGCTGTCAATGATTCATAGATTTTACTAATACGTCTCCTATATATATATTTAAATATAGCTACTACTCATATAATTTCAGCAGTAGCATTTTAAAAGAGAGTACATCTTGTTATCAATAATAGCCATTTTCACCTTTGCATTGTCCCAATTTCGAAATGGATTCGAGCCCTTTTCAAGTCACTATATTAAAGGAAATCGAATGGTTGCTCTCGTTTTATTCTTTCTTGTATTATCTGGAAATTGTCTAGCGTAATTGCTTAGTTTCCGCAGTAAGTTCCTTTTATCAAAAAAAGGGAAAAATGGACGACCATTATTTCTGAATTTTTTCTTGTTACATCGCTTCGGGCTTCGCTATTAATGTCGGTTTTATATTCCCTTGCGAAAACGAATTATTATAAGTCTTGAAAGAATTGCAGGAAACAAAACGGCGTGCTGAATGTCATAATCGGTTTGATTATCTGTTGATATTTTGTTTTCGGCCTTAAATTTTTCTTTATAAAATAAAATATGTGCGAAATATAAACGACTTTAATCAGTATTATTTCCATTATTGGTAAAAGTAATAAATATATACACTATTGCATATATTTATTAGTTGTTCTTAAATTAAAGAACATAAACCAGGCAATTTTTATTTAGTTTGACTTCAATTGAGCATAGCTGATTATGAATAGCAGCGAATTTACATTATTATGGCTATAACAAGTAAATTTGTTACAGATCTTCGTTTTCTCTAAAGTCGATAATGTAACGGCTATGTAATTTGTAATTAGTAATTTAACATGTTGGAAAATAAATTGGTGAAAATAGTGATGAGCCAGTTGAGGAGAGGGTGGCAACATAGCTGGTTAATTTGGTTTGATTTTCGGTTGAGTTTTGAAGAGTAGTAGTGAAAAAAAATTGCAAAATATGTGACGACCGAGCACCAAAGTTATAATTATTTCTGTATTTACAATAGGAAGGAAAAGAGGCACTCCTATAAATCTCGTGCCAGAGATAACGTTCAGCGAGGCAAGGTTTTCCAGAGAAGTTGATGGAGTTATTAGATACAAGATATTCAATTTCTAATAAATTTAATATCTGAATATAAAAATTTTAACAGTATACAAAGTGACATCAATCCAAAGAAAGTACCAGGCTAGGATATAATAACCGAATAAATGTTGAATAATAAATCCTGAAAATTTACTAAGATTGATTTGTCCAATTGTAGGACTCACCAACTTGGATAATACTGCATTTAAATCTCAGTTTACTTCTAAGAGCAATCATACAGCAATTGATCAGGTATATAAACTTACATACATTATTGAGAAACCTTACGAAGGGAAAAAGTTTGTTAAACTCTATTTGGACATGTGCAAAACTTTGACAAGTCTGGCGTAAAGGCATCCATAAAGTCAACAAAATATTATCATAGTATTGCATTAACCTTGTAGCATCCTTGAGGCATGTCGAACTTTACATCGTGGAATAACGGTCTACAAAATACCCAGAATTATATTCCCAGATATTGAACACGGGCGGGGTGACAGCAGCGCCAACTAGAACCCGATAACGAATAGCTGGCGGCAACCCCGAGACATTTATCTGGGATGTTATTGAAGGGTATTTCGATTTCAGTGCTCAAACCTCGTTTGGTTTAGACGTGCCACCATCGACTGCCCAAGCCTCGTCTCCAGGTAACACCGCTGCCATCCGTTTTATTATTTGCATTTTTCACATTTTTTTATATTGCCAATAAATAACGGTCACATAATGTAAACAGCACTGTTTCATTTCTTTTTACCTCCATTCACCGAGCCACATCATTTACCCTAAAACCTCTTTAAACTCTTATATATCATCCAGGATGTTCAGAGTTAAACAAGAGGCTCATTCGACAATGAAAAAAAGCAGAAGCAGGTCTATCGCAGGGCAGTATCATGGTTCTTTTGCCTACTTTCAATTAGAAAATATTATTATAACTATAATGACTATTGAAGATAATAGCAAAAACAATAATCTGCATAGAAAATGTAACACGCAAAAAATACTATAATTAAATGAACCCAAACATGAAGAATAAACGCCAACGAGAACAAATCATATGACATGTTGGTTTGACCTACAACCAAACTGTTCATGTGAAAATAAATATGAAAAATATTATTTTCCCAAACTGTAATAATGGTAAGTACCTGGCGATAAATCATGAAATGAAAAAGGAAAGAAAAGAACTTGAATTAAAATTCGAAAAAATGTATTTGTTAATTAAAAGCAAATCGAAACTATCCATATATAATAAGTCGCTGCTGAACAAACAGATACAACAATATATATGGACGGGGATATTCTCCGAGAAAATCCGATATTCATCGAGAAGCAACACCAACATAACACAGGTATATCAGGATAAAGTGTTGAGAAGTATTGTATGAACACAAATAGTATAAGAGCAGTTACTTACACCGAGACCTTCGGATCTCTACTATTATAAAGGAAATTAAGTGGTTCGCAACAAGATATGACCCTTTCTTGTAAGCACCAAAGCGCTGCAACTGTTGGACAACAGAACCTTGGACGCAAACTAGAGAGAACCAAACCGTGTTATCTTTTGTCTAGTGAAGTGTATTAAATGGTAAAAACACTGAAATTTGCTATTAGTATTTATTTTATTTCATTAGAGGCCACGTAAGGGTCTTTAGAGATAACTACCTAGTTTAAATTACTGTAGAGAAACATTGCGAATTAGTCGGGAATAATGAGTAATAATATATCAATAAATTAAGAATAAATATAATTAATTATATGAAAACTGAAAGAGTCACTTTCATTAAAATCTAACAAAACAAATATTTACGTATTTATAACGGTTCGAATCGCGACACCCAGGATTCTTTAATAAACTCTTAAATCTGATAAATTGGTCGTCTTAAAGACCAGCTTACAGCAACTGCTCACGATTATTTCGTTGCCTTGGTTAGGCGACCCTAACTACCTCCCTCGTCCTTCCGCCGGGCACATTTCTTTCAACCCTAACTGGTATTTATTGCAATGGCGATGTTTATTTCTTTATAGGACGGACCTTTGTCTCCCTCGTCGGAGGTTTCCAGTTGGAATTATTAGCATTTTAAGCTTTCTCTAGTTCCTATAAGGGAAGATATATGAAAAAAAGGACGATCGGCGTGAATCGAGAAAGGTCTGGCCGACTCGGGACGTGGACCGTGGATAGAGAAAAAAGAGAGCTAAAAAGTAAGCGCCTTTTATAAAATTAATAGTAGTAAAAGGGTGATATCGAGCGAAGATAATATTGATGTATTAATTTTTTTTGAAATATTCAAATCTAAGGTAATAAATATATATTCTATTCGGGGTTGCATATATTTTATATTATTTAATATCAATCAGGTTCATCATCATGACAGGTTAGCCAGATTACATCGAGACCGATGCGGAATATCAGCAATAGCAAGCATTAGAATCAATTCCTCAAACGACAATGCTTGCTCGCACGTTACAGAAGGTGTGAAGGATATATTATAACAGCTGGAATGGAAAAATGTTGCCACACCCTGCATACTTACCAGACATTGCGCCTTCAATTTATTTATGTTTCCATGGTAAAAAGTGGTAGAAGATAATGGAAATATTTTAATTAATATACATTACAACAATTCTTCTCAATAAATAACTTTCTAAAGTTAAAATGATCAGAATAAATGCCAGTACCCTATACTTAAGGAATTATTATTCCCCCATTATATTTCAGTGACAGCTAGTAAAAAATTCAAGGTGCTAACTTAATTTTTTATAGAACTGATATTTCTACCCTATCTCTTTTTTTTTATACATTTTAAAGTCTCCTCTTTTACCAACGAGGGTTTATCTGGACTGGATCTGCAGTTTAACGTGGCCTCTGAACCATGGTCTTCGACTTTAAGCCCACCGACTAGCAAGTGACCAACTTAGAAATCACCCCAGAAGACATCTTGTCTTACCCAACCTGAATACTGGCGTGAGTGGGATAATTTTACTTGTGGAATTTTACACTCTGGTCTAGAACAATAACAAATATTAAACAATCACAAACATAAATTTGCGACCATGCCGCAGTAGTATGTGAATCCGCGTCTATCGCAACAATAGTTGTACCGTCCTGACGCCTTTACTATTGCGCTAATCAAGCTGGCCTATCCTGTCTCTGTATGGACAGGGAACATCTTTTTGTATTAATTGAATTGATTGTTATAGATCACTTTAAGATTAAATGAAGAATTATTTTCAGCTATATATAAAAACAGAATGCGAGCACCCATTATTGTTATACTTTTCAACTAGTAAACAATTAGTAATTAGGAACAAATCACGACCTTTTATATGTATGCCGCAATCTATCCTTACAAACTCATTTGCAATTGATATAATTACCATTTACATTTCTGGCTCTGGTTAGTATATTATAATTTTAACATAAATAGCTATATGTTAACGAACCTTTCTAAAAGCAATATTTATAAAATATATTATAAACAGAATACTACTTTTTGTCAATCTATAATTTGTAATGAATCATTTTTAAAATTGTGGTTAAAAGCCGTTATAATTATATTCAAATATCAAAAACATAAATCAGAATATTCAAATATATATATGGAAATATTCATATAATGTATACAGAGTTTATATAAAATCAATAAAATCTCCCAAAAATATAGGAATTTATAAGGTACAGCATTAAAACTGAAAACAAAATATGTTATTAACCTTAAAAAATCTTTATTGAAGTTCAAATAAATATATTTTATGTTTTATGCAAAATAGCTTTTGTTCTGTGAAATGTATTATAATAATATAAACATGTTTAACAATATTAATAATTTTGTATTGAAACAGTAATAAATTACGAATATTTTTATAAAATAACATAGAAAACCATTAGGTGGTAGCACAATCTTATTGGCCAATGTCATTGCTAACAGTAATACCCAACCTGTTTGAAATAGTCTTGTTCAGAACGTCAAAACCAATCATAGATAGTAGAAACCTAATTCCAGTACATCAGTAAAACACCTTAGATTAATTACACATTTTCGAGTAAATCTTAGCTTATAGCTCGTAGATGAGATCTACAACTAGGATGTTCACAGGAAGTAGATAGACAAGAGGAATATTATACAGCAATGAATGAAACAAAAGCAGGTATACCACAAGGCTGCATTGTGTGTCCTGTGCTTTAGATAATACCCAGATAGAAAATGTTAGTATGGCTTCATATGCTGATTACACTAAGAAACTTGCTCTTGGAGAAAATAACGGAAAAAGTAAATAGAAAATTTCAACAAGCAAATAATAGTATAAATAATGGGACCTAGATATATGGAATAAAAGTCAAAGAGAATGAATCATCTTAAATTCACCTATAACCAATCTGTTCATATAACAAGGAATATGAAAAATACTAGTATCCGATACAGTAAAAAAGTAATACCTAAAAATATATGAAAATCCAAAGAAAAGAACTCGAATAAATATGCAAAGAAATGTATTGGTAGCAATTTCCAGCAAATACTAAAAACTATATGAAGCTATTTAATTAAATTATGAGGATCATATATCATATATAAGAACAACTACTTTCATCGAGACCATCGGACTTCAATTATCATATAGAAAAGTGGGAGATTCACAACGAGATATGAGGAAAAACTTCATTCCCGTGTTAACACCTAAATGCTATAACTTCCTTCTTGGTAGGGCGTTAATTACACCTGCAAGGTGTCTTTCTAATGTTTTAACATTTTTGCAATATCCTAAAAGTGTTCCTGTCAACGCACTTTTCAGAGACAATTCAACGTTGCTGTTATTTGTTGGATAAATCGGATCTCTAGAGAACGATAATGATATAAAAATTTAGAGAATCTCTCGGGAAAATATGTTGCTGACATTATTCATATTATTCGATAATGTAGTAAATGTATCATGTAATTTTTAAAATAACTGCCAAAAGGTGTTAGTCCGTTTACAGGTTGCTGCAAATAAAATAATATTTAATAGCTTCACTTAAAAACAAATTTTAAAATGAATATATTAATAATGGATTTTTTTGCGTAAAAACAACAGAGAGTATCGAAATTTAAACATAATATATGGTTGTAGCGCTATAACGCGTATTTTATTCATCAGGCCGATATAATTTTAGTTGTTTTAAAAATATATGAACCACAGTAGCTACAGCGTAAAATAATAAATTTCCATGTTCACAACCCTTTGAAGCCAATATTACCCCTGCGCATGGAATGCGGTGGTAGGTAATCGCAAATTTATTGGGTTTTATTGCGTTGTCCAGCTGTTGCAAACACCGCGGCCGTTGCCACTGGACCTTGCACCGATATCAATCAGATTTATTTTATTGACTCCGTAATTTGTTCATTGTTTTATTTGTAAGGCATTTGATGTAAAACGTTTAAAAATTAATTATGAAAAATAGTTAATAGTGAAGGTTTAAGTCATCTTTAAAATAGAACTGATATTTCCTTGCTTTTTATAACATGATATATGTAACAAAATAATAAATAATACTGCATCAATATTATTATTCATTGAGCGAAAAATTACAAAAAACTTTCAAAGCTAACCTAGAAATCTACCCAAAGCAGTACGGTCTTATTATAAGGAAAAAGGAATGGAGCACAAATGGTCAAGGCCATGAGGCCATTGTACCAAAAAAGACTTTACAATAATAATAAATAATAATAATACTGCATCAATATTATTATTCATTGAGCAAAAAATTACAAAAAACTTTCAAAGCTAACCTAGAAATCTACCCAAAGCAGTACGGTCTTATTGTAAGGAAAAAGGAATGGAGCACAAATAGTCAAGGCTAACAAATAGTCTAGGCTTTCAAAGCTAACCTAGAAATCTACCCAAAGCAGTACGGTCTTATTGTAAGGAAAAAGGAATGGAGCACAAATAGTCAAGGCCATGAGGCCATTGTACCAAAAAAGACTTTACAATGCTTAAGATGGAAAACTGAGCTTATTCGTAAAAAGCAGCTACCACAACATTAGGTAGAAAAACAGTGTTAGCTACATAGATGAAAGATGTTTTAGTGGAATATGCCTTGACGATAAAAAGTAAGTTTTATGGATTGACAAAGGCTGATCTTCGCTTAATGCCATATATATTACACATCAGGCAGAGCGCCACAATTTGCATAATAAATTCGTTGAATCTTGGGCAGAGGGTATAACATGGCTAATACTATTTCTGAAACGACATAAAGATAAACTGTCACTTAGAAAGACTACAGGAACGTTATTTGTAAGAGCATTTGGGTCCAATAAAGAACACGTTGATAATTTTTTCAACTTTTGGACGAGACATACTTAGAAGAAAAACAAAGGCAAAGAATAGAGAAAGTCTAGAAATAAGAAAACAAAAAACTACACTACAAACAACTACATCAAGAAGTAATAGAGAGTGAAGGTTAAAAGGAATTTGACTCAAACACTGAGCCACATGCCACAACAAGGAGCCCCTGACTCCTT
Source organism: Rhynchophorus ferrugineus (assembly GCF_030347505.1). NCBI lineage: Eukaryota > Metazoa > Arthropoda > Insecta > Coleoptera > Curculionidae > Rhynchophorus > Rhynchophorus ferrugineus. The sequence continues at coordinate 38,783,629 of NW_027472585.1, read as the reverse complement.
TTTCAGAAGACCCAAGAGGACAACTCTAGGTTAAATGCTTGACGTGCGAGCTTTGGGCACATAATGGCTGTGCAGGGTCGGAATTTAACACTATACAATAGAAATACAATATAAACTATATATATATATATATATATATATATATATATATATATATATATATATATATATATATATATATATATATATATACATATATATAACATGGCTAATACTATTTCTGAAACGACATAATATAGTATATTATATATATATATATATATATATATATATATATATATATATATAATAAACATATATACAATGTGATTTTTACAAGTAAAATAATTAATTTCCTACAATAATCAAAGATATTTGATTTCTAAGTAGATAAGCATTATATGAATGTTATTTTCTTAGAAGATACTTAAGGTCACATCTGTAGCCTATATTTGAGTAACTATTCCATATTTAGCATCTACGTTGCAATTTTGTTTAATACTTAACTTTGATAATATGGTTTATCAAGAAAAATATAAAATGTTATTGATATTAAAAATACATGACTGATTAATATTACCTTAAAAAATGTTGATTTTTGAATAGTCTTTTACCCAAAAACAAAATGGTAGCCCATACTTAGTTACTTTCCTCTATTCTCTTGCTTCAAAATCAGGTTATATGTAACAAAGGACATCACTTCTACATAAGCTCACACAATTATTATTTTGTTTAATGTGATAATGTCATTTTTACTTTAATTTTAATTTTTCGTAATATGTAATTATATGTAATGATGTATTTAAATATCGAATTGGTCTTCCAATATAACCACCTATAGTGTATTCAAAATCTTTTTCAATAATGCGTTGTGGATATTTGTGACGTCGAAACATTACAATGTTGCCGCATCAACTCTAAGTTTTAGTTCAGTTTCGCTTTGACATACAAGAAAATTCTAATCTAAATAAAATAATTGAACAAAAATGTTATGAAATATAATTAATTTTTAACATTACAGCACATCTAATATATATATATATATATATATTATCGAAAGGCATAAAACTACAATTAAGAATGCGGGTATAATATTTTGTAGATTAGATTTGTTTTCTTTGCATTTAACTCTTTTCCACACCGTCCATGAGGTAGAGTTTCTAGGCACGTTTTTGATGTAGTGTTACCCCCTGGAGGTTTAATTCACCGTATTAACAATTGCATATCTGAGAAACGTATTTTACATTCATTCGCGAGCATATTTACTTTTTGTGTTTAGTTCTTGTTTCCTTTGATGGTATGTTTACTTGGCAAGTCATCTTGGTATCACTGTATTTTTCTTTCTTCTGCTACTACCCTTGTTCACCATTCTTGATAAAATTAATCACTGAATTCTGTTTAATGCATTTACCATATCTATGAAACAATTAGTATTCGTTCTCTCCTCATACGTTCTAACCTAATGCTTATGTTTAATTTTGAACAATTACAAACATAACTGTGCACACAAATCTTTCACGCCATACAATACCATTTTCTACAGTAATATTCAATTAATTATGTGCATACCTTTCGTTCTTTCCACTCTCATCACTCTCTCTCAGGAATATCCAGCATTGCACAGCATTATTACATATCCTGAAAGTTTTCTTTACGACTCATTGCCCAATTAAATCATTAAACTGTTAATTTCAAATCTGTCTAAAGCATATTCACGATTCCACCATTTATCAATTACTTCCTTTGTATGTCTTATTTTTAATGTAATGCCCGGAAATTCCATTAAACCTCTCCAAGGGTTATCTTTACACTATTTAAACCCTCCCTATGCTCTGTAAGAATGTATGAGAGGATGTCTTACATCACTCAAAAAGCTGCATGTCCCTAATTATTTTATCTATACTTTCAAGACAGAAAATTGTCTCTAAAATAATTTAATTTACTTATGTTTATATCGACGAAATAGTTTGTATGCTTACTGTTCTATACATTTCCTATATTTGGTCTCGAATAGAGCCAGTATCAAGATGGTCAAGATTCGTCACCCACTTTGTATGTAGACGGGTTTTCTTAGGTGAATGTAACGTATTATTCTTCATTTCGTAATCGATGTTATTCATAGTACCCAGAGTAATATTTATCACAGCACCAACCCGCTAAAAAACATTTTCAATAAAATTGTAGCGACTTATATTATTTAATATCATCAATAATTATCCCTCTAAAGGAATTTATTTTTCGAAATAACCTATTAAAGCCGCAATCAATTTATGACCCTGAATATCTATTGTTTTCGATACATTCAAACAAAGTAATATGATATATTACGGAGTGACTTAAAATTTATCAAAATAAAGGGCTAAAATAATGTTTGCCGGTTTATAACCTGTAACAATTAGAACTAATATTTTGAACAATTTAGCGTACATCCGACAACCTGACGGGGACCAGCTGTCAGACGTACGCAAAATTCTTGAAAACAATAGTGATAAGAGGTTTTAACTCTTACCTATATATTATTGTGGTTGTATAATGAACTGTAGTTTTTAGTTATAGTATAGTGTTAAAACAAATTATATTTGGTAACATTTTTATTCAATTATTTTATTTAGATTAGAATTATTTTATATGTCATAGCCAACTGAATTAAAACTCAGAGTTGATGCGGCAACATTGTAATGTTTCGACGTCACAAATATCCACGGCGCATTACTAAACAAACTTTGGATCGACTATAGTTTTAAGCCAGTCAAAAAGAAAGTATTCATCATAATTATAAAGAACTTGGTATACAATAATATAGAGATATACGCATATACTTATGATGCATCGTATCTTATCAATGTACTGTCAGTTGCAGAGTACGATAGCCATTGCCCGATAACAATACCCACAACGGAGCGTATATTACGAGAATCAAAAAGCAAACACTTTGCCATCGGCAGTGTATATACAAAATAAATAAAATATAAAGTCGCAACAATGGAAAGTCTCGGTAAGGGCGTACGTGCCTTTCCACAAAATATTCGAAAAATTTAATATAGCGGCCCTTTTAAAGCGACGCTCTCCTTGGCCAATCCCTGGCCTTCGTCTCCCAGCGGAATGAGAGGCAAACAAACAGCCATATGCCTGACGCGAATGCACAACACATCTCAAAGGAAATCCTCCAGAAACGGCGTCCCGATAATCGTTTCCCAGTTTAGCTGGCAGAAGCCAAAGATTTAATCTGATCAATGACCATGAAATTTGATTTTATTTTCAAAGGTAGAACTGTACGCCTTATTGGTTTTTATGACTGGATGAGTCGACCTAGTCGGGTGGGCATACGCTTGACTCTGTGAAATTTGGTTTTTATTTTATTAGCCTTCTTCGCCCTTCTCCGTTCCTCTGCTCGTCTCCGTTCGCCTTTCTCATTTTACGTGTTCACGCTGGACGAGAATCGTGGAAAACTGTCGTCTCGTTTTTCTTCCATTGTTTTTCCGTCGATTTTTTATTAGAAAGGAAAATACGGGTTCGGATGTAGCGTCGAGGAAGTCTTATATCAACTTTTCAAATAACATTATTAAAATAAATACACATTCCTTTTATAAAATAAAAATCATGCTTCGGTTTTAACAATTATATACTATATGTTAATCCAAACCTTTTTTAAATCTACTATTTAGTAATCTAATAAATGTTTTCTCGATAGTTGCTATCAATATGTCAGGATGTTTTTTAAATAAAACTCCAAATAAGAAAAGATACGTTATAATGCTCAACTCTTCACCAAAACGTTCAAAACATTCCGTGCCAGGGACTTCCACTCCACAAATACAGAACGGAAACCAAATAATATAGAGTTCCCGACACCGCAATTCCCGACAATCGTCCATCTTGACTTTAAGTTCCAGGATCTCTGAAGAATTATCAGTTTTTCTGTAAGACAAGAGCCAAGTCTGGAGCTAGTAGTTTTTGCATTTGTCAATCAGCCTAGCATGAAACAAGTAATTTTATCATGTCAATTAGCCGAGCCTGGAGCTTGTAATTTTTGTTTATCAATCAGCCTAGCCTGGAGCTAGTAAATTTTGGTTTTGTCAATCAGGCTAGCGTGAAGCTAGTAATTTATTTTTTGATCCCTGAAATCCTTCTGGCTGGCTTTGGTACCTGAAGTCCTCCTCCCAAAGTCCTCCGCTTGGTAGCCTTCGTATTCGAAGTCTATCTTGTAACCTGATTAACTGAAATCCTTCGGTAACCCAAGTGCTCGAAATATTCCTTCTAGCTCTAGCGCCCGAAGTCCTTCTGGTAGCTTGTAGTCTTACTGTCACCTCGTAGACCCCGATGACTCGTTGCTTTCCCGTAGTTGACCTGCAATGCCTTGGAACCCAAAATTCCTCTACCAGTCCGTAGTGCCCATAATTCGCCTGGTAAACCATGTCGTAATGGGGTTCCACTTGTGATCCGTGGTAACTGAAATCTCGCTGGTAGCCATTATACCTTATTTTGCCCACGGTTTACCTGCTCTAGTTCATCTTTCAACGTATTTGATTATTGCTGCAGTAAAGAACTGGGGTCTAAGCTAGGAGGTTGATTTGTCAGAGATGGTGTTGGCAAAGACCGGATTTAAAGCTCTCCATTTCGGGCACAAATATACAAACACGAATAGCTTATTTACACGTATATCACTTTACAAGTTACCCCATCTCTGACACTGACAGGATGTACTTTAAATAAAACTCCAAATTAAATAACACACGTTATAATTCTCAAATCTGCACCAAACAGTCAGTACATGGGTATAAACGTAAACTCGAAAACTAATGAAAACGCGGCCCAGCACCGCATTCCATGCCATGGCCTCCCGCTATACAAGTATAGAACGGAAAACAAATAAAATAACAGGTCAGTTATACAGTGTCAGGCCGTGGACTAGATGGCGCTACTAGAACTAAATCAATATGTGTCTTAGTTAGCCCTAACCCTCAAAAGATGCATGTATAAATTTGACAGCTGTCGGATCATTAGTTTGTGAATTATAACATTTTGAGTGAAGCAACTTATGTTATTGTAAAAAAATGTATATAAAGGAATTTCGCGTGTTGATAAAATATTGCTTTTTGAAGGGAAAAAATACAGTTGAAGCAAAAACTTGGCTTGATGCCCAGTTTCCGGACATTACCCCAGGAAAATCAACCATCAAGGAATGGTATGCTAAGTTTAGACGTCGTGAAATGAGCACGGAAGACGGTGAACGCAGGGGACGCCCAAAAGAGGTTGTTACCAACGAAAACATTTAAAAAATCCACAAGATGCTTTTTAATCATTGTAAAATGAAACTGAATGAAATAACAGACACTCTAACGATATCAACTGAACGTGTACGTCATATTATTCACGTATATTTGGGTATGAGAAAGCTGTGTGCAAAGTAGCTGCCGCGCGAGCTCACTTTTGAATAAAAATTCTGAGCAGTGTTTGAAGATGATCAAGCGTAGTTAACCCGAAATTTTCATCGATATGTGATAATGTGACACACGACTTCATCATTTCACTCGACAGTCATCCAAGTGGTCTGCATACGATGAACCCGCTCCAAAGGGTGGGAAAACGCAACCGTTGGCTGGCAACGTTTGGCGTCTGTATTTTGAGATACCAATGGAATAATTTTTCATTGACTACCTTGAAAAAGGAAGTGACTATTACATAGCGTTTTTGGATCGTTTGAAGGACGAAATCGCCGAAAATCGACCGCATTTGAAGAAGAAGGAAGTGGTGCTTCACCAAGACAATGCACTGTGTCACAATTCAGTGAAAACGATTGCAAAAATCCATGAAATGAGCTTCGGATTGCTTCCTCATCCACCGTATTCTTCAGATTTGGCCCCAACGGCTATTTCCTGTTCCCATATCTCAAAAGAATACTCACTGAGAAGAAATTCTCGTTGAATGAAAAGGTGATCGACGAAACTAAGGCCTATTTTGAAGTAAAGGAGGTCAACAAAAGGTCTACAAAGATGGTATTGAAAAATTGGAGGATCGCTATAATCAGTGTATCACCCTTGAAGGGAATTATATTGAATAAAAAAATTTTTGTCAAAAAAAATGTGTTTTAGTATGGTAGGGAGAGGACTTTTCAATTGACCTGTACATTACTCCCCTTCAAGTGGAGCTGACATGGAACGTACCTCCATGTGGTGCAGGTTCCTGATAACACCCGCAACCACGCAATCAAAATATATACTTATATTTGATGCCCTCAAGTTCTAACAGGTTTAAAAATAATCTTACTTATGCTACATTATTCTAAGCTACAGTGGTGTAGTAATTTAAAATTGTCGATACTTTGTTGATTATTGAAACTTAATGGAAATAAAATTTAATTAAATACAATGCAATTCAGAAAATATTAGTAAGGATTAGTTCTTGAGATAGTTTTTTTAATATGTTTTAATATATAGACATTTATTTTTTTAATTAATATTATATATAAAATATATTGCTGACCTTATACTGAAAATACTTAAACTGAATAATTAATAATAATAATATTTAAATTAATTAAAACTAGTTGTAGTACTATATCATTTTTAAATTACTAAAGGAAATAATTATATTAGGAGATCAACATGATTGTAAAAAAAAATTGATGAATTGTGGTCGAATTTCGGTCACAGAATGATCACTGGTATATATATGTACCTGCTTCAAAATCCATGAAAAAAAATTACTTTACTTTTTCCCAAATAATTATAATTTCCTCATCAGGAAACCATACGAGTCCGGTTTTATGCATCAATTTATTCCAGGGTTGATTTTCTATGTAAGTTTTCACAATTTAATTAACCTCCAACCTTGAGATTTTCGCCGAGGCCCTGGAAATTAACAGGCACGTGCAACTTCTAATTTTCCAAAACTTTCGACGGAACTACTTCTGAAGTGCGGATGTAGAACTTTAACGAACGCCCCTCCAAAAGTTATGGAAGTTGTTCGAGAAGTTCAATAAGAAACTAAATATTTCGATTCGTAGGCTATTTTTGGCGTTCGAGACCAAAATTCAACTTTCAAACGTTTAAAATGTTGCTAATTAAACTGTAATTAATTAACATACTGTAATATTTATAATTGATATATAAGGGATAAGATTTTAGATTTAAAAGTTGTACAGGAAATAGAAGAACTTTGTCAAATTAAGAATGAAATTTTTATTTTATTTGTTTCATTTAAGCTGGTAAATTATATTAAAATATATTTGATTAAATTTGTAGTCTAAATTAGTATAAGCATCTCCTAACTCTCCTAGATGGTTGACAAAATGTGTGCGTGTATTCTTCATCAGAGAATGGTTTAGATTCGCTGCCATAGGACTCCACAATTTTAGAAATCTTTTATACACTTTTCGATTAAAAGACTTAGTAATTGCATATCATTGTAAACATCTTATACCATTTGTTTTATTATGGAACTAAATTATTCCGTCTAAAAAATGCCAATGTTACTGCCAAGACAACGTCTGCTATTTTCACTAGTATTCTTATAATTCATTAATTAAAAACACTGGAAGCTGAGGAATGAGCCTAAGTCAAACATACATTTTTAGGAAATGTAAATAATAATCTTGCTGAAATATTTAGGAATCTGGTTACTCAGAATTTCACTGAATTACAACCTGGGGCAAAAGTTCCGCTACCATTTTGGTAGCCTGTAACTATGCTCAAAGAAAAGAAAAGTAAATTTGGTTTTCATAAAAAGTCTTTACGACTTCTTTATTATTATTATTATTATTATTACTATATTATTTTTTTTTATTTCTTTATTTTAGTCTTTTTTTATTTGGTCTACACTTTTTTTCCGAACCACGTCTCCGAAGTAATGTTTCTGGAGACTGTAGACAATTTAGACAAAAAATCTTCAATTTCACCAGACAGCCTTAAGAATGCATTACAGTACTCAACTCATTGATCAGGATCTCTTGGTAGCAATTTTTGGAACAACTGAATTTTGTACGGGAAAATTTTCAAATCAGTTTTCAAAATTCGCGTTAAACTGCATACAGAAATAGGTAACTGGGAACCACGTCTCCGAATTTATGTTTCTGGAGTCCCTGCAACACTATCGCGCACCAGAGCCATATTTTCAACGTTACGAGACGTCCGTTGTCTTCCATAACGTGGCCTGCCTGCTGTCGTACCGTACTGTCTATAATTCGCATGTAAACGATAAATTATGGTATTGTGAGGCACTGGTCGATTAGGATATTTCTGACGCAATTTCCGCTAAGTGGTACTAATGGAACAATTATTTTGAATAAATATTGTCACTATTTCTGCACGTTCTTGACGTATATTTACCTATAATAAAATTTGGATGTCTACCCAACACAATGGTTAAAACAAAACTGAGCTAAACGTCACATAACCAAGATAACGCGCAATCAAAATGGTAGCAGCTGTTATAAGTAGGTGCTCTATATAAAATATTGTATACGTACCAGGCAAAAACAATGCTGTCACGCAGACATCCTTAATCTAAGTAACTGTGAGGTTTTCTTACAGGGAAAACGATATATCGTTTTTTATTTCCACAGATAAATACGATACGCAACAATTTTGAGGCTGAAGATAACTATAATTAAATAATAACGATTATAATATAGTAACAAAAAATAAGAAAAATGCTTATCATGCTGTACGTCAGGCACACAAATATAACGACATAAACAAACTCAGGGGCAATTAAGCTTGTAGGGCAATACAAACGAACCATTCAAAAAAGGGGTCGGAGTGCCTGCGTTGGTTCGACCATGCAAATTATTTCTTCGGTTTCGCCTATTTAAGTTAATCTCTATATTTTTTTATTACTCTTCGTGATTCCACAATCTGCCCTATTGACAATAAGAATTTCTTATGTCTATATTATATATACATGGCATATAGAAAATCACTTCATTAAGCAATCTTCTGTATAAAATATTTTCTAAATTAATTAGTCTTATTCTAAAGGTTATTCTAAAGTCTACATATGTCCAGTAATCAGATCAGATAGTCTTAAACGGTTTAGTCTACACACTTCACTATCACGTCACATATTTAACTGATTAGCGAGTACATTGGGATGCACCGACACTCTTTCGAAGTACTTCACACAAACACGTTGAATTTCACTCGTTATAGGTTCTAGAGGAATATCGCGTTGTATCACTTTATTTGAAACATAGTACGGAGCATCAACGATGACACCCAACACCTTATTTTGGAACTGTTGAATAATGGATATATTAGATTTGCTAGCGGTACCCCATAGTTCGATTACATATGACTAAATGGGCTTGAGTATAGACTCATACAGTTACTTATTATCTAATGATAACTTGGATTTGCGCCCGATGAGCCAATACATTTGATACAATTTAAGTCCAAGTTGTTTCCATTTAGAGAGTATATGGTTCTTCCAGGTAAGGCGTCGATCTAAATGCATACCAAGATATTTTACATGCTCTGCTTGGGGGAGTTAATGATGATTGATATTCACCGGTGGACATATTCTTCTACGCAGGGTAAACGTTACATGCATGGATTTTGTTTTATTGGCTTTAATTCGCGATGTCTTCAACCATAATTGTATTTGCTCCAGGTACAGAAATAATGGGAATGAAGGGAATAAATAATCCCTTTTCTGATTGGGCGGACATATTATACGTTATATCGAATCAGTGCAGTATATTTTTCACACACAGTCAAATACATTATGATCCCCATAAAAATTATTTTCCTCCTTGCACGTCACATTTTTCTGTTGGCCATTTCAGTTCACTTAAAATGTCTCGTCGTATTTCCCCGATTCCCGCCAATCACAGTATATAACTTACGTGAGGGGAAAAACTTAATCCGAAGCGGATCTTAACCAGGTCGCCTTGTATCATAAAATAAGGTTTTCATGGCGAGTGACATCAGCTTTTTCGACATAAGCTCGAAGATAGGAACATCCCCAACGGGTCCTTATTGAAATTGTTTAAATTAGAATATATTTTTGGACGTTTCAGTCCCATTTTTCGTATTTATTTGAAAAATATTTGAGTAATAACTATGTGATTACGAGATTACTCCCAAATTGTGTTTAAACACAAAGTTTTAATTTTTACACGGAAATCCCAAAATACAAGTACATTTAATTTTCTTGTTGCTGTTCTTTAAAATATTATTTTGTATGTTTTCTCCATTCTGACGTATATCATGCAAGTTAACCTTTTTAATTATTCGATTCACAATTATAACAGAAAAATTTAAAAACAATTATAAATTATCTTTATACATTTTTGTGTTCAACAAATAAATAAGATATTAACAGACCTAGATTTTGCCTATTTTCAGCATGAGGGAACAAAAAGATAAGAAATTTAATAAATCTTAATTAACTACATAGGAGTAAAGAGATATACCTTCACACTAAATACTTTCATACTAAATATATACATTTAATTTTTTTTTATTTATATACATATACACATTTTTCATATTTTAGCATTTCAACATTTTCACAGGGGCGTTAGAAATACCGCTACCATTTTCCGTCCATTATTGCGTTATCGTTCCATTTTTGCCACCCAGCGGAAATTGCGTCAAAAAGATCCTAATGGTCCAGTGCCTCACAAAACCATAATTTATCTTTTACGCGTATCTTTTATCTCGTAACGCTGAATGGTGTGCGATAGTTTTGCAGAGTTTCACGAAACAGGAATTCGAAGACCTGATTCCCAGTTACACATTTCTGCACGTAGCTTAAAGTGAATTTGGAAAACTGATTCGAAAATGTTCCTGTGCAAAATTCAATTAATCCACAAATTGCTACCGAGAGATCCTGATCAACGAGTTGAGTACAGCAATGCAATCCTAAGGCTATCTGGTGAAATTGAAGATTTTTCGTCTAAATTGATGAGCGATGAAGCCCATTTTCTTCTCAGTGGCTATGTCAAAAAACAGAACAATCGGTATTGGGGAACACAGAATACTCAATTAATTCATGAAACGTTATTGCATCCACCAAAAAAACTATATGATGTCGTTTTCATGCTGGAAACATCATTGATGCCTATTTTTTAAAAACAACCAAACTGTTACAGTTACTGTTACAAGACAGTTGAACAGTACCAAGACGTGATTCAAAATTTGCTTGTTCCTGAAATGGAACAGCAAGGACCAGAGGACATGTGGTTTCAGCAAGATGGGGCTACAGCGCACACAGCTCGTTCAGCAATTCAATTATTGAATGATGTTTTTCCACGAAGACTAATGTCGCGAAGTGGAATTTAGCATGGCTAGAAAGATCTCTGGATTTAACAGCACCAGACTTTTTGTTATGGGATTTTAAAAATCAAAAGTTTATGTAAATAAGCCCCGAACGATTCAACATGGTAAAGACAATATTCGCCACGAAACTGAGAAATATGCAGCTTCAGATCTTGCAAGGTGTCATGAAAAATGTCTTAAAAAGAGCTGAAAGTTTCATTGCGAATAGCGATCCCCATTTAGCCGATATAATTTTTAAATCATAACGAAGATCAATATAAAGATCAAATAAACCTTTTACGAGTTCTAGGCATTCAAAATAGTTGCGGGACTATTTCCCCACGTTGTGTAATATTTGTATTTATGTTCAATTTTATTTTAATATTTTTTTATTTAATTGTTTTGAGAAATTGCTGAAACTGTGTCTATCCGTTTTCCGTAAACTTGTCCAGTCGCATTTATACACATTTCACGTAAAACTGATTACGAGATTACGGGAAATAATTTCGAGTTAGTAGCCGGGAAGCACCTGCCGTTTTGTCGACATAATTTTCACTGAACGTCAAAGATGTTCGTTAGATCGGAAAAAAAATATTTACGAGGAAAACTTCGACCGAGTAACGGAATTTATCCTTTCGGTCTCGAAATCGAATCTATTTATTTACAGCCCTTCCTGTTCGACTGCGAAAAGCAGGTTTTACCGAAAAAGGGAGATTCGAGCTCGCAAAGTAAGGTTTATAGGGCCCGAATTGTTCTGAGGTCAGATGTAGTTTATAGAATTGCCTGGATGCTTTCTAAAAGAAGCTTTTTGTCAACTTTTCCTTGGAGGGAAACTCGAATCTTTATGTGTTCTTAAAAGAATTTTTCCGAGCGGATTTTGCAATTTAAAAGTTCCCCAAGTCGGTATTTGTTCGGATAGGCATCACTGTAATGTTTGCAGACGTTTTGCTAAGGGAATTAGTAAATATATTACTTAGAATGGTGTCGGTTTATCTTTCTGTCAATAATAACTTTCTTTCCTTACAAACCTAATATACTCATTCTTTAAATTCCTTAAAGTTTCAATTGTTTAAGGAATTATGCCTTCTTCTCTACATAATGTGCAAATGTCTCTTTATTTAAGACAATCATCTTCCTGGCAGTTTTGTAGATAGTTGGTAATCGTAATAGTATGAAAAGGCACCACAAAAGCAGTTTTTTAAATTTCTTTCTCAGAACCAAATCCAGTTAATCTGTAAGCCTTTTTGGTCCCTCTACTTTGAATTTTTTATTTATATTTCATAATTTAATCTAGAAATATGACTTAGTGGAAATATTTTAATATGAAATATATTATACTGGAATATTTTGCGATCTTCTACCCTTCGAAAGCCTAGAGGTTTTTTTAACCCTTATTTGGTCTAAGTTGTTTGCTTTTCTTGTGACTCTGATGATCAACTGTCTTTCACCTCCTTGGGGGCCATCATTTGGTCATCAGGCTAATGCTAATTCTCTTACTATTTTCGCCACTCTCCTATCTTCCATTCTGAAAATGTATTTGTTCCAGAATCTTTTTGTGCTTTAATCCACCTTACTACGTTTCCGTGTTGATTTATAAGCGAATATGAATATATATGGTAGGTACCCTAGTACCGTTTTTAGGTATCTTAGTGTATTATCCTTGATTTTTATTAATACTTTCATTTCATTAAAGCACAGGCCCTTATATTCTTACTTTGGTTATCGTTGATATGTATTTATTTGTCTAAATGGCTGTTGGCTTCTCACGTTGTTCTTCAGATCTCCATAATATGATATTGCTGTTCTCATATAGCTGAATTCGAGCACTTATTATAATATAATATACATAGGGTGCGGTTAAAAGACCCGCTATCATTTTGATTGCGAGCCAACTAGCGAGTCTAGCTCAGTTTCGCTGTAACCACTGTGTTGCGTAGACGTTCACATTTTATTATGGAGACGAGTTGAGAATGAGACGAGGCAGTAATGCAATCCTAAGGCTGTCTGCTAAAATTGAAGATTTTTCAGCTAAATTTCTAATGCGTGATGAAGCCCATTTTCTTCTCAGTGGCCACGTCAATAAACAGAACAGTTGGGTTTGAGGTATACAGAATCCTCAGTTAATTTATGAAACATCATTGCATCTACTAAAAGCAACTGTATGGTGTGGTATTAACACCGGAAACATAATTGGTGCCTATTTTTTTATATGACCAAAGCGTTTCAGTTACTGAACGGTACCAATACGTGATTCTAAAACAGCTTCTTCAACAATTCAATTATTTAATGACGTTTTTCCACGAAGACTAATTTCGCGAGGTGGCGATTTAGCATGGGCGGCCAGATTTCTAGTCTTAACAGCACCAGGCTTTTTCCTATAGGATTTTTGAAAATCAAAAGTTTATGTGAATAAACGATTCAACATCTTAAGGGCAATATCCCTCAAGAAATTGAAGAAATTCAATAGAAGAATCGCAGTCACCATTGAGCCGATATAATTTTTTAATCATAATGAGAAAAAAATGTAAAAACTAAGTACACTTTTTATGTAAACCAAACTTACTTAACTTTTCTTGGAGCAAAGTTATTGGCAATTAAAATAGCTGCGGATCTCTTGCCCCATGTTGTACAAGAAAGGCAATGAAACTTTAAAAAACAATTAAAAAAAAACAGATATCAGAAAAATACTCTCTTGGGTCTATCAAAGAACCAAGATGGCCCCTAAGTTGGTAAGCCTAATAACGAGAAGCAAGATTCGAACATCACGTTAATCTATCAGTTAAATCCAGATAAACTTTTAACAAATAGTTCATTAAAACAAGACTCACTAATATGTTTACTTTGGTACGGTATAATTTAATTGATTAAAAAAATTATAGGTAATAACTAAGAAGAAAAGGCAGGATGACCAGAATTAAACATATATCCCTATTGTTCAATTACTATTCCAAATAAATAATTAAATGATATATTATATCATCTTCAGTAAAATGAAGCTACTACGAAAACAAACGAAAAATTACTTTCCGAATAATTTACCAGATATCATCCTTATAGGAACTCGTATTTAATGAAGTAACTTAATATAAACGAAAACGACACCAGAAGCCATTAAAGACCCGCTGAACCAGAGGAAAAAAACGACACGATTGTCTATGTGGCTCGCTTCCGATTCGCCGTTATTAAAGAAATGAAAAATGCGGAAGAAAATGGGGGAACAAAGAAACATTTGATCGTAACGGTTTCCTGAATGAAAATAAAAGAAAAATTAACTGAACCTCCTTCGATTAGTTTCGTCGTGGTAAAAACGCGAGAGATCAATAGCGACTCAAGCGGGCCTAAACCCGTTGAAAATAATAGGATTTTGATTGTTAAGGTAATCCTCAAACTTTACGCGACTAATTCCGTTCTTCTTCCTTTTGGAAAATTCTAATACTTCGTATATTATAGTAATAGACGTTAGGGAACGGAGTAAACTTAACTAGGTTATTTAATATTACAAATAACGATATCTTCTATCTATAGTCTATCGAAAGTAATTTCGCACATACGTCATCAAGATATTTGATGTATTGCCTGTCGCAACTTATAAATTCGTTTTAGAATCAGACAATATTTTCGTATGAAAAATTCTTAAGAACAATAGTGATAAGAGGTTATAATCCGGCAAACGTTGTTCTAATGTTCTGCTTATTTTATTAAATTTAAAAATCTCGAGTATCGAGTAACAATTTACTTTGATTGACAATACAGAAGCCAGACAGAACATTTTGAGTCTCTAATCAGTTACTTTGAACAGGAACGAGATAATGGAGGCCCCCTTTTGCCAGTAAAATTCGTTAGAGAGGTAAGCATTTTTACTGTTAAACATTAATTTGCTGCGATTTTTATTGAAACCATTTTTTAGCGTGTTGCAGCTGCTCTGAATATTAGCATGAATAGAGTCACTGAAATATCTCTATAATCTTAAATTCGCCGAAAAAAAACCGTGGTCCTACGAAGCGAATGGCGAATCAAGATCACCTTGATGTTAGCTCTGTCAGATATTAAATATATGAAATATACAAAAACAGTGAGTAGTTTTTCAATATAATCATTATTTAATACAACTATTTCAAAGGAAACTCTTAGACTGAAAAGTATTGAAGAGGTCTAATGGAACTTCGGGATATTGTTGAAAATTAATGCAATTTTTAAAAGCATATAATAAATTGAAGGAATACCTATTATTTCAATTTATCTGTTTAGGTGAGACATATTATATCCTTCATGCTGGAAACAGGAATGGATAATAACACCTTCGGGTTGGAATGAACTGGATCAGACACATTGAAGAAGAAATTGACAAATGATTGTAAATGGAATTGTAAATTAATGTAATATAGATTGGAAATTAACCTCTTAGATGTTTACATGAATGGAACTTTCTGGATATGATGTAATTCAGTGTTAAGCGGGGTAATGACAGTGGAAACAAGTAAAGGTGAATATATAATTAATATATGATAACTGTATCAAATGTTATTATCAAGTTTCAAAGATTTATGTGCACAAATATGTGTGTAATTCTTCAGATTATACATGAACATTTGGTGAAAATATGTCCCTAGAGAAAGAATAGTAACTGTTTTGCAGATATGACAAATTCATTAAGGAGAATGCAGTGATTAAATCTAGTTTTATCAAGAAAGATGTATACTGGTATTAAGAGAACAAACGAGGGAGAAATACCGTGATATCAAAATCTTTTACAAGGAAACACTGTACCGAAGGAGCTAAGCATAAAAGGTAAATAGGTTGATTAGGCCTCCGATGGATACAACCATAAACGCACCTAGAACTCTAACTCATAGGTGCTATGGAAAAGAGTTCATTTTAAATATAATTCTACAAATCCCTAATCTACAAACTATTAAAACTGAGTACTTAATTGTCATTTTAAGTCCTTCGATAAAATATGCAATATATGCATATGTATTAGATTTACTATGGTGTTAAAATGAATTATGTTTGATAACAGTATTTTTATTTAATTATTTTATTTAGATAAGCATTTTGTTGTATATTAAAGCCAAAATGAATTAATGAGTTGATGCGGCAACTTTGCGAAGTTTTGCTTTATGCTAATACTGTGTGTTGTTGCGATCAGCTTGTTGTCGTATATTATGAGGTGCTAAACTGTAATGATATCATCAATAGAGATCGCTATGGATTATAACTTATGCGTCTGAGCCAAGGACTGCACGAAAAACGACCCGAATATTAGCAAAGACACAACTATGTCATTCTTCAGCATGATAATGCTCGACTACACGTTGCAAAGTTAGAGAAAACATATTTGGAAGCATTAAAATGGTAAGTGCACTCTACCCAGGGTATTTTTCAAACATTATGGATATATGGACCGTGATCTGTCTGAGCAGAATTACATTTCCTTTATCAAGATACCAAAAAATTAAATCTACAAAAATAATTTATAGGTCCATAAGTTAAATCAAAATAAAATATTCCTGAAATAAACTGTTTAAACCAAAACCTGTAAGGTTTCGAAAAAAAAAACTATAAAACGCCTCTTCCCTAAAGACTCTATTTTTCCTCAAAAATAAATTCTTTTAAAACTTGTCGAACCTTCTCAATAATCAAAATCCTATTATGTTCAACACGTTTACGTTATCGATCTATCTCGCTCTCTCTCTCTCTTGCCCTCGGTCGCACACACAGCCTGCAACGATGAAACAAAATCGAAAGAGTTCCAGTTAATTTTTCTTTTATTTCCCGGGAAAACCGTTATCGCCCGATGCCTCTTTGTCTCTCCGTTTTCTCCTGTATTTTTCATTTCTTTAATAACGATGAATTGGAAGTGTGCCACGTAGACGAGCGTTTCTATCGTCGTGCAATCCCTTTTAACGCAAAAGCATGATGAGTTGGAGACTATCTCCTTTTTTATAGGGTTACTCGATCAAATGGGGGATGGCTTGTTATTAATTAAAGTGAAGGGTCTCAATATGAGTCGTCATTTGCTTCAATTGTTCCTATTTCAGTTGGGAGGGAATAACGAATCGTAACTAGGATTGTTGCGGCCATTAAGATGGATGATATATGAAACTAATTCAAAGGATATGTGGATAAAACAAAAAAAAAGATATATTCGATCATCCAGCGATATTTAAAGGTCAAGTTAAATCAACACATGGTCTTCGCTATAAGTACTCGTTAGTTGAGATTATAAATTAGTTTTAAATGATTTTCCTTTCGAGTTTGGAATTTTAAAATGTATTGTGAATGACGTGTTAGTATAATGTATTTTATTCAAAATATTATCCATCTATAGTCGCTACTTTTTTACATCTTTTAAGTATTTCATGGTTCCATCCCGACAGGACGAAGTAGTTTTCGAGGCTATCCACGAATCGATCCATTTTTGGTATCTTCATAAGGAATGAGGCGCTGCTCAGACAGACCATGACTCATATCTCGGAATAAATCGTAATCAGAGGGAACAAGGTCTGGAGAATACGCTGATTGAGATAGCTCTTTTCATTTTATTTTAATATTTCAAAGTATGTTTTACCGGTTTTGCAACTTGTAGTCGACCGCAGCCATGCTAAAGAATAACATTGTTAGGTATTTTTTTGTATACCAGACGTTTTGCTCATAGTGCTCAGCTCAATCGAAAAAATTGTAATTGATAGCAATCACTATTAATGGTTTCATTGACTAATGCATTCAAATACTCTTCTTCAAACTTTTTTGTCTACCTAAAATGCTCTTTGTCTTCGGTTTCATCACTTTTAAAACGTTGAAACCAGTACTATTATCTCCGTGTATAATTGTATAGTATCTCCAGCAGTTCGGAAAATAAAAACTCTCCACTCTAAGTCAAAATATCCAGCATTGTTTGTTAGCATGTTCTATTTTGCCACATTGTCTCAAGTATGTTCTACAATAGATTAAAACTTGTGAGAAAGCATACTACAAATTGAATTTTATTTTAAAGAAATGCTCTGGCAAACCATCAACATCTCCAACTGAAGCTAGCTTCACTATATTGAAGAAAATAATGACTGAAAAGCTAATTCGTTGGGGAGGGTGATGTTTATGAACATAATACTTGTAACTTACATCACGAAAATGTGTCTTCTTATAATAATGTCACTATGTAACAATTACCGACGGAGAAAACTAATGTTCTTGGCCAATACATATTTATTCAATGTATTCATATTTTCAACAAATTGTCTAGCATTATTTTATAACAGTTGTCCAGTTTACTTTATATTATATATTATTTTTGTAGTAAACAGTTAAGTAAATAAATCAAAGACAAAGAATAGAAGGAGGTAATGGCAGAAGGCAATTTAACGAAGAGATTTTACAACATAATTTTTGGTAGTGTATACCAAATCGAGAACACGAAGAAATACTTAACTATTTTCATGAGGTACTCAACCTATCTGCAATTAGACTCTGTTAATCAGTTTTTTAAATACTACACGTTCCACTCAACGGCAACTAGATGATTGTACCTAGACTTTGTAGATGCAAATATAATCTGCGTTTTTACAATATAAAATTTGAACAGCAGCAAACAAATGTTAAAAATTAGTGATTATCAATGGCAAGTAGACTTTATTCAAGAAAAATATTATTAATATAGATTTTAGTATACTTTTTTTTGATAAAACTAACAGGAAATATATAGGAGTCACAATGTTTGTAAAAACAAAGGCAAAATCAAAATTACTTTCTCTTCTTCTTAATATTTAGACAATTCTTATCGTAGTCTCATTAGAGTTATTCTTCAACTCTATCTCAAAAACAGCTTCCTTTATTACATTATTATCTCTTTAATAGAAAAAATGTTATCTAACTGGCCAACAATTTAAGAGATATGACTTTTGAAAACCAAATACAAAGACATCAAAAAACCTATAATATAAATATAATATGATAGCTAGCGTAAGAGGTCGCAATAAAATGGAGATAAGAAACCCTGTAAAGATTATTCCTTAATAATAAAGGTCCAACACCTGATTGGGAATAAACATCACAGTACACAACAAAAAACTTCTTGCCAACATCCCAATGTTGAAAAACATCTAGAGACACTTGATTCATTAATCAATTATCAGTTTCCTCAATGATATTCGAGAGATTCAGCTGGATTATAATTTAATAAGACTTTTGAAACTCATAACAACCAAACTGTTTGTTCCTTCTTGCAGTTACGTACAACTTACTATGTTTTTAGTTAGCCTAACCCTCAAAATATGCGTATGTAAATTTGACAGCTGTCAGGCCATTAGTTTGTGAATTATAGCATTTTGAGTGAAGCAACTTTTGTTATTGTGCAAAAAATAGATAAAAAGAAATTTCGCATGTTGATAAAATATTGCTTTTTGAAGGGAAAAAATACAATTGAAGCAAAAACTTGGCTTGATGTCGAGTTTCCGGACACTGCCCCAGGAAAATCAACAATCAAAAATTGGTATACTAAGTTTAGACGTGGTGAAATGAGTACCGAAGACGGTAAACGCAGTGGACGTCCAAAAGAAGTTGTTACCAAGGAGAACATTTAAAAAAACCACACAAAATTATTCTGAATCACCATAAATTGAAATTGAATAAAATGGCAGACAGTCTAGAGCTACCAACTGAACGTGTACATCATATCATTCATGAATATTTGGGTATGAGAAAGTTCTTAGGAAATTGGGTGCCGCGCGAACTCACTTTTGACCAAAAACATCGACGAACAAACAAGTTGATGCTTCGGAGCAGTGTTTAAAGATTATCAAGCATAATAAATCCGAGTTTTTGTGTCGATATGTGACAATGGATGAAACATGGATACATCAGTTCCCTTCAAAGTCCAACCAACAGTTATCCGAGTGGACTGCACGGAACACTCGGCTGGCAAGTTTATGGCGGCTGTATTTTGGGATGCCCATGGAATAATTTTTATTGGCTACCTTGAACAGTGACTGTTACATAGCGTTATTGGGCTGTTTGAATGACAAAAAAATACACCGTGTCACAAATCTGTGGAAACTATGGCAAAAATCCATGAATTGGGCTTCTAATCGCTTCCTCATCCACCGTATTCTCCATATCCTACCCCCAGCGACTATCTCCTGCTTTCACATCTCAAAAGAATGATCGCTGGGAAGAAATTTCCGTCGAATGAAGAGGTGCTCGCCAAAACTGAGGCCCATTTTGAAGCAAATGACAAATCGTACTACAAAAATGGTATTGAATAGTTGAAGGGTCTGTATAATCAGTGCATCACCCTTGAAGGAAATTATGTTGAATAAAACAAACTAATTTTGCCAAAAAATATGGTTTACTATGGTAGACCATGGACTTTTCAATTGACGTGTTACATCAATAAAACCTAAATTGACAATTGACGAAATAATATTACCGCAAGCCTCAGAAAGTGTTTGGTGGACTTCAACAGCACGTTTGTTCAAATAAAACAACAAATCAAGACCTAAATCATCTTTGAACAAAATAAGGTATAAGAAACGTAAACTATTATACAATTAATACATTTTCAATTAGCCAATTCCGCTTAACTCTTATTTTTATTGCTAATGGTCCCTAAATAGAACATTCAATATATAAAACTATCTCTACGTTTCCAATGACAAAAATACACAGTCCCCGGCTTTTATCGAATAAAATATTAAGGACGCATGTTCGGGAGTAAAACCTTTCTTCCTATGGCAACAATCAGGACTCCCCGGAATCCACTAGGATGCAGTTAAATCACCCACTGTGTTTTCTATCCAACTAGTTGTCTTGATTTATTTTTCACGAAGGCGCTGTACTGTCTCATTTATTTTTTAGAAAAAGAAGATTTATTTGGTAATTATGTATGAGCTGCCTTTGGGACTGACATTCTACTAGATTTGTTTAATTGCTTTCCAGCTCGGTTCGGTTTTTTCTCCAGATAGGGATGTAGTTGTTGATTGCTGCAGTAAGCAAGATATATATATATATATATATATATATATATATATATATATATATAATTATATAATTATATAATAATTATATATAATTTTAACAGGGTAAATAATTTATCTAATTCAATGTACTTAAACTATTTATTATTATTCTGTAGAAATGTACTTTAAGATAATAATTTATAAAACACATCGTTAGGACTTAAAATAATCGAAAAGTGCTATGTTGGCCACCCTCATTTGTGCGAATAAATCCGAGAGACCGTAATGTTTTATGTCCGAAACAGATATTTCTTCTGGCTCTTTGAAAAGAACCTTAACATCAGCAATAATTCTTTATGTCAAACAGAGTCTTAT
Source organism: Rhynchophorus ferrugineus (assembly GCF_030347505.1). NCBI lineage: Eukaryota > Metazoa > Arthropoda > Insecta > Coleoptera > Curculionidae > Rhynchophorus > Rhynchophorus ferrugineus. The sequence goes on along the minus strand of NW_027472585.1, from coordinate 38,762,061 downwards.
CGATAATATTGAACTAACAAAGAATTATTGTAGTGCAGTTATTCTGCACCTTTTATGTTTTTGATATTATTTGATATTAGAAACTGACTAGTCAACAATTAATTATTCCCAACAAACGTAAAATAAAATTAATAGAATTAATAAGTCTTGCTGGACCAGTAAAACCCTTCTTGCATTACTCATTTTCATTGAAAGACTTGATTAAAAGTCATTAATATCATCATTATTCATTTAACGCTTAATTCACTGAAAAAACTCGACGACATAAATTAAATATAACTGCATCAGAGAAATTAGCAACACAAGAAAAAGAACATAAAGCATAGGTTAAATAGGTTGTACTTTTTACATATATTAAGCAGATATCTCGGTTGTCATATTTTATAACAAACTTGTTTCTGTCGGAAAAAAATAGCAAAGAAGCTACACGACAGGCAAGTGACACTATATGTAAATGGACCCAAAACTGGAAAATAAAACTAACGAAGGTAAATCTGTGCATGTGCAGTTCACGTATAATCAGATCTCACGAGAACCAATGACAATAAATAATACTATCATTCTGTATAGCTACCACGCTAAGTATCTCGGAATGATCCTGATGCTAAACTTTGCTAGAAGGAACATGTAAAAAAGGGAAGGAACTGGAGTTACAATATACGAAAATGTTGAATTGGAAGAAAATCATAACTATCAATACAAGATAAAATGAATATGATGCTAGTATTGAATTTTATAGACATGAGGAATCCAATTATGGGGATGTTATGTAAAAAAAAATAATAGGTTAGTCGGCAATGCGTAGTAACAAGATATTAAATACATTTTTTTAAAAGTTTTATTAGAGCCTAGGGGGGTCCCTCCAAATATCCGAAAAAAACAGTGGTTGACACACTTGTGAACATTATGGAAAACAGCATTGCAAATTGAATAAAGATCACCCTATATATAAAACAGCTTAATTTGCATTACCAAATCGCACGATATCTCTCCATCAGTCGTGGAAAAAAAGCAAATCTTCGGCTCGATTGGCAATCTCGTCAATTTCTGGAGCAAAAACTCCTCGATATCGACCGGGGACATAAAACGAACTATCAGTCGTGAGGGGCAAAAGGTCATTTGCAAGACCTGAATCCGAAATAGTTTTTGAGAGAGTGTAACGTCCATAAGGTTCGCACAACGTCGGAATCGAACGGGACCCCGTGATAAATCGAATGCATGTTCTGTGCGGCGGCGAGCGTGTCGCTTTTTGTCGCCTCGCCATCGACAATTGCCGATTCAATTCTTCGATCGTTGCGATGACAGCGAATAAATTCGGGGGGTGGGGATAAGGAGATGTTCCCGATAAACGAGCAGTCGTTTTCAGGTGGTGAAACTTTCTCCAGACCATATTCCATTATTTTATTCAAGTGGATCATTTGTTTGGTTTATATCGAGTAGAACTAATATATCGCATACGAACAGAAGACGCGGTTTTGTTAGATGGCATTATTTCTTATTAGATCAACAATTTTCTTTTATTGCGGCTGTATTTATTTGGCTGGTCTATCAGGTTTTTTTGCTAGAACGATTTCTTTCAAAGTGTCCTAATTTTTATCTTTGCTCATACCATATAGTCGTGAATAGAATAAGACGAGTAAGTTGGGGAATTTCGAATTTTCCTGTTTTTCAACGTGGATTTAGTGATACAAATTTTACTAGCTACACAATATCACACGATTTGGTTCTTTTTAGTCTGCGTCCTTATTCCGCATCGTTCAAGAGAGAAACACTCGGTGTTAATATGGAAATGGAGCCTTTCTTTTTACGAATGTGTCAAATTCCTTATGATACTAAGAAATGAATCCACAATAAATCTCTGAATTTTATTCTGAAATACTTGTATTATGTTGATATTCTTGTATTATCTGAATTCCATAGGTCCATATAAGTTTTAGTACTTGATTGTGCAGCAGTAACTTATTATATACAGGTAACTTATATTTTCTTTCAAATAACCAATAGATTTTTTAAATTTAAATTCGAGTTATTTTCTATTCTTCTTGATATACTCTTTCGAAAGAGATTTTGCGTCAAAATTCATCTCAAGGTATTTAGCATTGTTACTGTATGGGATACTAGTATTATTCATATTTATTGATATATGAACAGGTTAGTTGCATGCACTGATTTATTCTCATCGACATTTACTCTCCATGATTGGGTCCACTTCTTTATATTGTTACTTCCGCGTTGCAATTTCCTAGTTGCTTCTCCGCTATTGTCTCCAATATCAAGTATTTTAGTGACATCAGAAAATGTGGCAATAGTAACTTTTTTGTGGGATGTCGCTTGTATAGCGCGCTATAGTAGCGCTATAGTAGCTTTATCAAAGGCTTGCGCTACGCCCAATAATCCAGTTCAAGAACGATTGAGCTGAGCGAACTTTTCTCTCTTCATTCTTTTATAACATCTGTTGCTAATAATATCTGTTATTCCATTTACTTGAACATTTTTTGAAAGTTTGCTTATAGCTATATTATTATATCATAGTTCATCATAGTTGATGTTAAAAGAGTTTAATATAATAAAAACGCCAGTAAATTCAATTGTTGGCGTCTGCTACTCGAAACCCAAAATAATTTCGTATATTACTGCCATACAGAATCCACGTTTTATCGTTCATTTCAGTGTTCAATTTATTTCCTGTCATTTCAGCAGCGATTCACAAATGGAGACTTCATCTCTTAAATGGTTGATTGTTCATTCTTGCGGAACCTTCTTTTGGATTAAAACTTCTTTCATAATTTCGATGAATCTTAATAATAAAATAACTTAACTAATCAAAAATTGCAATTTTTGTTGTTATGGTAGGTGACAGAAGGTAACATTTGGTCCTATTCTTACGGAAAAACTTTAAACTGAATATAATGATTGTTGTCTTAAAATATTCTACGTTAACGGTTTTTTGTCGCCCAGGGTATCAATTGAAAAGGTTACATATTTTAAATAATATTTTCGAGCACTGAAAGCAGTCGTCATAGAATAGTTATATAAAGGACCTGCAGAAAAATTATTACAAGAGCAGTTTGACAAGTCTATGGCTCCTTGCATTTCTGGCGGAGTAACTTTAACTGCATCATTTCTGTAATTTATTCAATTGATTCAATTGAGATTTTGAGCAAGGGAACTACAAAGGTTGAGAAGTGCTTTACTCAGTTCCATTATGGTCGTACTAGCACAAAAATTGAACGTTCAGATTGCCAAAATGAGGTCGCCATGCCAGAAATTGTCGATAAAAGAAATAAAATTAAATTGAATGATCAGAGAATGAAGATAGAATGATGGCTGAGGCTTTAGGTATCTTAAATGATCAGAAAAAGTTATCAGCATGTTGGGTGCTGCAACTGCTCACAGTTTAACATAATTAGCTGTGTGAGCTCCACACAGGAGTGATTGGTAATATTCATCTGCAATCTGAACCAGTTTTTGCGCAGTTTCGAAACATGGATACATCACAAAACACCAGGTACCAAGGAACAATCCGAAGAGTGGGTTTCTTCGAGTCAGCGTGCACCAAAATATGCCCACATGTGACAGTTTTTTTAGTAATAGAGTTAAACGATCACCTGGGAATATTATTCAGGGCATTTGGATAGATTTTATAATTATTTGAAGCAAAAATAACCGCATTTGGCGTGTGTAGTCTCAATAGAACACCCATCTAACATATTCTCCTGATTTGATCACAGTGACTATTTCCTGTCTCCAAAACTAAAGTAATAGCTAAGAAACTTAAGATACTACTAGACAAATGGTTAGTGGTAATGGCTGGAGATTGTTTTAGTAAATAATGTATACATATTATAAAATAAATCCTTCAATTAATTAAAAAGAAAAAACCTTCAAAGTTACACCACAAACCTTAAAAAATTCTTGATATTTATAAGACAAAGTTGGCAACAAAAGCAACGATTCTTTTTATACATCGTGTTCATTCGAACCACAAACAATCTCGACTATTAGGAAAAATACGGATAAGGAAACTTTGAAAAATAATAACCGTTTATTCGACAAAAATAAGACGAGAACGTTTTTGTTGCTCAACTATCATTACGAAGAAAAGTTAACGCTTTAAACTAGCATTTCTGAACTTTCCTCAAACTATTTCCTGGTCAAACTGGAACAAACATTCGACCCTATTCTATCCCGAAACCGACTTCGTATAGACACCGTTTTCTCGTCATTTTTCTTCGACCATTACAGCCGAAAAAATTCAAGAATTCCGTCAAACTTTGTTGGTTATTTATTTTAACCAAATAGGTCTCGAGATTTATTTGCAAAAATTTTAAAATAAATATAGTTTTCAACTCTCTCATATAAAAACAGACTTTAGAAAACACCCAATATTTTTAATTTCTGAGTTAATATTACAACTATTTAATATACCAAAGATTATGCATAATATTTTCAATGAATGATATTTATAAATCAATCAGTGCAAAATAAGTAATTTTATACCCAGCTCAGCGACTAAATTTTACTGCAGTTATTAAGAATTTTAATGAAAAACGTATAGTGTGCTAAAGTTTTGTCGCGAAAGTATATTCCATCAAAAAAAAAAATTAAGCAGCTCTCAAAATATTTTGAACTCGATTAATTGCCAAACTTGTAAGTGTTGTAAAGCTTTTAAAAAATATGAGAACATATTTGGAAAAGGTTTTTATATAAATTCGCATATTACTATCCACCTTTAGTACATATTTTGGGATCCCTCAGAGAACAACTGCGTTCAAAACGGCATAGAAGACAGTAAACTTGTCTTTAGAAGTTAAGAAAGTTACTAATAATCACTGGCGAGTAAAAAGTAGTCATAAAATCTCATATTTCCAATGCAACATATTACTGTGAGCTAACTATGTTGATGACATTGATAACTAAATCCAGGAATATAATTGATATCTAATATTATTCGTGAGAAGCTTGAATCGATCAATTTTTATTGATAAACCAGACATGAGTATCATATTTAATTGTTTATATTTTTGTCTAAACGATTCATTTTAAACTTTTCACGAAAGTATTCGAAGTTCAACTGAAGATATAATACGCGAAAACTAACTTCCATACGGATGCGTCTGTTAGACGATTTGTCTTCCTCCATTTCAGAAAGAAACAATTTGCTTTTGCGCCAGATCGTTATTTATGTCACTTGACGTATGATCTCTTTTGGCTCTAAATTTAATCATCCTTTTTAATATTTCAGCAGAACGATATGTCAAAGAACTGCACAGAAATGACTAACGGTTAACTATTTTTAAATTCTAAAGTATAGTCTTTCACACCTCATAATTTGTCAGTTGTAATACTTGCGAAAGTTACATGTTTTTTCTAGTGTGAACTTTTATCAAGAATTGCTGTATAAATATTTTTATACTTATAAACTCAATCTTGTTTATTGGAACTTTATTCCATATCGCATATAATTCTTCGATAATAACTCTTGTTCAGGATATAAAAATAAATCTAATGCCGACTTCTTGTTGGCTAGCATAGGCCAGAAAGCTCTAAATAACCACTACGAAATTTCTCCGCAACTATTTGTCCGCTAACAAACATTCGACCTATTCCTGCAAAAACTGACTGTTGTGTAGTTATCTTTTTATGACTATTCGTCTTATTGTGTCAGGAAAGAGCATGGACTCTGGTCAAGATCCTTGTTTTGTTGTTTGATAGATGATGCTTTTACATGTCAACTCTATTAGTTCGTAAGTTAGATATGCTTTTAATGTTAAATAATGAAATGAGTAGTTCTATAAAATTTATTTTTGATCGTTTTATTACTTAGAGTTTTCAATTTGGGTGGGTCCACTTAGGTAACCTGTTCTTTATGATTCGACAATACTCCATATCAAATTACACGATTTACTAACAAATTCCAAAAAAAAACAATTTTGGCCGACGAAACAAATCTTTAGGTTACGAAATATATTTTTGACTGAAAACATCTGTAAACAAACACCACTGCCGTATATGGAGCTACACCAAACCACACGAGTTTCATTCAGCAGTAATTTATCAACAAAAAGTAACTGCTTAATGGAGATTATGCATTGGCGGGGTTATTGATTATTGTGGACAAACTATAAGAATGTTCAGTTATTTCTCAATGACCACCAAGATAATGCGATAGAAGCCCCTTGTATTGGGCTTTCTGAAGTATGAGATTTACATTATACGAAAAAACTGCAATTAATTGATACGCTTTAAAATGTCTTCCAGTAGTATATATTAAAAAATTTTCAGCCTAGAAAAACTTTATTAATACTTACCCACCACCATCAATAATAAAGAAAAACACCTATAACTTTGAAACGTATAGTTTATTTATCGCAATGAATGATTTTGGATGGATATCTGGACTAGAATAATGTTATATTCTACAAAACAGTCGAAGCGTCGTATAATAAAATTTTAAAGGGCATATTTGTTTCACTTCACAGCTTTCAAAGACAAAACGCAGTTTAGTACATATTTTAGGTATTTTGTTAATGACTTTGTAAAAACTTTGCTTATTCCGATGAAGCGTATTCTTGGTAGAGTGAATAAAATATAGTATGATGTTCAGATAGAGTCTCGACTATGAACAGATTTACGGTCTGATACATTTTGATCCTTTATTACAATAATGGGTCTTCATCACGTATTGTGATTGTGATTTTTCATAAAGAATAACTGATATTAACATGACATAAATCAAACTGAAGAAAGAATCTTCTGTCCTACTAGTTTCATTCGATCGATTTTTAACGTTCTGGCTTTGGCATCCTAGCCGCGACCTTGAAAATAAGATGCCGAATTTATGCTTACCTAGATTTATTTGCAATATATATAGTTCCATATTTTGTTTATAGTATGATATGTTATAATTAATATAGCAACATATTGGAACTGGATTATTTATTAATGTAACAGGATATAAAGAACACCATGTTGATTGATGAATAGTAAGATAATTTTCACTACATTAAAGTCATCTTAGCTATTAACCTTTTACAAATATTTAGTGATCATTATTCAATTCCTTTTTATAATAGAGTCAAATATATACACAGAATAAGTAATATTCAGTATTTTATGAATACATAAAATATAAAAATAATTCAGATTAAATCTTTTCTATTGAATTTAATTATTAAAAAAAACTATATTTATAAGCACACGTTGGAATGAAATAGTTAAATCAATTACTGTTATTATGATTTTATCGTTGTTGCTTTCCAAATATTGAAATACGGTGAGGCATATTTGAGATGATTATTTCGTTACTTTTTCACATTGCGACTGGTCAATACAGTACATAAAGAAACAACTACCTCTCTGGAAATTAACAAGAGAAGGAATTCGTACATCTCCGTCTACAGACAACTTTGAATAAAAAAACAGTCGAAGTGTGCATTTGATTGAAATAGTATTCACTATAAGTTCGACTATTTTACGATTATCGACTTTTGTTTCGACTATGTTTACGTCATTCTTCCCTAAGCTATTATATATGTATACTTAAAATTATTGTGTATTAAATGCTCTTACACAAATAATAAATATGTTATCATATTCATACAACTCAGCATTTTATATATAATACCGACTTGTATAATTGACTTTATTCTTTTATTCTTAAAAGTGGCTATTTGAAGGAGAATAATGACCAAAAAGTTTATGCTCGGTGTCCCTTAACATTAACGCTGCCAGTTAATAATAGGACTGGCGGGGCTTATTTTTTAATTTCTCGCCACTAGCCGGGCTAAAAGCATTTTAAACTACTACAGATAGAGGCTATTTTATGCTAGCTTTTACGTTTTCGCAGTACGTTAATTTTTTGTCTTCGCGAATTTATAATTTATACGACCATAACGATACAGACAGAATGAATGCCGTCGTTCTATGAACGTTAGTTCAACAGCTCGAGAGACTTATTTGACATTGTATGTTATTGTTACAGTTACCGTTTTTTTGGATAGATAAAAATGGCTGAGGTTTTGTAACTTTCATATGATAAGTTTATAAAAATATACTAAAAAAAATAAAATAGACTCTCTGAAAGACATCTAATCCTACAGTTAACAACTTATCCTGAAAGCTACCTTTAGTCACTTTCACTTCCCAAGTCACTGTCCAAGGCAATCACTAAACTGTTAATTTCCAATCTGTTTAAAACATGTTCACAATCCACCCTTTATCAATTACTTCCTCTGTATGTCTTATCGCGTTCAAATTAATAACCGATGCTTCCTCCAGGTTTTTTAACAAATGATTTTTAAACCATAACAAAAACCTTTCATAGTTAATTTTTGTAGAGTAGTTGCCCTTAGATTTGGAGGAAAACACTAATTCTGTACCAAGAATAAAACAATTCTGATACCCTACATGAATAACCACATCTATCTGCAAATAACTGTTAATAAATATTATGACCAACAAAACCTAATGGAATATTATTGTAACTTTTACCTTTATCCATCAATTTTTGTTGTCCTTAATTTTTTTGTTACCGTATTATCAAAATTGTCCCAATGAACCATTTTGAAATATCTAAGTTTCATCAAGATACAATATTTCAAATAATTTATCTTCCTTGGTATTACTTTATGCCTTTAAACATTGAATCATTTTTAGTACAATGTCTGGAAGTTTTATTAGACTATTAGGCTATCTTCGAGGGTTATCTTTACAGAACTTAAATCCTATACCCTGTAAAAGTGTATGAAGAAATGTCTTGTATCACTCAAAAAGCTGCATGTCCGTAACTGTTTTATGTATACTTTCCAGACTAATAATTTTCTCTAAAATAATTTTATTATATAGGTTTATATCGATAAAATAGATTATGTACTCACTGTTCTTATATATTATATACTTTACCATGAATAGAGTCAATATCAAATAGTCAAGTTTTCTTGGTTGAATCTAACGTAATGTTCTTCATTTTGTAAGCGATGTTATTCACAGTACCTACACTAATACTCAGCGCAGCATCAAATTGCAGCAAATTATAGTATTTAATATCATCAATAATAAACACTCTAACGGAATTTACGGACAAAAAGGGGCCTTCATTATCTCGTTCCTTTTCGAAATAACCTATTAAAGCCGCAATCAATATGTGACACTGAATATTTATTGTTTTCGGCATTTTCAAATAAAATAATATGATATATTACGGAGCGATTTATCAAAATAATTGAAAATGATTGAAAGCGATAGTGATAAAGAGGTTTTAACTCTTATCTATAAATTATTCTGGCTGTATAATTAACTGTAGTTTTTAGATATACTATAATTAATTAAAATAAATTATATTTTATGATATTTTTATTCAATTATTTTATTTAGATTTAGAACTGAACAAAAACTCACAGTTGATGCGGCAACATTGAGACTTGTTGACGTCACAAGTTTCCATGACGCATATATAAAAAAACTTTCAAGAGACTATATTTTACAAGTAGTTTCCACAGTCAATTATTTTGATCTCAGCCAAAGGGTCTGATATTAGCTACTAATTAAATAATTAGGTCAAAATATATGCAATAATATGACTCTGAATATTGAAAATTATATATCGTTCTTAAGAAATAAATACAGTAAAACGCTAACAATAAAACGTACCCGGAAACCACTCGACGCCCAATATTTCATTACGATTTTTTTGCGGCTTGTTAATTTCTCATTTTTCCGCTATTATTTCCCCATCGGCTTCCTAAACAAGGCCCAATGCGAACCACCACGCGGGAATTTTATTACAATATAAATTCCGCTACGCTATTTTCTACCCCACCGACAACGTCAGACCATTAAAAGCAACGTTATCCAATATGGGTCTTTTATAAGGCGAATGATGGATTGGGAACCGCAAAAAAAATGTCCTTCGATAAGGCTCAATGGGATTATCAACTTTTGGCCGGAGTTTCGCGCCTCACGGACTCCAAAGCCAGCAGGTCGGCCGACGGAATGATGTCTGACAGAAGCGCTGAGACGTTCGAAAATTTTCGGCATCGGAGCGACGGGAAAAAAACCCGGTCTTCTGCTCTTTTCTAGGTCATTTTATCAGTTTTTCTTGTCAGTATCTTATATCGTTTTCGCCAGTCGATGTTATTAAAAATATATCACTATTTCAATCAATATTTGTACAGACTTGACGTTAATTCTGATGTCAGCATTATTATCGACGTAATATCAACATCTAGAGATTTAAAACCGAACTAAAATCAGAATTAAGCATCAATAAAGTCGGTATATAGGATTATATAAACACAATGTTTTTAAATACAGCAGTTATTCATCATAATCTAACCAATAAAACAGTGAACTTCACTGAAACATATGAGATCAAAATATCTTAACAAAATTATAATGTTAATAACATAAAGAAACAATAATAATGTTTATTATACAGTAACAATAGTTTGTGTAAATAAGAGTTGTTTTATCGTTTTGACATTAAACACTTTCCTACTTTATTGGTTTTATGAGTTCTATAAGCATTTTTATGCAGTGGTATCCCGTGGAGACTTAATTAAAAATGTTATATCCGAGTAACGTTTTTTACTTTCATTAGAGAGTGTCTTTTTGTGTTTAGTTACTGTTTCATTCGTTACTGTATTTCCTTGTCAAGTCATTTTGACATCTCTGTATTTCTCTATAGTAACTTCTGTTACTACCTGTGTAGATTTTTCCTGACGAAATTAAATTTATTCACTGCACTCTAATTCATTTTCAATAACTCCAAAAAAATAGTAATCAGCCTCCCATACATTCTAATCTAATTCTCATATATAATTATGTGCAATTACACACACATATATGTGCACAAATATTTTACACTCTACAACGCAATTTTCTACAGTTTCTCTATTAATTATATACACACCTTTAATTGTTTCTACAATCATCACCTTGTCTTTGTAATTATTAATGGACCATAATTACATATCTCATCACTGTCGCTTTCTGCGTCAGTTCTCACATGCGTCTCACACAGCATATTCGATAGGATTGAATATGTAGTGATAGAGAGGAAGATTTCATATTTTGTGACCAAATTATTCAGTCATCTGATCTAGTGTGTATCTTTTTAGACTCTGTTTATTAGCGTCTTGCCAAGACTCTACCAATGTTCCTTTGTGAAATATCTAAATATCGTTTAGATACACAAATTGATATAACAAATCTTTAAATAAGTTGCTATATTCTGCTGTGGAAGTGACCGGAAACATATCTTCCAAGCACCCCATTAGCTTATCGCTATTAACTGTCAGGGTATATACAATTATATAACCGAAAATTTTATCTAAGAAAGCAAAACAGAAAATAGCAGAATTTTGGGGTGCACCCCATTTGGTTGCAGAATTCACAGTTTGGTGGTGAATCAGGGGATATAAGGTCGTCATCTGTTAAATAACAGTGGTCTAGTCTTAGACAACTCAACCCCAACGTATGGGAGTATATAGGAGGAATAGACAGGGGGGTGTATAAATTTTAATTAAAAATTATATAATGTATTGGGGTAAAAATCTTTTGGTTCTTTTTCCATATTTTTCAATTAACAGAAATGTCAGGCAGTGATCAGTGTCCAACGATATATGTACTGTTTTGATTGATTATGTTTTGCTGCTTCTTTGGTAAAGCAATAATTCCCTAACTGTATAATATCTCAGATTTTTAGGAGAGAAATAAACCAGGCGTTTTCATAGACTTTCTTTAGAGAATATCTTGCTCAGTATTGTTAAATTGTACCTAAAATGAATTACCTCAGTTAGGTCTGAAACTAGCTATATAATATGTCACTATGCTACATGTATTAAACTTATTAAAAATACATTCATCGAGAAAAATAGGTACAATATATATTAATCCAAATATTGAACAGAGCATATGACGATAACTTGTTGAAAAAACTATGTTAGTTCAGCAACAATTAATTCATTAATTAGTTTTTGCGCTTCTTCAGTATCTTAAAACCGTGTGCTATTCAAGCCATGCTAAATCAATCTGAACAGGTAGTAATGAGAAGTATAAATCCAGTTCCATTTTATTAAATCATAACATTGCTTGTAGCACTAGTGCATAGCAGGATTTGTATAATTATATTAAGCTTAGGCATCTATGTAGACTTCTCTTTTGGGCTGATACATGACATTTTCTATATACATTAAAAAAAATCTTCCTTTTTGTCTAACACACAATGCAACTGCGACGTAGATGCTAAACTAGAAATATTGGTGAGTTTCCTGGATGTTCCTGAAGAGTTTGATTTGTATTATCGTCCAATAAGCTTTGCAAGTCCTTGTTTTCAAATTTTTGGGGGCTTTTGCCATTCTAAATCTTTGGAATATAAACCATAGAAAAAATGGAAATTTCACGGTATAGGCGACGTTGGGGAATTCTTTTGTTTATTTCAATCAATGAACACTGCGATCACAAATATGATTGGCTAGTTGAAATTGCTGGAGCCTTCACTAAAATGGAATGTGATTTCTCGATCAAATTGTGTGAAGCCAGCGTTTTCTATGGGCCACCATTTTTAAATGTGTTGTTTGAAATTGAATCTAAACCGACAATGTTATTGACAACTCTTATTTTATGTCGAGAAATGTCAAAAATATCGACTTTGTTTAATAGTTAGGTTATTATAATGTTAAACTTTTAAGGATTTAATCAAATTTCACAGCATAGTGCCTTAAAAAACTTACATATGAAATATGTTACAGGTTTTACAATACATGATGATGGAGAGATGCCATTACATATTATAATGAATACTTTTAATCGACACTTTTCAACACAAAATTTACCTTATAATTAAGTATAAATTGAAAATCAAATCAACCAACCAAAATAATTATGCCGGGGCTAATGAGTTTAAATCAATAAAGTAAATCCTAGTTTATTTCGAACAATTACGAAACAAAAATAATTGCCAGGCAGCGGATTAAATTACATACTGATTGATTGGAAAATTTAATTTACGAACTCAAAAGCGGTTTTATTAAAATGTCTGCTGAACTTTGTTAACTAAGTTTATTAGTGATACATCGTCGGATAAGTAAAATAATGACAAAAGGATTAGCAGACTGGCGATACCCCACAGTACCATTTCAACTATGATATTAAACAAAATGATTATAACAAAGTCAGTGACGTTCGTATATAATAGTTTTACTTTATTATTATTGTTTCATGTTGTACATTATTATTCCCTAATATTTTATATTAATGCTAGTGTATATATAGTTTTGTTTGTTAATATATATTTCTAGAATATATTGTATAATTGTTATTTTCTAATTCCTATTTTGGATATTACAATCTTAAGCTGCAAATATTATAACTCCGAACAATCTTTAATACACTACCTATTTTTCATTACAACTCGTATTAAAAATTACAAAGAGACTGATTAGTGACAGGTTCCGCGTAAAATAATGGCATCAGTAATAGGCGACAAAGCTGTAGAACAGTTAGGTAAAACCTAATATAAAAATCTTATAAAATAAAAATAATTCTTATAATAAATAGAAGTTAGCATAATGTTTAAAATTTCTCTATATCTTCTTATGCTACCATAGCAGGTCAATTGAAAAGTCCCCGGCCTACCATAATAAAACACATTTTTTTGGCCAAATTAGTTTTTTATTCAACATAACTTCCTTCAAGGGTGATATACTGATATTAGCGACCATTCAACTTTTCGATACCATTTTTGTGGTACGATTTGTCCTTTGCCTCAAAATAGGCCCAAGTTTCGACGATTACCCCTTCATTCGACGAAAATTTCTTACCAGCGAGCATTCTTGAAATTTGAGAATAGGAAATAGCTACTGGAGGCCAGATTTGGAGAATACGGTAGAGGTATGGATTTTTCTATCGTTTTCATTGACTTGTGACACTGTGTATTATCTTGATAAAGCAGCATTTTCTTTTTCTTCAAATGCGGCCGTATCGGCGATTTCGTCCTTCAAACGGCCCAAAAACGCTATGTAATAGTCGTTGTTGATATTCCTTCCTTATTCAAAGTAGTCAATAAATTATTCCATGCACATCCCAAAACACAGGCGCCATAACCTTGCCAGCCGTTTTCCCACGCTTTGGAGCGGGTTCATTGTGTGCAGTCCACTATGATAACTGTCTATTGCACTTCGGAGTGAAATGATGGAGCCATGTTTCATCCATTGTCACATATCGACGCAAAAGCTTTATTTATTATTATTTAGTTTATTACGCTTGATCATCTTCATAGACTGCGAATGATCAGCTCGTCGTTGTTTTTGGTCAAAAGTGAGCTCGCGCGGCACACACTTTGCACAGAGCTTTCTCATACCCAAATATTCGTGAATGATATGATGTACACGTTCAATTGATATCTCTAGAGTGTCTGCTATTTCATTCAGTTTCAATTTACGGTCGGTCAAAATCAGTTTTTGGTTATTTTTCGTCGGTAGCAACCTCTTTTGGGCGTCCACTGCGTTCACAGTTTTCGGTGCTCATTTCACCATACTCAAACTTAGCATACCATATGGTTGATTTTCCTGGGGCAGCGTTCGGAAACTCGGTTTTTACTTCAACTGTATTTTTTTATTCCCTTTTATCCATTTTTTTACAATAACAATAATTGCTTCACCCAAAATTCTGTAATTCGGAAATTAATATTCCGACAGCTGTAAAATTTATACACACATCTTTTGCAGATTAGGGCTAACTAAAATACATATGGATTTAATTCTAGTAGTTCCATCTATGTGTCAGTTCGGGACTTTTCAATTGACCTGTTATATGCATTATTCAATCAAATGAATACCAAGTGCTGCAGTGGATGACCAAATTATTAGGGATCGTATTGATATTACCTAATTTTATTGTTTGAATTTCTGTAACAAATGATTAGCCACCCTTAGCTGCAGTAGGAGCTTCTAGTCGTCGGGGCATGCTCTCAATACATGTTCTCGCATCTTTCTGGAGTTTGGGGTTGCGATACTCATTTCATTTGCTATTGCCCATTCGGTTATGTTTTCTATGGGATTTATGTCTAGTGAATTACCTATGATCATGAATATAACTGTAGCTGTCATCGTTAGAGAACCATTAATTGACCTGTA
Source organism: Rhynchophorus ferrugineus (assembly GCF_030347505.1). Classification (NCBI taxonomy): domain Eukaryota; kingdom Metazoa; phylum Arthropoda; class Insecta; order Coleoptera; family Curculionidae; genus Rhynchophorus; species Rhynchophorus ferrugineus. Next base: position 38,746,924 of record NW_027472585.1, on the reverse strand, counting down.
GTATAAAACCGAATTCTAATATATACTTGTATTAGTCTCAGTTACTTTCAATGTCTCTTCTACAATGTGTAGGCGCTCCATACCCTTGGCTGAGATAACAATCCACACCACGATGCTAACCTAGTATTTAGCCCCTTCTACAAGGCAATGGGCGTGGAATTATTCACCAGGGCATCGTCTTACAAATTAATAGAACTGAATACTACCAAATCCTTATTAACCAATTTTATAAAATATAATAAACTATAAATTACATAAATACGAGCACTGTCTCTAGTAATTTTTCCACCTACTGTCAATAATTCCGGAAAAAGTACATACAGTCTAACAAAACTACCACTTTATTTATTGTCGCCGCCACTGACTCTGGAAGGTCTCGGTGCAAACATAAACATCCCCCAGTACAAGGTTTTCGCATTACACTCCTTATTGTCGAACGATTTGTTTGCTTTGCTGCCTGAGAAACTCTGCGCGCTTAATCTTCGGATCTTTGCTAACTTTAGATTAAACAGTCCATTATGGACTAATGGTTGTCTTTTTGTCCAAGCAGCTCAGCTAACGAGACAAAACTAGTCTGGTCCTAAACGAAGGAGTTACAACGAATTTTCGTAATACCTATGCAGTTAATTGATTGTCACAGGCAATGAAATTATTTGTAAATTTTGACGTAATTACGTTTAAAACTTTATAAATTATATTTATTAATTGAGAAATAAATTTACAATAGTTTAGCCACCAAATTTATTTTATATAGAAAAATAGACAAAGATCAACTATGATGTTCCCTCTTTTTCGAACGGTTGCAAAAATTATAGTAAAACGGAGTCAGGTTTAGTAAATATTAGTGTTGGGAACTATCGACTGTAAACGACTATCGACTTTTTAATAATTAACTACTGTCCCCTATCGACCGTTTCAGTCGCTATTTTCGATCCGACTGATTTTATTACTATTTACTATCGACTGTTTCAGTCGTGTACTTTTAGTTACTATTTTTGGTTCTACTAGTTTCATTCGACTTTTGATCAAATCGAATTTTAATTCGATTTTTAACGTTCTGGCTCTATCGTCCTAGCCGCGATCTTGACCAAATTTACTCACTTTATGCTTACATAGATTTATATGTAACATATATAATTTTATGATTATTTTTTTTGGTAGTTTGCTTGTAAATAACAATATATTGTATATTAATATAGCAACATTTTGGAACAATATTCTTCAGCATTGTTAATGTAATATGGTAAAAGATTAAAGTTGTGAATGATAAATACTAAAACCCTTTTGACTGTTTTTAGGGAAATAATAGGTAATATCTATTTTTGTTAAAAAAATATTTCCTTTCAATAATAAATAAAGTATTTATTTTATTTAAAAAAGCTGTAGTAGATATTCTACGATCATTTTTAATTATGTCATGAATCAGTTTTTTTATGATTAGGTGTATGTTTAATTTTTATTTAGTGTTTATGGTTGTTGTACTTCTTTAGTTTTTAGGTTTTCTTTAAGTCCTATTGTACTATCTGTATTTAGTATAGCATATTATTTAAAAATAACAATTAATATATTAAAATACGATAAAACATTTGTAGGGTATTATTCCATTTAGAAAATAGTAATTCTACTTTGTTTAAAATGAAATTATTAGTTGCAAGTTGATAATATCAAGTAACTACTTTTCTCCTTTCTCCTCCGTCTCCATCTCCGTCTCGATTATACTACCATTGGAAAATATAAGCACGTATGAAATTAACTGCTCCAAGCAATTATTTCCGTCCTTTCCTCTATCACAATTTCTACAGGAAATGACTTGTACATCTTCGTCTGACATCGTGAATTCATAAAAACAGTCGAACCGTGCACTTGATTGAAAATAGTAATTACTATTTTCAGTCGCTAGTTTTTTGACCATCGAGGGTTTAGACTGTTTTCAGTCGATAGTCCCCAACGCTTGTAAATATGAAAATTCCAATATAATAACATATAATTGAAGACACAGGACTATCGAAATTAAAGGAGTTGAAGCTAGCACTATACAAAGAGGAGGAAAGAGTACAAGGTCTAGGGAAGAAGAATCAAGAAGATAATAATAAAGTTGTAGTAGTGTGTAGATTCGTCAAAAAATAAAGTAGTAGAAATTTAAAAATAATGGAAAATCTGACAAAACATTACCTACAATACTTCTTAGGACTTTGCTCTGAAAAGCATATATTGTATTTATATTACTTTTTGTGAAATATCCCCTTAATAGAATTCCGTATGTCCATATAAGCTTCAATAATTGCTTGTATAATAGAAACGTGTTCTGTATTATAATAGAGTATAATTGTAATTTCCGTTCAATTAATAAATACATTTTCCTACATTTGAACTCCTTGATTGAATGATTAGATGATGGAATAAATAAAGTTAAATTGCATAAAAAGTTGGAAGAGTTAAGGTCAAAAAAAGTTATTATAAGAGGAAAGAAAGATCCAAAAACATAGAAAATAAGCAAGAAGCGAAAGAAGATAAAAACTACATGCAAAACCAAAGAAAAAAATAGTAATGATGGAAGGGACATCGTATATGATGCTGTAAACATATTGATCTACCAAGTGAGGATTTATAGAAAAGGTCTAACAAAAAAAATCAAAAACAATATGACTTTTATTATATAATCAATTACTTTTTGTGGCTCAACAATATGCCCAATATGTAGTAAGTGTTGCTTATTCCTTTCTTATATTAATTATTTTACGAAATTTACTATACAGGTGACAAATATTACCTTATTCGAAATAAGATGGATGTAAACGTTTTAGTCTATGCACTTCACTGGTGGCCCTTATTCGAAGTAATTCTCCTTTGAGTTATACTCGTTATAGATTATTTTCTTTTATTTATTGTGTCTCTCTCAATACTGGTGTGTTATTTAGCGACTTTCAACACACTCGATTCAATTTTTACGATCACCAATCATTTTTAAACCACCTTTAGCCCCAGCGATATTCGATCCTAGTACGTTAATGTAACGTACGAGCTAAACTCTTAGCGCGCGCGGCTATCCGCTGGGTCCTTATAGGTTCTAAATGTATATCACCCTGTATAATTTCATTAAAACTGTAGTATGGAGCATTGACTATAGTATACTTTGTTTTGGAAGCTTTGAATGGTAACTATATAGATTGGCTAGAAATACGTCCACAAAATTCCGTAGCCCCAAATGCGTTTAAATATTGTCTTGGACCTTAATATCTTATTATTTAAGTTAATATAAGTTTAACAATATGTTAAATAAGAATAACCCAGAAAGTATTCTCAAGTAAAGCATCTGAAAACCAATACATTTGGTTAAGTTTAAATTCAAATTGTTTTCTCTTAGCAAGTGCTCCTATTCACCAGTGGACATGTTCAAAGTTCTTCTCTTTTAGAGCTCCATAATACAGTTTTAATGAAATAATACAGTGTGATATACATCTAGAACCTATAAGGATCCAGCGGATATCCGCGCGGGCTAAAAGTATAGCTCGTACATTTCATTAGCATTAATATGGCAATTTTCCAACCATAAATGTGTTTTATTAAGTAAGATACTACGATTCCAATTTGTCTTTAAATACTGTCACAATAGTGACTTTTGTAATGCTGGACTTAGTGTCTTGAACTTGACTTCCTTAATATAATGAATACATCTTGATTTATTTGAAAATCGTTTCTCTGTAAAAGTAATTTTAGTAGCTAAAGTTCGAATGGGTAAGATGTTTTAGTATAACCTGCACCCCTGTATGCCATACTTCATCAAAACCCTGGGATATATCCAAGAGTTATTGTACTGAGTTTAAAAATAAGGAAGTTTATTTAATAGGCAACAACAATATCATAGTAGGATATTCACATCTTTCATTGGGTGTACAGTCAGTAATACATTAATTATTTAATATAAAAAGCTGCACCTGTACTAGTAGACAAACAATATTAGCTTCAGATTTTTTCATAAAAAAATAAGAAATTGCATACAAATATGAAGAAAAGTTTTCAAAAAATACCTTCAGAACTAATTCACACTTACCACAGAATACAATAATATTATTTTTCCACGATAATTATAATTTTCTTATGGACATCCTTAGTAAAACTTTAACGAAATGTTACAAATCATGCCGAGATATGGTAATTAAATTAAGATATATGTCAGCTTAATGACGTAAAAAATGGCTAGGTTTAATGGAAGCTTCGGAACGCGGGCGTGACTGGAAAATAAGCCATAAATAATTAATTCCATATCGAGGCGGTAATAAAATTGTATATGAACAATTTAATAATCCCGCTCAGCTGACGTGTCAGAAATTTTACGTTTTTCGACAGGTGATTAATCAAAAATTAACAAATTAAATAAGAGCATCGTCGTCCCATCGTCTCGCGACTTCCTCGCCGATCGTTTAACTCATCAATTGCCAAAATCGATTTTCCGACCGCCAAACATTTTCATTTTATCATCGTTGATTATTTTCCACCTTGAGCTGTGTTGTTATAAACCTTTATTTTCTTTATAGGGAATTACTTGAGCTCTGAAACTATACGGTATCTGAAAATCACCTTATCTTGGAACTAATAGTAAGGTGTAACGGTTTTTCCTTTCCCAAGTAAACTAGAGGCCAGAGAATGGCAATACAATGTTCTATCCCCTGAGCCTCAAAATACCGTTAAAAAGCTATAAAAAGGCAGATGTTACGAAAACTGTATTTTAGGAAAATGAATATAAGAATTTTATAAACATATTTAATAATGTTTCTAATTTATCTCTCTGACATCCTAAACTAGCGTGTCAATCAGACTCACGACCTTTCATTACCACTTATTCATTTCGAAGCAGTTTTTCTTGGCTGACAAATAGTTTCGAAATGCTGTAAAGGTGCAAACACTGATCGATGATTGGATCTCCAACATCATCATGTCGCTAGAAAGGTGAATAGGTAGAAAATGACGGAAATCATTTTGATTAAAATATAACAGGTCAATTAAAAAGTTCACTGCCTACCATAGTGACACGGTGCATTGTCTTGGTGAAGCAGCACTTTCTTTTTCCTCAAATGCTGCAGTTTTTCAGCGATTTCGTCATTCAAACGGTCCAATAACGCTACGTAATAGTCGCTATTGATGGTCCTTCCTTTTCCAAGGTAGTTAATGAAGATTATTCCATGCGCATCCCATGATTCAGATGCCATAAACTTGCCCGCCGACTGTTGCGTTTTCCCACGGTTTGGAGCGGGTTCATCATGTGAAGTCCTCTCGGATGACTGTCGATTGGACTTCGGAGTGAAATGATGGAACAATGTTTCATCCATTGTCATCTATCGATGCAAAAACTTGGGTTTATTACGGAAAGTATTTTGATTAAAATATAACGGGTCAATTAAAAAGTCTTAGCCTACCATAATGACACGGTACATTGTCTTGATGAACTGCATTCACCGATTTCGGTGCTCATTTCACCATGTCTAAACTTAGCATACCAATACTTATGATTGATTTGCCTGGGGCAGTGTCCGACAACTCAGCATCAAGCCAAAATTTTGCTTCAGCTGTATTTTTTCCCTTGAAAAAGGCAATATTTTATCAACAAGTAAAATTTCTTTATTCATATCCATTTTATCACAGTAACAAAAGTTGCTTCACTCAAAATACTATAATTCACAAACTAATGATCCGACAGCTGTGAAATTTATACGCGCATCTTTTGAGGGTTAGGGCTAACTATGAAACATTTGAATTCAATTCTAGTGGCCCCATCTAAATGTTGGGCCGCAGACTTTTCAATTGACTTGTTATTGTATCAATTTTTATTAACAAGTGCTACTTCAAAGTAAAAAAAATGATGAAAGTAATATTAATAATGTTTAGTAATAATGATTAGGAAACTGCTTTAATTTATTATCAATATACTGTATTTATCAACATAATTATTCGATTTGTAAAGATATTTATTTCATTATATGCTATAACTAATAAAAAAAGAATTCAATAAATCAATCCTCGGAAAAAGGAAAAGTATTTTCCCGTATTTGTTCTAAGGTCACAGTTAAAAGACATTAAGTATTGATTCCCGAGGAGAAATTGGTAGGTATCTGCAAATGAACGCGTATTATAACCCTCATAAATAACGCAGGCACATTTCCAGCATTTCGGGAGCTAACTCACTTGAAATGGAAGCGGATTCCTTTCTCCATACGATAAAAAATTCAGCATGGGACATGAAAGGCCTTTTTTTCTCTCTCGCCATTCCCGGAAAACGACTCGGATCGGATCGATCTGAAGCAATTTTCAAAACAACCTAATTCCGACGGACATAAAATATTTCTAAAGCAAACAGTCGCCTTTGTGCCGCTCTTTCAATTGGCGAAGACAGGCGGGGTGAGGATTAAATGCACCGTGGGTCGACCCCGGTGTCCTCCGGGCAAGCGACGGCCCCAAGAACAAATCGCAATTTTTCCCTGTCCCTTTTAACCGAAAATGGAAAATGAAACCGCCGCTAACTCCGACTCTATTTTTTAGTGCTTTCTTTTAAAACGAGAGATCAACACGTTAATTGGAAAGGTTCCAATTGTGCTATTATGCTAAAAATATATTTAACAAAAAAATTTAACCAACTTCAAAAAATAAACAATAAACTCACTAAAATTTAAAAAATAATTGAATTTAAATAAAATATGTTCACAATAATCGTTTTAATAACTAAACAAATATAAACAAAAACTTTATTAAACTTATCTGCTACACGTATTTTATATTCTACTATATACACGCAATTCAGCTTAATACTTGAGGAAGTAAAACAAACAATCGTTAAAGAAATCAATGCTAGAAAGTTCTCAGTTTTGTCTTAATTACTGGAAGAATCCTAAAGGAGCTCTCATTCTCTCTTAAAGGAAATTTCTTTCCTAGCTCTTGGAAAGTAGCTCAAATCATCGTGATTCTTCAACCAGTGCAAAAATAGAAGACGTCTCATCTTATTGTCCTATAAGCCTCTTAAGCATGATCTCTAACATTTTCGAAAAACTATACATTAAAAGACACAAAATAATGATACAAGAACGAAATATTATTCCAGATCATTAATTTGGCTTCCGCAATAAACGCAGAACAACAGAACCAATACATAGATTTGTTAACAAAATTAATAAAAACCTAAATGATGAAAAATATTGCTCCGCTGCATTTCTCTATATATATCAAGCCTTCGACAAGGTGTGGAACACTAGACTACATAACATATTTTAAAAAAACTCTTGCACCATACGCACTTTTAACTACTCAAATCATACCACACAGACAGACATTTTACCGTGAAACAGGGTGACGAATACACTGACTTCCATCCAATATATTTAGGTGTTCCATAGTACAGTATTCTTGTACCACTATTATACCTATTGTATACAGCTGACCTACCGACCTTAAAAAACACTACTGCTGCAACATATGCTGACGATACAGCGGTTTTATCATCACACAAGGACCCAATATCAGCCACAAGAAACCTCCTACTTCAACTTAATAAAGTCGAATTGTGGTTCAAAACATGGGGTATCAGAGCAAATAAGACAAAATTCACCCATGTGACAATCACCCTTTATAGAATAACATGTCCCTCAGTAAAAATAAATAATTATAAATTTCCGCGAGCAGACAGCCATTTAACGCTGGGGATGCATTTTGATCGACGTTTAGCATGGAAGAAACATATAATAACAAAACGCAAGCAGCTCGGGCTTAAACTAAATCAAATGTATTGGCGGATAGGGTGTAAATCTAAATTATACTTAGATAACAAGGTTTTACTGAATAAGTCAATGAACTGCTGTGGGATACTACTGAAAAATCTAACATAAAGATCCTCCAGAGTTTCCAGAATCAAATTGCGGGTCATCGTCGATTAGGTCTCCAACTTAGAACCCTAACGAGTGTAATTTGAAGTGTTAATGCAAAGTACTCTGAAAGACTGTTAGTGCAACCCAATGCACTCACCAAACAGTTAAATGTGCGCGATAACAGTGAAGTGCGTAGGCGCGAACGTAAACTACCATACGAACTGATTAACAGACACATAGAGTAACATATAGTAACCTATAGAATAGTCTTTAGAATATGTTAGGATAGAGTTTAGAATAAGTTAGAGTAGTAATTAGAATAATATTTAGATTATCAGTTTGTACAACAGATTACTTACTGATGCGATCTTCTACATGTCAGTAGTGTCCATCCAAATCCAACAATGGCAAAATCCGACAATAAAAGTTATACTAAGCTAGATAAAATCGGACGTTTTCTGTGATAATCTCTATATTCACTCGCTAGTCGGTAAGCTTAATGTCGATTACCTTGGTTTAACGTCCATGTTAAACACTAGGTGCAGTCCATGTAAATCTTAGTAGGTAAAAAGGAGACACTAAAATATAACAAGAATATATTATGTTCTTCTATTTTCAAATTATTATATATTATATATCCTAAACGTTTAAATGTTTAAATATCAACGAAGATAGTACAATCCAAATCCAAAGTACTATCTAACGAAGCACTGAACATACGTCATCAAGATGTTTAATATATTACCTACCGTAATTCGTAAATTCGTCTTAGAATTAGGCAATATTTTCTTTCTCATTTTACTCTAGTCAAAAAGAGATACAATGCTGTCTGATATGTTCGAAAATATAAACGAATGACCCTGCAAAAGTCGTTCGGTCGTTAAAGGTCTACAAAATTCTTCAAAATATTAGTGATAATAAGTCGTTATAAACTGGCACTGGAAAATCGCTAGTCGGTAAAGTATACATAAAAAACTTATGTATATGCAGTTTTTTTAGGGATGTAAGTCAGCCCTTCATACACTGTTAGGGGGCAGAGGATAACTGTACCATACAATAAAAAATAACTGTAAGAAATCTAATTACAGAGTGTGAAAGATTTACGTGCACAGATGTGTATAATTATTTAAAATATACATGAATATTTAGTTAACATGTGTGAGGTTAGCTAGAATACCAACTGTTTTGCAGAGATGGTAAATGCAATAGGGATATATAGTGATTAAATCTAGTTTTATCAAGAAAGATGTATACAAGCAGTAACAGAATATATTAAGGGGAAATACAGTGATATCAAAATGACTTTACGAGGAAACACTCTACCGAAGGAAATAAGAACTAAGCTTAAAAGGTAAATAGTCTAGTTAAAGATTCTAGTTAAAGAAAAATACTTGGATATACAATTGTTAATTAGGTGGATTAGATTTCCAGGCATACCACTACATAAAAAACGTGCCTAAAACTCATCATAGATAGGGCGGAAAAGAGTTGAATTTAAATACAATAAAACACAACTACAAACTACTATGAAATAATATTAAAATAAATTATATTTGATAACGTTCTATTACATTATTTTACTTAAATAAGAATCTTATAATATCATAGCCAAAATGAATTAAAATTTGGAATTAATGTGGCACAATTGCGATGTTCTGATGTCATCAACATCGATTACATGAATTCGTTGTCCTATTCAACGGACTATATCACTACATAGTATAAAACAAAGTCGCCTTTTCTGTCCCTATATCCCTATGTGCGCTTAAATATTTAAAACTACGCAACGGATTTTGATGCGGTTTTTTTCAATAGATAGAGTGATTCAAGAGGAAGGTTTATATGTATAATACATGCATAATATACTAAGGCAACATTGCTAATTTTAGAGGTTTCTAACGTGATGTCGTAAATTAACCTATTTTTTTAGGCTTATTTAGCAATTAGCAAAAACGCTGCCTAACCCTACGAGTTAGATCAAATTAATGTACTACAGTATTGTACACCATAAAAAGGTCTACAAAAAAGTCCGCGATGGTATATGTTTATCTTTTAGGGATAACCCACCTTAACCATTTTTATTGTTTACTTTTTAAGTGAGAAAATGGCTTATTTACGAAGCTATTTTAAGCAATACGGCATTAATCCTTATCGAATTAAATACCTTAAATACAGTGTGCAATTAATATAGATCAATATGGTTCCTTACAGCATGTAAATTAAACAAATATTTTCGGAGATATTACAAATTTAAAATTTGCGTTTAAAAATGTGTAATGTAATAAAAATTGTATGAATTTAGATATTCCAAAGATAGCAGGAAATCTTCATAGTAAGTATAGGGGAAGAGGAATTGTTTTACTCCAAATTTAATGCGTGCAGGCCAAGGGCAGTAATGAATGAACCAAAAATACTGGATCGATTTTAATCATGTTTTCATTGAGTGACATAGGCATATATATTTTATGCTCGTGCAAAGTCGGAGCGGGCCGCTATGTTTTTATATACAACGTTCATATTTTTTCTGTAGTGTATTTAATTTAGTATCAGCATTGCACCCGTGCGAAGCCGGGGCGGGTCGCTAGTATTAAATGTATTTCTGATCTTGTATCGAAAATATTTTCAAAACAAGTTTATATTATCAAATCATTTTTAAGTTATTTTCTTTAGTTTATTATGAGTGAAGCATGATTAACTTTATAAATTGTGGTCCAATTGTGACCACAGAGCGATCGTTAATACAGTTAATGACTTTATAAAGTATAAATCTGTTGTTATTAAAATGTCTAGTCAATTTAACAGTATGAATAAAATAAGAATGTCTCAGGTGAAATTAAATATTAAAAAATCATTATTATAGCACGAAATAAACGCCTCTAATACGGATAAAAATGTTTTCGATTGTATATGGGGTTAATTACTGCCCGTGCTTGCATATAACGTGCGAAATCTGGTGAACTAATATGCGATGTTTACGGCGTTGTAAATTTCTTTTGACGATCACCCGAGCCTGGATGGCAATTAGCTCTAGTTCATTTACCGCGGTCCATAATTCCGCGGACCATATTTCGGTATTCAATATGCGGTCGATTGCGGCACAGACTTCGAAAGCCGTTGTTAAATCCCAGTCAGAACGTATGTAAAGAAACCATCTCTCATTTCGGGACCGTTGCGGTCAACGTTAACAAGTGTCGCGCAGTGGCGGTGGCCGACCAAATCTGGACTTCGGGCACTTACGTATGTTTATCTAGGACACCCAATTATCTAGGTTTATAATAGCTTTCAATTCTGGCCCTATCAGCGGAATCCTGTCCATTTTAGTTTAATAGGTTAAGAGCTTTAGGGGATTTGGGAGTGTTATCTGTCGACGGACACTGGGCTAAACGTTCGTCAACGTAATTTCAGAATGGAAAGGAAAAACGACCAATTTAAGGCTAAAAACTGCTGGACAAATATACTGAAAATGCTGCATACATTTATTAAATGCATTCTTCTTAATGCATTTGCCAAGTTTTTAAAATAGTTTTAACCAAACGCTCATGTATGTTCCGAACAATTACACGCATAGCTATGCACATAAATGATTCACACTTTACAATACGATATTCTAGTGTTATCGTATATTAATTATATACTAATATTTAGTTATGTTCATTCTTGTCGTCCTGTCTTCGTAATTGTCTGCGTTGAATCATAATCCCATATTGAGAAAGTTTCATTCAATCACTACCACTTTCGGAAGCGCTATTCAAGTGAAAAACCAAATTGTTAATCTCTAATCTGTCAAGCCGAAATAGAAAGTGTTATAGTAGTGCTTCTTTCCACACATCCAGACAGTTCTTGCTTGTATATCCTTCTTAGCATGCATGTTTACTGTAATTATTATTTTTCATACCCCATAATAAGAACAGAAAGACTACTCACTGCTCTTATAGATTTCATATATTTCATCTCTGATGGAGCTAATATGAAAGTGATCTTTATCCGTCCCCCTCAATTGCACATACTGAAAAATATTTCCAATAAAAACCTCATCAACTTGCAATTTAATAATATCAATAGTTACCTCTCTAACACATTTTAATGTCAACAGGGGGCCTCCATTATCTCGTTCCTTGTCAAAGTAACTGGTTAGAGACGCAATGTCTATCTTGCTACGCTCTCCAAAAGTTAGAGCGTTTGAACCGGTGTTTTGTCGACAAGTTCAAAGAACTTTTAAACAGTTTAAAACTGGATGAATCAACTATTTACAGACGTTACATGCAATAAGAAATATTCAAAATATTAAAAAAAGACAACGTTTTAAAACAGAATATGTACATATTAATCATTGTTATAACTAAATAAAGTTAAATAAATACCTATTTCCAACTATCTACTGCACGTATTTTATATTCTACTATATACCTACAATTTAGCTTAATACCCACCTAAACCTATTTATCTATTTACAATATTATATTAAGTACTACCAACTGATAAATTACCAACTGAAAAATATTATTATTTTTACTTTATAATGAGTTCCTTATTTATTTTTCTGAAGTAGGTTCAATTCTTTTGTTACAAATGCTTCACTTTTCTCTGATATATCTGAAATATCTGATTATTTTAGATAAAAAAATATGTGAAAACTTTGTACATGCCTTTGAAATTTGAAGTGTTCCCTTGATTTCCCCCCTTCCCACATCAGATGCTGACTTGGTTCCAACGGAAACAAAAAACAAAAGTTGTGAAGGATGCGCTGTTACAAAACTATATATGGCGCTTTCTGATCACTACTATTTCTGACCAATGCAACTTGATCAATGTAGCTTATTGATAATTGATTGGTAACACGAAATGCTAAAAAAATTCAAACATTGATTGATAATTGTATTAAAGTGGCTATTAACCAACATCGTTTTTCAAAAGAAGAATAGAATTTGTAGAAAATTATGAAAAGTATTTTGATCAATATTGATATTTATCAAGTTATAAAATGTCAAAGGATTTAGAAACCCGAAGGCTATTAACTTAGTTTAAAAACTGTTTTATTCAACGAAAGAAGAGAATCGGGATTGGACAATCAGCTTTTTTATCTATAAGAAAAGTTAAAAATCGCCATATCCACCTAATTTAGTTCTTGGCTATTCCTTAAACTCAAAACTCTGACATAACGTTACCATTTTGAGTCATTTAAGGAGATCAAATCTGAATCGAAAATATATATAAGTATACCATTTGAGATATCAAGTGTTACTTGGCAAAAACCATTGGCATAAAAAATTGTATCTTATAATAATTATTGGAGGAGATAAAAAAATATAAATAATCTATTTGTGATTTGTTGTTTTACTTTTTATATGATTAAATATAACCTGTGCTATTTTGGTAAATCCAATTATAATTAAGAGTTACCAGGAAAAATATTTGACAACGAAATTGTAGTTATATCAGAACGTAAGCCAAAATATTGGAGCAAAGTGTCACATTTCCCGTCAGCAATATCGAAAATATGTAATAAGAATATTCTATTTCAAGCCGCACAAAGAGTAGAACGAAATCTGGTATCCTTTGATAGAGGCAAATGAAAAAAAACCTCGTAGGACAAGTTATTGTGATATACGACGGTTCCTGGATCTTTCCAAAATCGTTTTCGTTACGTCGGACATTTAATTTTCATGTCCCAAAGCCGGTTGTCCTATTTAGAAGCCGGCGCACACACACACAAAAACGTCGGCAATGAAGCCGGCTCGGCTTTCCAAAGGACGACTTTTTCCTCGACATGCAAAATAAATTATATTCAAAATTAAGTTCTCGAGAAAACTCCTGGAAATTCCCTCGGATGGATTTTGATAAATTGCAGACAGTAAACGGTCGTTATATACATATACGTTCCGCAATTTTCTTTTCAATTTTCTCTTCTCATGATGAATTTACTGCCGACCCCCAAGTCTCTGCTCGGACTCTATTTATTTTTCTGCTTGTTACAGGATTATTCTTCCGGCCTTCAGTGATTAAATACGTTTTTTGCCTCCGATGAAGGCTATTTAGCTTTGAGATAGTGAAATTTATTGGTGAAAATGCGAAGTATCTGATAAATTCGATTATTTTGATATATCTGTACACAAAACAACAGTTTTCCATTTAGTATCATTGAGATAATCAGTATATATATTACAGAGGCTATTCAGTGATCGAAACTCGAACACGATTTATTATATATATCATGTTTTTTATATAATAGAGTAATAAGTCCCATAATAAATAATATATTATAGCAATAACAATCACAAATAGGTAATTTATTTTTTACAATATAGAAATATATATTAGAAAAGTATTTAAAATAATTAAATGAATTATATATATATATATATATATATATATATATATATATATATATATATATATATATATATATATATATATATATATATATATATATATATATATATATATATATATATATCTATATATAATCTTATACGATATATTTGACATTAATAGTTTAAACTTTGGCAACTTTCCAAAAATAGTAGAAAATATGTATATTGTAGGATAGTAAATTAGAAATACATCTGATATTTAAAAAGGATAGATAATTCATTATTCATGATAATTCTATTAATCATGATAGATACTTTTAATGTCCCTAAATTTTTCTTTCTTCTCTATTATACGCCATAACATTAAATTACAAAACAACGTGTTGTCTCTGTCTTGTCCACTAATTGCTCATACTAATATTCAGTGCAGTTGCAGTAAAATTTAAAGATATTTAAATAAAAACCCTAGCAGCTTAATCTTTAATAGTATCAATAATTACCTCTCTAATGTACTTTACTGCTAATAACGGGTCCTTATTAATTCATTCCTGGTCAATGTTATTAATTAAAGACGCAATCTATTTCTGACTGAATCATAAATGAAATAGAATCATAAAAAATGTTAACATGTTCGCTGCCGATCTGGGATTAAGTACTTATCCTAGAAGCCGTTTACCTTTTTCCTGATTACAACAAGAAAATAGCCCTAATAACGATTTTTAACGTATGTCCAGTCTAGATCTTAATGTTTCGACAGAAAATTATTTTTTTTATCAAACGTCAGAGCGTGATCGGCACTGAGGTCAAATTTTAGTGACGATGGCCGCATAACGCACAAGCGCGTGGCGAATTAAAATAGACAGAATAGGAAAATACATTGTTGATTAGAAATTATAACTTCTTAACGTACTATAACAAAATTATATAATGGGAATTAATCAACTACTAAAATAAGATAAATAAATATTCAGAAAGAATAAAATAACAATAATAAGTAAATGTTACTACAATCAAACAAAATATCTATTCAAGAAAATTGAGAAGTCAATAGAAATAAGTGAACGATCATAAGCTAATACGAATTTTCAGTAAAACTCAGAAAATAAATAAAAACCCTGTTCAGATAAATCATAAGAAGTCACTCATGACTAATTAGTGTGCAGTCTAAACAGTAACC
Organism: Rhynchophorus ferrugineus; assembly: GCF_030347505.1. NCBI lineage: Eukaryota > Metazoa > Arthropoda > Insecta > Coleoptera > Curculionidae > Rhynchophorus > Rhynchophorus ferrugineus. The sequence continues at coordinate 38,731,586 of NW_027472585.1, read as the reverse complement.
AGGATATCCAGGACATGCACTGTATAAATGAATAGTGACTTTTCTTTTTTCTTTGCAAATTAAAAATTTTCCATTGTTTTCGTATTACCTTTACTGCTTTCTTCTCCTCTCGTATTATCAAAACATGCTCGCTGATAACCGCTCTGGAAGTTGATTTGGATGGTGCATTTAGTAACCTTTTTATGACAGACAAACGGAAGTCGTAAGTTGGAATACGAATTCCTGAATATTTATTGTAAAGTTAAGGCACGTTTCATATCTATTTTTCCACTATTAGGACGAGAGGACCCTGACATATCGATATTTTTTCCATCCATATGCAATTTTGTAATACATATGAATCAAAAAAGGAAAATCAAAACCAAGCACGTAAATGACTCACCTATAGTCTTCAGATAATGCCGCTACAAATGTAGGAGCAGACTGCGAATGCTAAATTAAATACAAAGTCGCATATACAACGCGCTGTAGCGTAATTGGCTCCCATTGAAAGATTCTCATTACGCGCAAGCCAATTATTGGCAGAGAACATGTTAAGCAACAAAACTGAAATTTGTAATTTAACAAATCAAGCAATGCGTCAAAACAACATGTGCCTATTTATAGCCTCTTATTATCACTAATATTCTTAAGAATTATGCAGACATTTGAAAACTTGTCGACTTTTGGAGGCTGATTCTGTTACATGTTGGAAGGTATCAAACATCATTGCATCTCTTCTTAATTGAAATAAAATGACAACGAAAATATTGTTTGTCATTAAAACGAATTTACAAATTGCAATCGGCAATACATTATACATCTTTATGACATGAGGTCAAAGCTACTTTGGATAGACTATAGTGTTGGCAATAAGTAGTCAAATTATTTAAAAGCAGTCAAAGTACAATAATTTCCTTAGATTTTTGCCAGATTTCCTTAGACCGAAATGGACAACAAAATAAATCTGCACAAACACTGTTTTCCAGCCCAAAAAATCTATTAGAACTTCCGAACCTGCAAAAAATCCATGAGTGTTATCCCACTTATAAAGATAAATAAACAACCATTCGTTATATTTTATATACCGATAAAAATAATTTGGAAATCAGGGTCCGTTTCTCGGCCTGAAGTACTCAATCAAATTGTCGGTGACTCGTCCCTTTTCAACTCTTTTGTTTATCTGATTTAATCTCCTTTTTTTTCTCGTCGACCTCCTTCCACGTCTCGTTTTCATTGTCGTCGTTCTTGAAGTCGGAAGTTTCCCAAACCGCTAGACAATGGCCGTCTTTGTCGCCGCTTATAATGCGATTTAACCGAGCTGATAAAAAACGTTTTCATATTTTGACGGCGATTTATGGCGGTTAGATCTTACGTTCGGAATAAGACAAGGATTGTTTTTTGTTTTATTTTTCCGCGACCACCGCCCCCTATTTATCTTAAGAGGAATCTCGCTCTTTCAGATAATGTGTTTTAACTGACTTTTTACGGTGTCTGATTATCATTAGGGATAAAAATTTCAGGGGCAGTTGTTATATTGTTTTTTTTTTACATAAACACCAGGATTTTAGTCTGTTCCAAGGAATTTTCTTTAATAAAAAGGAATTTAGATCTATATAAGGAGAGGTACATAAATTATAGAATGGAAAAGGGCTTAAAACACTTAATATTTTTTACCTATTAGAAAACAGACCAAACCTATTTCACTTGTTCGCAGTGATACACCTGAAACAGATAGCACTTGCCCATGGCGGCATTTGCCCGGGTATAACGCTCTTTTACATGACACTCCCTCCTAAAAAAAGGCCACATTGATGTACGTGGTTGTTATATGTGCCTGAACAAGTTATAGTTGTTGTAAAATTGTTTTTGTGTATTAGTTCGTCAGTTTGCCTTTGAACTGCTTTCCAAATGTTGATGACTTCAAATTCCGATAGTCTACAACCAAAAAACTGAGTTACTACCATCCGCCTTTGATGGCCATTCGCCGTGAACTATAAGCTTCTGTTCAAATTCCACTAGACTATGTTAACTCACAACAACTTCAATCTACTTCTGGTGGCTTTCCATCTTAAACTTTGATGCTTAAGCAACTTACCTACACCAAGGAAAGCTTCGAGTAACTGTAAAACGATAGTCAAAATAAAGTCAACATGTTATAAAAGGAGACATTTTTCTTGATAATTAGTTGGATTCCAGTTAATTGAATCAATTCAAAATATCCTATCCCCTGAATCCCACCAATATAGACATAAGTTTGATAGTAACACAAAAATTATTAATAATAATTTAAAATATGTTTTATTAGAAAAAGGAATAGGCAATTTGTTAAGCGGCTATTCAAAGATCCACTGAAAATTTTTACCTATTAGAGAACTAACCAAACCCATCTCACTCGTTCACAATTAAGGTAGTCCTAAAACAAGTGGGCATAAACACATGTACATGAAGGAACATGAATACACAATTTAATAGTTAGGACGGGTTCTTTAACAGTTATATTTTTATATACAGAAATCTCAAAACAATCGAATAAAACTAAGGTTAGGCTATTTAACAGTTATTTACATTGATACTTAGTATTTACCAATAGATACCGCTGATTAAAATACATGCACATATCTGATAGTTGAAATAATAAATATGACAAAATTTTAGGAAACAATATTAAACTAACATTTACACCTACGTATTTGCAAAAAAATAAAAGGTATTATTAAAAATACAACAATTTTATAAGAATAAATTCTATAAATATCAATGTATTAGGCCAATATTGTTCCCTTTTTAAATATCGCATTTAAAAAAAAATATTTCTTAATATCTAGAAAGTAAAGCTAAAAATATATCACAAAAATATCTGCTTATATACGTAAAAAAATATCCGTTTTTCATATCATATTCTTAAGTATAATATTGGTATATATATCCAATTTGATTTTTTCTTCATATGTATACATAATAAAGGAGATTTTAGGCTCAATGTAATTTTTTATATGTTTAATTCAGAATATGGTATCTTAATATCAGAAAGTAGGTAAAAAGTAGAAAGTTACTAAATTATTATGTAAATTTAATATATAGAAAAAATATTTTCAAATTGTTATGGCCGAAGTAAAAACGATATTATAGAAATACTATATATCTATATAGTAATAATTTAGTAACTTTCTACTTTTTACCTACTTTCTGATATTAAGATACCATATTCTGAATTAAACATATAAAAAATTACTATATATTTATATATATTATTATATATATATATTACACTATTATAGTATAAAACAAAGTCGCCTTTTTTGTCCCTATATCCCTATGTGCGCTTAAATCTTTAAAACTACGCAACGGATTTTGATGCGGTTTTTTTCAATAGATAGAGTGATTCAAGAGGAAGGTTTATATGTATAATACATGCATAATATACTAAGGCAACATTGCTAATTTTAGAGGTTTCTAACGTGATGTCGTAAATTAACCTATTTTTTAGGCTTATTTAGCAATTAGCAAAAACGCTGCCTAACCCTACGAGTTAGATCAAATTGATGTACTACAGTATTGTACACCATAAAAAGGTCTACAAAAAAGTCCGCGATGGTATATGTTTATCTTTTAGGGATAACCCACATTAACCATTTTTATTGTTTACTTTTTACGTGAGAAAATGGCTTACTTACGAAGCTATTTTAAGCAATACGGCATTAATCCTTATCGAATTAAGTACCTTAAATACAGTGTGCAGTTAATATAGATCAATATGGTTCCTTACAGCATGTAAATTAAACAAATATTTTCGGAGATATTACAAATTTAAAATTTGCGTTTAAAAATGTGTAATGTAATAAAAATTGTATGAATTTAGATATTCCAAAGATAGCAGGAAATCTTCATAGTAAGTATAGGGGAAGAGGAATTGTTTTACTCCAAATTTAATGCGTGCAGGCCAAGGGCAGTAATGAATGAACCAAAAATACTGGATCGATTTTAATCATGTTTTCATTGAGTGACATAGGCATATATATTTTATGCCCGTGCAAAGTCGGAGCGGGCCGCTATGTTTTTATATACAACGTTCATATTTTTTCTGTAGTGTATTTAATTTAGTATCAGCATTGCACCCGTGCGAAGCCGGGGCGGGTCGCTAGTATATATATATATATATATATATATATATATATATTATTACATTATTATTACATATACAATATATTACATATATTATATATATATATATATATATATATATATATATATATATATATATATATATATATATATATATATATATATATATATATATATTATTACTATTCGATTGTACTTGCACTAATATTGAAACAATGCATGTACGGGATTAATACATCACTATGTATTTCCCAAATTAGTATAAGACTGACGTACTTAAACTAGAGTTAAAAATACTTATATACTAAACTAGTTCGTGTGGTTTGGTTTACTTTAATGTTCTGATTTCTTGCGTGTTGTCCAGTATCTGTATTGTTTCCACGTTGCTGTGACTTGCAGCGACATTATTTCATGTTTTAGAGTGAAATCTGATTTTGATTCCGATATATTATATAGCAATAGTAGAAATATTTAATTGTAATTTCTCTAAGGCAGTTATTCTGCATTTCAATAAAGTAATAAGTAATTATAATACATTTTGGTAAAGTAAGAATAAAGTGTTTTGTATTTAATGTATGTTTTATGTTTAACAAAATAATATTAGCATAAAAGATTCTTAAAATATTGGACAGAACTAACACACTCAATAGCTTCAGGTTTAAAACTCACAAGGTATTTTTAAATTATAACAGTTTAAACACAGTATATGTCTCATTTTTAATTTGTTTCGACAGACTATTTGTCGGCCAGACTATGAGTGTTCTTCAAAGCATGGACATTTTCTAATTGGAGTATTTTATGTCTCTAAAGTTCGTTGACTAACTTCAACCGGCCTTTTGTGACCTCATATATCCTCAGCTGCTGTATTTTGCTACAATTTCAATTAGCCACACGAAGGAACTCTTCAAGTAAATCACAAACAGATTACCAATCTGTCAAGTTTGTTTGTTTGTCAAGTTTTGAAATATGAAGGGTTTAAAATAACAAAGACCTTTTACAAGTACGACAAATTTACAATACTATCTTTAAAATAATTTTTTTAAAACCTTTTCTTAATTATACTGAGTTATGTTTAATATAAAATATCACTTAATATCATTTTAGAGGTCAATTGAAAAGTCCCCGACCGTAGTAAAACACATTTTTGGCAAAATTAGTTTTTATATTCAACATAACTCCCTTCAAGGGTGATAATCAGTAAAAACTGATTATAGCGACCCTATAACTTCTCGATACCAATTTTGTAGTACGATTTGTCCTTTGTTTCAAAATAGGCCTCAATTTCGGCGATCACCTCTTCATTCGAAGCGAGCATACTTTTGAGATGTGAGAACAGGAAATAGTCGCTGGGGCTCAGATCTGGAGAAAACGATGTATAAAGATGCAATTTGAAGCACAATTTATGGATTTTTGACACGGTACATTGTCTTAGTGAAGCAGCACTTTCTTTTTCTGCAAATGCGGCTGTTTTTCGGCGATTCCGTCTTTCAAACGGTCCAATAACGCTATGTAATAGTCGCTGATGATGGTCCTTCCCTTTTCTAGGTAGTCAATGAAAATTATTTCGTGGGCATCCCAAAATACAGACGCCATAAACTTGCCAGTCAACTGTTGCGTTTTCCCACGCTTTGAAGCGAGTTCATCATGTGCAGTCCACTCGGATGACCGTCGATTGGACTCGGAGTGAAATGGTGGAGACATGTTTCATTCATTGTCACACATCAACTCAAAAATTCAGATTTATTACGCTTGATCCTCTTCAAACACTGTTCTGAATTATCAACTAGCCGTTGCTTTTGGTCAAAAGTGAGATCGCGCGGCAACCACTTTACACAGAGCTTGCTTCTACCCAAGTATATGTAAATTATATGATGTACACATTCATTTGATATCTTTAGAGAGACACTCGTTATCAAGCCAAGTTTTTACATCAACTGTATTTGTTCCCTTCAAAAAGCTAAATTTTTTCAACACGCGAAATTTCTATTTATCCATTTTTTTTTCAATATAAGAAAAGTTGCTTCACTCAAAATACTATAATTCACAAACTAGGAAATCGACAGCTGTCAAATTTATACACGCATCTTTTGAGCATTAGAATTAACTAAAAAATATATTAATTTAATTGTAGTAGGACAATCTCTATGTCAGGCCGAGGACAGGAGAAAATGATATTATAATAATAATTAGTTTGTAAATATATAAATGTTAACAAAAGTGCAGTATTTCGTTAATAACTGTTTACACTATTTATATATATATATATATATATATATATATATATATATATATATATATATATATATATATATATTTATATATATTGATGGTTAGGTTTTTTCTGTAAGTTTTCTTAAAGATCCATCCAAGTATCAACCAATTTAATTACAAAAATTGTTTTATGCGCATAACTATTTCCAACCAATATTAAGTTCAAAGCGGTTCTAATTAACGTCCGATGACCAGATGCAATTAAAAATTCGATACACGGTCTCCATCGAGAGTTTTCCAACTTTTCCCGTTAAGCGCTCACTCCTAAACACGACCGGAACGATGAAAAGCAGATACTCAGGTAACAAATTACAGTCGCATAGTTTGCCACCCAGTCGTAGGTATTTATCTTCGGCTATATCCAGATTAAGATGGTTTTGCCCGCTAATAATCCTTCATTCAAGTTGATAGAAGCCGTAAATTTTCCGAGGTTATTTCGGATACTTGAAACCGTAGCGTCTTCGTAATAAATAAATTTATATTACGTGATAAATTGCTTGTTTTTAGACTTAATTTGTTTTAACAAGTGAGAAAAAAAATGGCTCGTGAGGATCTTAATTCCGCGAGACAACGAACAATTATATTTCGTAAACTTCCCGATTCGGATTCCGAGATGAGATGAATGAAAAATTCCCACCGCAACCTTGAAAATCCCCATTTTCTCTTCACCGGTAACGATTTCATGTAGGCGTGCGTGATGAGCGGGGGGGGGGGGATACTTCTTTCGCCAGTCGCCATCGTATCACCTAAACGAGTATCCATTTGGACCGAATTGCGTCTCTTTTGTTTTCGTATGTTTTCCAACTAAATGAACGGATAAAACACGATAAGGGCCAGATTTCCATTAGGCCTATTCCCCTGGCCAATCTTCGATCGTTAATGAAAATACAGTGGGTAATCGCGGTGGGTTTTTTTGTTGGTTTTGTTTTTAACAAAGGGTTGCGTGATTTTATTAAAGATTTTAACGAATTTACGGTTTATGGATAGGTTTTAATTATTTTTTTGTTTTCTATCATAGAATCATAATTCTATCTCAATCATAATCAGATAAATACCTTGACATCCATCTCGATGGTAGGTTAAATTAGAAAATATCATATTAGACAAAAAGCAGAGCAGATTAGACTCAAGAAGTCAAGCAATTATATTGGTTAGTGGAAAGATACACTCAACTGAACCTACAGTCAAAGAGATTGGTTTATCAGTCATTTATAAATCCAATTTGGACATATGGGTTGGAAATATGAGGTTGTACTAAAACATAAAACCAACTAGTAATCCAACGCAGCCAAAACAAAGTTCTACGATTAATTATTGATACTTATCGTCGCGTAACCAACAAGGAGCTACACGATGACCTCGAAATTAAAGGGATATAGAAAGGGATCCAAGAGTTCACCTTAAGACTCAAAATTAGATTGCTAAATTACTGCAACATGGAAGTAATACAACTACTGGAAAACACGTATGAAATCAGCAGATTGAAATGAACCAAACTACACGAATTTGTATGGTGTATAAATGTATCCTTTGGCACAAGTAAAACAGAACAGTAGTAATAAATTAATTTGTAAATTAACATTGTACTAACTAAGCATATCTAATCTAAGATGTAAATAATTTTAAAAAATGCATCCTTTACTCACTATTGCTGGCTTTTTAAGCAATAGAACGTGATCCAATTCTCCAACTGTTGTCGGTAGATATCTGATTGTTGGTTTCATTTGACTTTATCAGTTACTACTATGCTTCTCCATACTGACCCCACCAAATGACCAGCAAGATTTAATGAATATTTCGCTCCGGTGTCAATGTTGATGGTTCTCCTACTATATCATCGATAACCAGAGGAAACTTTTTTGCAACAAATAAAACAACCAGGTTGATTTTTTAACAAATGTCCAAAATCCTATTTTGAGCATTTCATCATTAGTGTCTGTATACATTTAATAAATTAAAAGTTCTAAATAGAAAACTGTTATTTTGAGTATAACAATGCCAAAACCATCGAATTTGATTTTATATTCCGTTTAATGACAGCTCTTGATCTCCTGTGTTAGTCTGAGTTCTTGAGAGTATAAAGAAAAAATGTATTCTTTTCGATATTGGAAAACGAATAGCAATTTTTAGAAAGCAGAATACTTTCAGTTTGGTGTCAGTTTCTGTGAGGCAGAAGCAACTAATTTGATATTTCTAGTTAAGCCTCAGCCTCCTTACTTTTTGATGCAAGCTTCTCCCCGTACTCCTTTAGTTTACAGCTAACGTATTAAGGTAGAACTATTTTCTGTGATATAGCCATTGTCTAATAAAATTTAAGATGCCATCATATTGGATTCATTATATATTGTGAAAGTTTTTAGAATATTCACAAGTAAATTTTATTCACGACCGTATTAAAAGATTAAGGAAATCAACATCTTTGGATAATATCGTGTAATGACATGATAATAATCGCTCTACCAAAATATATTCTTACAAATTTGTTTGTGTTTGTGAATCTTATTATAGCTTAAACGTGCGTCTAAGAATAACAGGAAGAAAATATAGGAATACTAGCGACCCGCCCCGGCTTCGCAGGGATGCAATGCTGATACTAAATTAAATACACTACAGAAAAAATATGAACTTTGTATATAAAAACATAGCGGCCCGCTCCGACTTTGCACGGGCATAAAATATATATGCCTATGTCACTCAATGAAAACATGATTAAAATCGATCCAGTATTTTTGGTTCATTCATTACTGCCCTTGGCCTGCACACATTAAATTTGGAGTAAAACAATTCCTCTTCCGCTATACTTACTATGAAGATTTCCTGCTATCTTTGGAATATCTAAATTCATACAATTTTTATTACATTACACATTTTTAAACGCAAATTTTAAATTTGTAATATCTCCGAAAATATTTGTTTAATTTACATGCTGTAAGGAACCATATTGATCTATATTAATTGCACACTGTATTTAAGGTACTTAATTCGATAAGGATTAATGCCGTATTGCTTAAAATAGCTTCGTAAATAAGCCATTTTCTCACGTAAAAAGTAAACAATAAAAATGGTTAATGTGGGTTATCCCTAAAAGATAAACATATACCATCGCGGACTTTTTTGTAGACCTTTTTATGGTGTACAATACTGTAGTACATTAATTTGATCTAACTCGTAGGGTTAGGCAGCGTTTTTGCTAATTGCTAAATAAGCCTAAAAAAATAGGTTAATTTACGACATCACGTTATAAACCTCTAAAATTAGCAATGTTGCCTTAGTATATTATGCATGTATTATACATGTAAACCTTCCTCTTGAATCACTCTATCTATTGAAAAAAACCGCATCAAAATCCGTTGCGTAGTTTTAAAGATTTAAGCGCACATAGGGATATAGGGACAGAAAAGGCGACTTTGTTTTATACTATGTAGTGAAGCATTAGTTAACCGGAAGATTGCTGTTATACAAGCAACTATTGAAACCTATATGAACTTACGGAATTAAATTATGAGATTATTTTGCATACCATACCAGTTTTGTAGAACAATGTCTTGAGAAATTTTATAGGTGCATCCAGATACTAGAGAGCTGGTTACTTATATAGGGACCTTCAAATACCGACTGCCACTCAGGAATTCAAGAGAATCACAAGGAAATATGAGGACAAACTCCATTAGCATGTTACTATCGAAATAACAGAACTCTTGCATAACACAGGAGTAAGAAACAGACTCAAAAGATTCAAGCTATTTGATTTTGAATAGTGTAGTGAGGTGCATTTAATAGAACAACAGCAGTGTTAATACATAAACATTATTACCCTAGAGATTAAGATTGAGCCGATGTGTCCTCCTAGATATATATATATATATATATATATATATATCTAGATTTAATTTATTGTAAAACTTATTGCAAGTTAATAATCAACAACTAGTAACAATATGAAACATAAATAAAAATTCAAAAAAGTAGCAGTACTTCAGTTATCTTACTTTCTTATAATCTTCCCCTGTGTAATTGAATTCAAGTACTTGACCTGTTCTTACTAGATCCCATACATATAATTAATACTTTGGTATTTTCTTCATTTATTATCTCTTCTTATGACTCTTCGGTGTGATTTATATGATGATGAATGATGAAAACAACCGTGTTAAGGGCAGCCTATACAATAAAAAGCAGATCAGTATATTTTGCAGTGTATTTACAGTATCAATAAATTATACTCTCTAATACAAAAAAAATATTTCTATTTATTCATCGCGTGTATTTTTTTTCCGGCAGAACAAAAAGGAAAACCAACAAACCACGGGTTGTTTTTCATTTTAGTCCTTTATTACATCGAACCGTGTACCGCCTTGAATGCACTGTTGGAAAGAAAACGAATAGCTCTACCTCTCTCGCAGGTCAGCTTTTTCCCCGAATTAACATTTGTATTCTACATAAATCCCAACTAGCAATTTCGGTCCTTCACAAAGCTACACACACACACATGTCTACACACACACAGTTTCATCCGACAGTTAGCTGACTTCAGCTGAAACCATTTCCTTGGAAGTGCCCTCGGGGCGGAAAGGGTAGACAGGCCGTTAAAAACTGGCTAAAGGCCGACGAAATACCGCTTTGTTGTCTTTATACGATTGTTGGCCGTTCGGACGACGGCCAGGGGTGGAAAGTTTTGGCTGTGCCACCGATTCGGAATGAGACTCCGTATTAGATTGGGTTAGCGCGAAATGAACTTATGCAATAATGCACAAGTCGACGTAGAATCGCTGCAATTTAACGATAATTACGTACAGATAATTGTCCGGACCTTATTCAGGGCTTAATATACTCCCTGGTATAGATTACAATACAATATTATCTCTCATAATTTAAGTCCATATCTCTGTTGGATATGTGCTGCATTAATCTAACGGGATTAATAATATAACATCTGTAATTAAACATTTTCTTGTTGTGGAAAATATATTTTGTTTAGTAACAGCACATTTCAGTCCATATTATTGATATATTTATTCAGATTTGCAAATAAATACGTAACCATTATATATTACAATATACATTATATATTTCATAGCTATAAAATTCATAAAGCTATTGCAATTGTATTTTAAAAAAGTATACTGTTTTTACTGTTTATGTTATTTATGAGAGGAAAGGGTAAATAGTAGTGAGGTGTAAAAGTGAGGAGTTAAAGTTAAGTCTGTAAGAGTTAAAGTTTAGTTTAAAACTTGACTTAACGACAATAAAACTATTACAATTAGAAGACTGCTTTGAAGTTCCGGGTGCAAAGCGATTAAAATCTGACTAGAGTTTCTGAAATAACGCAGTATACTGGGATTTGAATATAAGCTAGTTCAAGGCGTACGTCCTCTAAAGGACTACCGGTGGATTGCAATAACTCAGTTGTTCAAATGTAGACTATGGGAACTTCTAGTATCAAAAACTTTGGAAGCCATTCCATACAGGATATACCACGGACATTTGAGTTAAAGAGTGCCATTCAGAAGAGCATTAAAGAGAAACTGAAGGATGAATTGTGGTTGTTCAAGAAAAAACTGTGCGTTTATTTTAGACTGAGGCATATGATGTATGTCCAGATAAACTTAGGGGTCTGGCTTATATTAGAAAATGATTAAGTCAACAGCATCGTTCTCTGCTACGGTCGAGTTTCATCCGTAAAATGTTAAAAAGTTAAAAAAAAGCATTCTCTTAAATCTCTCACATTTCATAATTAAAATACGTATCATGACTGAAATTGACTAAGAGAAGCAATTTAAAAAATGTTGGTTACTTTTTAACTAACCTTAAAAAGTCTTTTAGCCACAGAAAAATATTAAAAAGTTAATATATAAAATTGATAATAGCTGTATTAATATAACGGGATACAGATTCAAAAGATTCAATTCTTTTGAACTTTTAGAGTGTAGTGCAATGATGTGCATTTAGTAGAGAAATAGCAGTGTTAATGGATTAACATTATTACACCAGAGACTAGTATGCGTAGATTTAAAATATTGTAAAGACAAATTGTTGCTTAGTCCGCAACGAGTAGTAACAATGTAATAAATTAACTTAAAAATGGTATGACTTTTGGTAGATTTTAGACATTAATAGCCAATCAAAAAGAGCTATATTGTATCACAGTTGTACACACCAAATTTTGTACCAAACATATATCACAAATTATTTATATTTTATGTGAACAACAGTCTATCTCCATATAACCTACTCTTTTATATATTATGTACCAAAATGTAATAAAACCTAATTATTATAATCTAATAGCTATCATAAAAAGCTGAATTTGAAACCAAAATACAGAATATTATTAAATAAATTAAAATCATTTGAAATTACGTATTAATTAACATAATACCTTTTCGAACTAATACATTATTTACATATTTATAATTTCGAAATTAAAACATATATTGTATTAATTTCTGATGGAAACATATATAGGGAAATGTTTTATGGATGATACAAAACATGCCTTATACACTATGCTATAGATATATATACTAATAACAAAAATATCAGATAGCTATCCATATTTATTTTAAGATTATTCAGCTATCACTGCAATATTACTATATCAACGCCTGGATTTTTAATAGTTTATAATAACATCTCGGATATATTATCGTGTAAAATTTGAATATTTATGCCCTCTAGTAAAAGCAAAAACCGTAACTAATGACCTACTGACAGATCTTAGTTATTAGAGACGTTCATTTAACTACTATCAAATGCTAATTATATCCTTAGCACTAAAAACAATCTAAGTAGCCGACAGAAGCAGGATCAAAAGAGATATACTAGGTCACATCACAGACATACTAACTTCATTTGCTGATGCTTGTATATTACAAACTATTTATTTATAATAACAATTAGTATACTTCTTACCCTACTGTCACAAGAAAACATGAATTAGTAAACTAAAGCCATTTTTTGATACAACAAACTAAAGGATAATTTAATAAAACCACAATAGTGTTATATCCCATTGCTCCGTACTACGCCCACAAGATCAAGAAACATATAACATAAAAATTTATAAAGCAACTCGACATACATTTGGTCAAGTCTCGGTTGATCTTGGATAGAAAGAGCCTTGAATATCGAGCTTTTAAGATATCTTTATTAGAAAATTTAAGCCAAATTATTGCAAAGTTTTCTCGTTCAGTTAATATACTTCAAGCAGAAGAACCCGACGAAATATAACAATAAAATATATGGAAAAATTAACTTAATAGATTTTCAGGAAATTTTGATATTATTTTTGATTTTGTTGTAATAAACTGGTATAATTATAACCCTCGATACCAAGACCATAATTTATGACTAGTTTATATCAAAATCTTCAATTTATTTATAAAAAAATATAGACAAAGTATGTTTAGCTCAAATATTATGTCTTTCATCTGTACTTAATGCCTTTCATCTAAAGAACTTAGTTTTCTAGGATTAAATGTGAAATTATATACAAGTAAAAACCGTAAGTAGTAACATATACATATTTTGGTTTATTAACACACAGTGTATCTAATGAAAGAAGGTAAATCAGCAAATATCAACGAGGTCAGAATAATAGAACAGTATTATGGGACCAAGACAGCACAATTTACATTTAAAATTACAATTAACTACTTTTTATAATCTATGAACACTTTCTATAACCACTATAACCAAGATATCGTAACTTCAAAATAAAAGAAAAATAAAATCAAAGTTCAATGCCTACACATGTTTCTATTAATAAAATGTCGGAATGTTCCCAAAAAAGCGTATCCGTAATGTATAAATTCAGTTTAGAGCGGCCATTGTTTTAATTTTAAATGTTATTTACAGAAGATTGCGTCCTGCTGCATTTTATTCACAATATATCCCGTCGGTTTTATTGGAACAACAACGGAAATTTGATATTTGACGACGATTTTTTGCAGCTGGCGTTGGACGGCGACGTGACAAAAATGTATAATTATCAACTTTCAAAAACAAAATATGGCCGATAAAATACACACTCACCGAAAGTATTAAAATCATTTTTACCATATGGTCGATGTCGTTCCATCGAAAATATTATTATAGTTCGTTTGTAATAAATACACAATATACTATATAACAGGTTTCATGAAAATCGATTTTCTACACTCATAATTTATTTAGTAATACACTTTTCCTTGCAGACTTATACACTATGCATAAAATAATTCAAAATTGTCAGTGTAAGTTATTTCTTGTGAATATTAGTGACACCCAGTCATGCGAATGTAATGTATTTCGTCTAAATAATTACATTATGTGAAAGCTGATGTCACTCACATATCACTCAATATCTCTAGGTTATTATTTCCCTTTTGCTCTTTCTTGGACACTTTCCTTCATAATAATTAGCCAGTTAACAACTCATATTTATCCCTTAGATGCTTACTTAGGATATTTTCAAAACTTGTAGAACTCCTATAAAATATCTTATTTCAAAACTTTCAGAATATTCTTTGCGGAATAGTGTCTGTACAGTTTATAGCTGAATATTGTCCCATTTTTTTACCAACACTTCAGCCAATCGTTTCAATAATATTGGAGATAGAAACATGCATCTTATTCTCTGCACTAAGACACCCCATATTGGTTTAATTATCCTGAGGTCTGACAATTGTGCTAGTGATGCTTGACAATATTTCGGGGTTCCTCAAACCAAGAATTTTTGGCTGTCTGTGTAGGCGTATGATCATCTTAAAATGTAGCGATCTTTGGAAACAATATGGCAGTCGTAGTAAGAACTTAATCTGTGAAAATATCGAGGTACACATTCGCAGTAATTATGCCAGTGATTTAAATGGGAATACTATCTGAGTACCACCCATAACAGCCACGCATAAATTCGACCGTTTACAAGAAAATATGCAAATAATTTTTTATCGGGCAAGACAACACTCTTCCAATCATCAACCGCTTAGTCTTTATAAGTGTTGACCACTTATTTCGCAGCTTAGAGTTGGCTTTCTTAAATATTAGCCTTATGGAGTTTCTGTAGTATTGTTTCGAATGCAACAGGATTACTCAAGTGAGGATTGAATTCTGTTGTCACTTTTGCTGCGGTAGTTTTATATTTCCTGGTCCCATTTAGTGTTTGTCGTCTACATTAGTTAGCTTAGGGTCTCACCCACTATTGCAAGTTGTATCAAGTTTTCTGTATGCTGTCATTACCGTGGATACTGTTGCTCGTAAAACATTAAATAATACTTGCGAAAACACACATTTTCCCAACCACTTGTCAACAAATCAACAAGACAACAACAAAAATTTATTGAAATTATCGATACAAAATAGTTTTTATCTTCCCGACAAAACAAAATAAGTTTCCTCTCGATTTTCAGTCACTAGAGTAGTTCAGGTAAAAAATTATCATATCATCTAACTCTGCATAATTTATTTTACATAAATCTCTATCACATCAGAGGTAGGAAAGTAAATAATATAATAAAGCTCGTGACCGTCTTGAGATTGATGACCCATCAAAAATGTTCTTCTCTCAACCTCTCAACTTAACATAACCAATGACATACTTAAATGATTCAGTTAAAACGATTACTAATTGGAAATTGCGACTTAATAGATGTATCATGGAAAAACTTGATCCCAGTCATGCCAGTAACCAGGATGGGTAAGACCGGATGTCTTCTGGGATGATTTATAGCTCGCCAGTCAGCAGGGCCTAATGTTGGAGGACCTTGGTTTGGATCCTACGTTAAACAGTAGGTCCAGTCCAGATAAAGCCTCATTGGTAAAAATGCGACTTTAAAATATTTAAAAAAACTATATATTTTTAACCCTTTTTAATGACCCTTTTTAATAAATAATAATATAGTAGATATTATATTACTATTACAGTTTTTTCTATATTGAATTATTACTGTACTATTATAATTTTATCTATAAATGTTATGAACTTTTAGGATTTGATTTTTATGTTTTCATTTTCCGTATTAGAAATTATCTCTTGTTAGAACATTGTATCATTGCAAAAGAAAATTCATACCCACATCTTTGTTGATGGCCTACAGTGTCAATAACATAAATACAATATAATTTTTTGATTATAAGCTATGTCAAAACTGAACAGAATGATCATAAAGATTATCAAGGAGCTTAATAAACCAAACAATGTTAATAACTGCTTTTGAATTTAAAAGACCAATAATTTTTGAACTATATTGTGACTAAGTATGAACATTTTGAGCGTATACAGCAACATCATCGTAAACTGGTTATGAGACAAGTGCAGAATAGGTACCAAATATCAGACAAAACTTATTGTGTTCGTTACCGTAAAGTGCTAAAAATGTAATTTGAGTTTTAACTACATAATATAAACTATATTCTTAAGCTTCTGACTACTCCATCTAGGCCCCATTTAGTACCGTCTCTGAAAACAATAATGAGATATGTTGATTTAATAACCTCTTCTAGCGAAAAATCTCCAATATTCGGCAAAACTCATTTAGTGTTAATTGAAGATTAAAATATAAAAATCATAATTCCAATTACCGCATACAGATTATTATGTTTCGCATTTCCGCTGGTGAAAAATAAATATAAAACGTAATTAATATGATATCCGCTCATCAATTATAAATTAAATATAATGCAGAGGTTATTATTCAATGAGGCATTATTAAAATATGCGTTAGAACAGTATGCCCACGATGCCAATTTATTAAAGTTAATGCATCTCGCAAACAAAATTATCGAAAATGAATTTAGGATTTCATCCAGTAAACAAAATCCGGACCGGTCCAGAGTTCTATATAAATATAATTTGGTATGTCTCCTATTTGGTATGTGCATTGTTCTTGTAAATAATGCAAATGTAATTTACATAAAATGGTTTAAATTAATAAATCTCATTATTATTTATTTAATACGTATATGCTAATTTAGCTGTCATAGTTTTTTAAATATTATTGAGTGTGCTTATTAACTACTTTTATAGTTACAAAATTCATATACAATCTCTATAATAATAGTTAAAACTAAGAATTCTGGTTGATTAGTGTTTAGTTACGACTGGGACCGTCGTAGTTTGTTTACCGGGATTTGTGGACGGGTAGCGATTTGATCAAGATGTTGCCGTGTTCTAAAGATCCTAGATTCATATATCATGGTAGCACGCGCGTGAAACATGCGCTTCCGATGAAAACTATGCCACACTGTTCGTTAAGGACCCGGCCACCATATAATCAAGCCACAACTTTCCAAAGATACATGCGCACCATCTACAGCGTTTGCCTCCATCATATTTGAACCACCGTCACATATATATATATATATATATATATATATATATATATATATATATATATATAATGTCATACAATAACTGTTAGAAATAGGAACATCAGGGAAGTCCCTCACTTTTACCGACAAGATATTATTTTCCACTTCGGTTGGTTTTCCTGAAACGTACCGACATAATGCTGTATTGCCACACTGAAATTCTGTTATGAAAAGGGCTGAGTTTTCGCAAGAAAGTGCGATATCAGCGAAATTTCAAAATCCTTTGTCACTGATAAATTGGTACGAAGCCGGGCATTGATATGGTGTAATAACAATTTTTCTGTTTACGCTTTCCCATCACAGATATAGTTTATAAAATAAAATATCATGGATTTATTGATATATGTTACTTTATGTGTAACCATCTACTTTATGTGTTTATTTACATCTATATTTTTGTATTTATAAAGCACATGTCCAAAATTTTGGAACTATAGTGTTAGTTTTTTAATATCTAGATAAGATTTTAGAACCAAACTTAATTGTAGAGCTCTCCAAATCAGCTTAAAACATGGCAGAGTTTTCAGGCATAACTCAACTTTATAAATCAACCTTCCGCTAAGTCCACCTTTATCGAATAATTGCAGTACAATTATATTTGAAACTCGGAATGTCTTTATAATAAAATAACTTTATTTTAAAAAATAATACAGAAAGGACTTAACACTAACAACTAACTGGTACAAAGCAAACGAGTCAATTAACAATTCTAAATGGTGAATATTCTACTGGCCAATTTATACTAAAATATTGGTGGGTTAGGTCTAAAGCTTAGTAAGTTACTAAGTGGATATAAATGACCAAATAACTGTCCTTCGACGTTTTTTTATTCATTCAATCTCACTTGTTTTTTCCGCAAATGATTTGACTGTATGATTCACTCACTCTAGGTGTTCATAAGACTTTGTAATCTTTAATATACCATGGATCAATGCTCCAAAGAATTTTCTTTTTACAAGTTTGGATCATATTGATTTTGGAACTCCATAGTCGCACATCATTAGCTTCAATTCATTAAGACCTCATTTACTTCAAATTTGTTTATACAATGAAAATTTCTTGTGAAATGGTCATTTGGATTGTGTATCAACAATCGCCATTTTTCGTCAAACAGTGACTTCAACGACATTGTTATTGTCGTTTCTTCTTAATGTACTTCCTAACATTTCATTTTATACGCCATTTCTTGATCTACACTGTAATTTTATTGACAGATATTTCTAGCTAAGGTAAATATGATAGTTGTAGAATGATATAATGTAAATAATTATTTATCATTCATATAGTTTGCAATTTGTTTGGAGGAAAACAATTAATAATGAATAACACTATAATTTTACTTTACGATTTTTGGTGCCAATAGTAGAATAATTTATATGACGCAGATATATTGAATTCCAAATCATTTAAAAGTAATTGCAAATTTCATTTTGTTTACCCAACATATACAAGTATAACAGATTGTTCGACGAAAACAATGGTTAGAACGCCATATCATCACAATAATTATGTCGTCGATGTAGTAAAGAACACGTACTGTGGGACGATTTCCAAGAAATATTATCCAATTAAGATAGCTTTATTGCACACAGTTTAGTTTTGTAGGTAATAAACTTACTTGAGACTAACCGTAAGTAAATGTAACAGCTTTTTTACTACCTTAACTTAATAATTACGACAAAGCCAATTAAAATGCTCCCGAGTAAACGATAGAGCTAGGAACAATTTGTGGATAAGAAATGTAGCATAATTAACTCAAGATTACTGCAGTAAATCCAGATTACATTCAAAAATATTTAAAGTACAACGAAGTCGAAATGCATGTAAATGAAACACTACAAAATGTTAAATATGCTTCAATTACGATTTTATTTTACTTAGAGATCGAATAAAATATCTTTTTGTTAATATGCAAGAACCGGATTATACCTAAGCACCAAAAGAGTTACCTTTTTATTAGCACTCAAAAATACCGTAAAATACAAGGAAAAATCTATCAAAAGTCATTTAAAGCAGCAAGTTACAATACAAGACAATTGAGCGAATGAAGTTATTTTAAGTTAATGATTTGCAATAGACACGATTTAAGTCAAAAATGTATACCAGGCCAATAGTTACAGGTTATAGAGATTTTAGTAATACAACGTTGTTATATATAAAACAATAGTGTTCCTTATATAATTCTTACAAAAAGATGTTATATAAAGAATGCTAAATATCATTTTTTAGTTCAAACAAATTCAGCTCAATAAATTAGAATTATTATTCTAAAATATTAAATGATGGTGAAAAACAGCTTATGTCTTAAAGGTACCAGATAACTCTCACCAGACCAAAAAGAACTAGGTCTCACCTATTTAAAACACTATTTGAAGACATTATGTGACAAAAGATAAAACACGTATCCACTACCAGATATCTGAGTTAAGAATAATATTAACTGAGTGGATAGCAATCCACAAAAATGATTTAACACGACAAAAAAAACACAAATCCTTCTATAAAAAGGCCTCTAAATGGTAGTGTGAAACTGTTTCTTTTATATATTCCAGAAACTTATAGAGAAATAGAGGAAACCCAAAGTTTGTATATTATAAATAGTTATAGCGAAATAACTATCGACTGATGAGGAATATCAAAACACTACCTAATAAAATTAATCTACCACAAAGCATTCACAATAGTGAAACATTAGTTCACTTCATCATAATATACATTAATATCGTATTTATTGTATAATACATCAAATAAATCAATTCTTATTGAAGAATTGATTTATTTGACGAACATTCCTACAAAACCATACTAACCATTTTTGTTTCAAAATCCTGGACCGTTCATTATTCAAAATTGAATAGATATATTTACCTTCACCTTTCTTGAACGTAACGTTAGTAGTAGAAGAAATATCGTGATTACCATCAGCATTTTCATCAAAACTAAACTCATCTAACGAATATTCTCTAATCTTCAAGATTCAGTAAATAAATATTTAGTTACGCACTGGCCCTTACATTAAATTCCTTATTTAAGAACAGTTACGCCATGATACATTAACAACTAAGTAGTTTTATGGACAATCTTAAAGTTATATTTCCGAATTAGTAATGCCACAGGAGTTAGAAGCACAAACTAATAAAAACAGATTACAAATCCTATCTCAGAAAATTTTAAGCATCAATATTCAAATCAATTGAACGTAGTTTAGTTAACAATTTTTACCAAATAGATTTAAAAAAATCTACTAAATTATTTATTTTAGAGATTATGAGATCAATTTTACTCAGGACTTGTGGACTTCAAAGTTGTGTAACATCCGATTACAATATAAGGAAGAAATCATAATGTATTGAATCAATCCATTTGTTGTTCACCAATCAATCTAGAATGACAGTTTTAACCATATATTTACGACAACAAAAAATATAATAGAAATAAATATTAGCCACTTTAATTATAAAATTGCTTTATATAACCAATTAAAATAAAACAGTAAAATTCCTGGTTGAAAACTGTACGTTCCCAAATTAACAATGTAAAAGTTTCAACGCGATTTAATTAATTTGAATTCGAAAATTGATTTCATATTTCGCTGCAGTTGGAACGTCAGTAAAGTTTTGTGAGCGCAAAAATTATTCGAGGTGGAAATTAGTTTCACTATATTGGTTTATATATGAACAGATTCCTCGGTTTCCCATTAAATAGCATGTCTACTGGCGGTTTTTTTTGCAGCAGTAATTATCATTTGAAAATAAGAAACGTAGATAGTTTGTTTTTATTTTAGTATAAATTCTGGGCTTGACATGTGTTATTATTTAGCTATGGTGGCATTTTTATGAAAGATTTCACGCATAAATGCTCAAAGCAATCCGAGAAATTGCTACAGGACACGAATGCAACGTATCGTGGTAGTAATTATCATCGCTATCTCATTTTTAGCGCCCTTTACAAGGATTTTATGATACAATGAAGAAATATACAACAATAAATGTTAATAAACAATGGTATAAAAAGAAAGATTTTTAAAAACTATTTATTACAACAATATAGCAAATTAACACCACAACTATCGTAATTTGCTACGTTTTTAAAATTACAAACTACTTATTCTACGAGAAACGCTCTGTTCAATGTCCATTAAGTTTTGCCTATAACTTCACTGAACCAAACTAAATAGTTTTACTCTCTTTGAGCCTGTTTCGGAAACATTTTATGATAATTTTATTCCTTTTTCTGGTCCAACCCAAGGATTGAACATCATAAGTCCACACTGGTTTCAACACAAAATTATTGGTCAAGCAAAAGTTTACTATACTGACAGGGTTGAATATTTACCCAATAACCAGTACAGTCTTTTGTATCTTAGCTTAAGTTCTTCTTTTTTCGTAACATGTGGCTTCCACCTGAGTTTGGTATCAAAGGTTTATATACAGTGGCTTGTGCTTGATTTTTTTGTTGATGATATCAATATGCAGTGCTGTATTTTGATTCATCTGATTCACCATTTTTCTGTCAAATATTATATTTCGACAATAGATGTTTTTAACTTCTCGGTTGTTCCATTGTTATTATCTACAATGGCTAGGATTGCAGTATTATTTGTAAATGTAGCAACAACATTTTCACTGTATGTAGACAAGTCCCAAGTATACAGCAGATAATGAACTGGAAAATATAAAGATGATTATCATTTTTGATTAATATAACTTAATCAACAAATTACATAACAACGAATATCTGCAAAGAACTAAAACGATAATATTAATGCATTAAAGTTTAATAACCAGAAGGAATAACGATTCAGGGGAACCAGCAACACCAACAGCAGGTTGAATTATTAAGATCTTGGTGACAAATATTGAGTTGTGATATAAGCCTAGTCCAAACCATCTCATGACATTATTTGTGGGTATCTGGAAGGTCTCGATCTAGGTAATCAGTCCAATGGTATTTGGGTTCAGCCACAATACCTCTCAGGACTTTGTTTGTATTTTATTT
The DNA here is from genome assembly GCF_030347505.1 of Rhynchophorus ferrugineus. Taxonomy (NCBI): domain Eukaryota; kingdom Metazoa; phylum Arthropoda; class Insecta; order Coleoptera; family Curculionidae; genus Rhynchophorus; species Rhynchophorus ferrugineus. The sequence goes on along the minus strand of NW_027472585.1, from coordinate 38,708,864 downwards.
AAGGAAATTTGTATTTTATTTATGTTGTTCTTTGCAGAACATCCCCATAATTGAACTCCGTTTGTCAATATAGGTTTCAGTATTTGCTTATATAATAACAATTTATTATGTACTGATAATTGTGATTTTCTTCCAATTAGCTAGTGTATTTTCCCATATTTCAAGTCCAGTTCTATTCTTTTCTTCTTTATATGTTCCTTCCAACAAAATTTTGCATCAAGATGCATTCCGAGATATTTAGCATTGTTGCTATATGATATTATTTAATGCTATTGGTGCTGGTACGATGTGTTTATAGGTGAAATGCACATGTACAGATTTACTTTCATTAATTCTTATTTTCCAAGCTTGTGTCCAATTATTTATATTGTCACTTGCCTGTTGTAATTTTCGTGAGGCTTTTTCCCTATTGTCTCCGACAGCTATAATCACAGTATCATCAGCAAATGTAGTCATCGTAATAGTCTCTATTTGTGGCGTATCACAAGTGTAGAGTAGATAAAGCATTGGTCCCAGTACACTTCGTTGTGGTACACCTGCTTTAGATTATTTTATTGTAGAGTAAGCTTCTTCTTGTTTGAATCTAAACATTCTGGTTGTAATGTACGATTTTAATAGTTCGGTGTGTTGTTTCGGTAGCATTTTCTGTGGTTTGTGAACAAGGCCTTCATGCCAAATCCTATCGAGGGCTTGTGCTATATCTAAGAATATAACTGAGCATACATTTTTTACTTTCGTAGGCTTTTTCTATAACATCTGTTGTTCTGTGGACCTGGTCAATTGTTGGATGCTTGTTAATGAACCCAAACTGGTGTGATTGTATTAAGTTTTTTCTCTCTATGATAATTTTTAAATATTGCAGTTAACTTTAGCTCAAGTAATCTAATTTAATTTTAACTTAAGAAACCCATAGTAATATATTAATCCTGCATTCGTCTTACTTGTGTGTTGATGCAAGTACATCATAAAAATAGTAAAAATTTAGTTACTCAATTAAGACTAAATTAACTAATAAGCGACTAAAAGATATATGATATCAGAGTCAATGTTTCAACAACAGCTCAACTCTGCTCAATCCGAACTATAAAAAAGAAACATCGAGAGAAAGAGAGAGGGGATGGAAAACATTATAACATGCAAGTATTATTATTGATGTTAATACCAATCCATCTCATCATAAATAATCAGCATTCTATCGATACATAAATCGGGTAAATCCAAACGCTCGTGGAGTCCGTCCCTGCCACTGTCACGAATAACAAAGCTGAATAATTCCGTTTGCTTTAGAGTCCATTAAATCCATTTGCCGAATTAGCCCCGATATTGTAGGTATGCAAATTATACGACAAATTATTTAATAATTGAATCAATATTTTAACAGGACGACAATATCTGCCTTGATTGAAAAACCCTTCTGAAAGATTTATTGTTTTTTTTTCGTCTGTCTCTCTCGCTGACTCGGGGGAGATGGAGGTCACGAACGGGAAATTGGAAAACGACAATTTGTTTTCTTTTAATTATGTTTTTGTCGCACAACTAAAACGATTGTAATGGGAGGAAATGCAGAAATGTTTTTTAAATTGGAATTGCAATACGAATGAGGTTGCATTAAATTATATTTTTGTCAGAAAATTAGTCGGACTTTCAATACAAAGCTGCTATTGTTTATCGAATTTTAACGTCGAAATACTGTCCACTATTATCAACAAACTTGGCCTCGGTAACCTGTGGGTTCTGTGTCAGTAAAATGAATCCTCCTAGGAAACGATCCAAGAATAGACAAAATTTTTGATATCTTCAAAAGAACGAAACTACTCTTCAACCAGACCGTGTAATGTTAACCAGAATGGGTAATAAAATGATACCTCAATATCTGGAATATACGAGTAGCGAAACCCATTTTTAAGTGCCAAATAAAGATTTAATTTTTCGAGTCAGGTGTGTTCCCCTGTCTTTCTTGATAAAACGACCGTTTCTCCTTTAGTTTAGTTCGATAACCTGCCCCTATAACCATTTCGCGCAGTTTGACCAACCCTACGCAGGATTACAGCGTTATCCCAACGATGTTTTCCGCTTGCGGTTGCTATAGCGAATCCACTTTTCGTCTCCATTAACTAGACGATGTCAAAATTAATTTCTTGTGCCGTTGAAGCAGTTACTAACATACGAAAAATCGCCATTTAACGTCTATAGGCTTTAGTCCTTATGGTAATCAATTTTCTTCTTTTTGGACCATTTTTAACCCCACTGATTGATGGGAAATGGTTTGTTGGGTAATCTCTAATGCTCCAGGATTCTGTGCCTTGTGGTGGTAGAAATCTCTTGACTGAAAGGTCTGACACCATTTTCATCACATTATTTCACTAACGCCCTAGTTATTGTATGTCTGTACTTTAATTTACATCATCCATAATAAAATCAAAAATCAAAATTTCTAACAAATGGCGATTATTCAGAACTAATCATGTTCCATATTTCAATATAGTTATCCACATTTCCGTCCTTAATTACCACCTATTATATTTTAAAATTCAGTTGGAATAAATATCAAACATAACAGTAACAGCACCTTAACAAACCCTCTATTAATCGCGTCAATTAAGAATAGAGGTACTCTTCCATGTTATATCAAAATGTATCAATAGTGATAATCACAAAACTCAATATCTCGTAACTAAGTCTTATTTAAACTTCCCTAAATAGGTTTTTTTGAGATTATAGCAAATCACTCAATAAATCTCGACTTCGAGACATCTGAATGGCACTACTACTGATAGAACCATAAAATGACTAAAAGGTATTACAAACTACACTTTTTAGCTATTACCTAACAAAATCAGTTTAGCAATAGTTAGTTCTACTAAAATATCTTTTATTATTTTTGAAATAATATATTTAAAGAATTTTATGCCATTAATTTTTTTTATTTGGGAAAATGCATTTTATATTAAAAAATTACTTTACGATGAAACTACAAGAAAAAAATCCACCATTATTAATTCCTTCGCTGAATTTAAATGCTGTCATCAAAACATGGAGGATATTGAACATTCTGGTCATCCTAAATCTGCAGATTTTTGCAAAAAAAAAAAATAGTAATTGAACACTACAGTTATAAAAGTAAAGCTGTTATGTACAAAGAATGTTTACCCCCATTAGATCAAGAACAACAACTAATTGATTCAGATAACCATTTAGAACTCTTTAAGTGAACTGAAAGAGATATCTTACATCAGTAACAGACGAAATATGAATCCAGTTGAGAGGATAGTAGCTAGACAAAAGGAACCAAAACGGACAAACAACAATTTTGACAGTATCTTCATAGAGATTCATTAAGGCATCATGTTGTAACACCATACGGTGAATAAGGTTAAATGGTTTAATTAAATTAATTATGTTTTAATATTTTCCTCCGTACCCATCGTACTTTCCAGACCTACTTACCGACTACCAGCTTTTTATGGACTACAAGAAGATTCCACTGTGAAAAATAACTTATGTCAAAGAAAATTTGATTATATAGTCGATCCAAAAAGTTTTGAAGATGCGTCATTTAAAATGTTGCCGCATTAACTCTGAGTTTTAGTTTATTTTATCTTTGATATATAACAAAATTCTAGTCTACATAAAATAATGGAACAAGGATGTTATCACATATGACTTATTTTAACATTATAGTACATCTAACACATATATTAACGAATAATTTAAACTACAATTAATTATTATATTTACATTGAACTCTTTCCTTCCCCAACACCCATGAGGTAGAGTTCTAGACGTGCTTTTTATGTAATGGTATACGCTGCTGGTCTAACCCACCTACTTAACAATTGTATACTTAATAGTATATTTGATTATTTAATACTTCTTGTTTCTTTCGATGGAGCATTTCCTTTTTTGATTGAAGTCATTTTGATATTACTGCATTTCCTTTGTTTCTTCTGTTAGTACCTGTGTATACCAATTCTTGATAATATTAGTCACTGAATTATCCTTAATGTATTTACCATATCTACAAAACAGTTAGTACTCATCCTGTCCTCATATTTTTGAATATAATCCTCATGTATAATTATGAGCAAATATGCGCGTATCTATGCACATAAATCATTCACACTCTACAATACATCTTACTACAGTAATAGTTTATTACTCACCTTTTTACTCACTTTTTATACTCACCTTTTATACTCACCTTTAGCTGTTTCCACTCTCATCACCTTGTCTTGGAAATCGTAAGCATTGAAACATAATCCCACATTCAGAAAGTGTAATTCAAGGAATAACTAAGCTGTTAATTTCCTATGTATCTAACATTTCTTCACAATTTCATCTATGATAATAATAATACAGCAATAATAAGCAGCTATTTGAAATTTATCAAAATAAGCAAACCGTAAAAACAACGCTTGTCTGTTTATAATTTCATACCACTACTGTTTTGAAGAATTTTGCGTAATAGAAGTTCAACAATAGGACGACCGACCTTGGCAGTCTAGTTCGGTTACACGTTCGAACTTATCAGACAGCATTGTGTTTCTTGTTATCTAAAATAAAATGAGAAGGAAAATATTGTCTGATTCTAAAACGAATTTAAAAATTGCCGCAAAAAAATATCTCAATGACGTATGTTCAAAACATCTTTGGATTGACTATATACTCAATTTTAATAATGCTTGAAGGAAAAGTGAGTCTCGTTTAAAGATATATTGTCACGTGAAAATACTATTAAGGTAAATCATTTTTAAATTGTAATGAAAAGTTTGAGTAACATGTCATTATTAGGAGTATATGGATGAAGAAAGTCACGATTTATATTAGGAACTAAAATGCTATTGTTTTAGCTCGTGTTTAATTAACTGATGGTCTTCCGAAAAAGAAAATGTTTACCCAAATAATAAAAACTAAAACGCAAAGACATTGAGATAATATTTTCTGAATTAATTTTTTTGTGTACATGTAACATTTAAATAAAATATATTTTTGTACAGTATACGGACGCGAACAGTAGTCTAGTAAATATATATGTCTTTGTAATGTACTGGCTATTTTTTAGCCATTGTATTTTTATCTAAGAATATATTTTTCTTCCGTCAAAGTTTCCTGACAGACATTCTCTTTGTTCATATCATTTACCGGGAAAGATAGACAACATCAAAGGTGATGTGAAAAAATTACTTTTTTTTATACTGCCGACCCTATAAAGGAAAAAATGTCAGCATTTTATTCCCCTTTCTTCTTTTTTTATTCTATTAAAATTTTCCCATTAAGGTGGGGCCGGCGCCCTTTGAAAAACGATGCCATTTTTATACGAAATTTGCGAATCGTCTCTAAAATCTCCATATTCCATATCGGGAAATAAGAATAAAGGCGGCAGACGAGTTCAATTTGTTACAAATTGGCACAAAGGGCAAAAGTTCCCATATTTGCATTCACGGTAACGATCCAATGACCATTCGGACCGTAGGAAAAACGTCGTTAAATTATGTGGAAAGATATTTGGAGGACACTTTTAAAGCTAATATGCCTTTCAGGGAACCTCCTGCGTAAGGCGATTCTTTTATCGCGCGGAAGTGCGCCTTTGGGAATAATTAACGTCCGTAGCAATTCGGTCTTAAACATAATTAAATGAATCTCGGTGTATATCGATATGGTCTTGAAGAGATAACCGAGGTTTTATAAGTACACCAGCATTCTCATCAGTTTTATCACTAGATAATCCTATTTGCATTTATGATATTAACAATATAAAAAAGCCGCGTCTAATTAACAGTTTTAGCTTTTTGATAACGAAGGGCTTTACTAGTAATACATTTATAGGAATTTTTATCTTCTCGGTCGGAAAGTGTGGCTGTCGACACGATTGTTTATCGCAACACTCACTACCATTTTTATGGAAGGTATTCGCATGGGAACAGAAAACACCTTCTGAATTAAAACTTGTTTATTTCGGTCTTATATATTACATGTGGTCGACGGGAAGATGGACAGGATATTAGGATAGGCTAAGGAAGTACAGAAGCGCTGTGGAAATGATACTGTTACAAGGGCCAAAGAAAAGAACGAGAGACGTCGTCGTGGTGGTCTTTTACATCCGAGAATCGCATGACACCAATCCACCAGCGCTGTCAACCTAATGTAGAAGTAACAGGTCAATTGAAAAGTCCCCGGCCTGACACATAGATTGCGCCTGACACTATAATTAATTCCATATGTTTATTATTTAGCCATTACCCTCAATAGATGCGTATATAAATTTGACAGCTATCGGATCATTAGTTTGTGAGTCATAGCATTTTGAGTGAAGCAACTTTTGTTATTGTGAAAAAATTGGATAAAAAGGAATTTCGTGTGTTGATAAAATATTGCTTTCTGAAGGGAAAAATACAGTTGAAGCAAAAACTTGGCTTGATGCCGAGTTTCCGGATACTGTGCCCCAGGAAAATCAACCATCAAGGATTGGTATGCCAAGTCTAGGCGTGGTGAAATGAGCATCGAAGATGGTGAACGCGGTGGACGCCCAAATTATATTGTTACCGACGAAAACATTTAAAAAATCCACAAAATGATTTTGAATGACCGCAAATTGTAAATAAAATTAAATAAAATAGCAGATACTCTAAAGATATTAACTGAACGTGTACATCATATCATTTACGAATATTTGGGTATGAGAAAGCTCTGTGCTAAGTGGGTGCTGTGCGAGCTCACTCTTGACCAAAAAAACCGACGAGTTGATAATCCGGAGCAGTGTATGAAAATGATCAAGCGTAATAAACCCGAGTTTTTTCATCGATATGTGACAATGGATGAAACATGGCTCCATCATTTCACTCCGAAGTCCAATCGACTGTCATCCGAGTGGACTGGACATGATGAACCCGCTCCAAAGTCACCAATTGCAGAAACGTTCGTCTTGTTAGTCGGAATGTGAGGCTATTGACACGATTCTTATCGGAACACGCACTACTATTTTTGTGGAAGGAATTCGCAAGAAAACAGAAAACACTGTTTAAAATAAAACTTGTTTATTTCAGTCTTAAATCCCAACTTTGAACTTAATATAAATGTGTAAGTGGTCGTCTAAGGGATCGCTACATATTTGTTTCTAGCGTTATAACACTTTAGACCACTATAAAACACTTACACTGGATTTTAAGGATGGTAACGCTAGACGATTGGTACCATAGGTTTCCGAGCATACAAGACCAGCACGATGATGTTTCTCTCTTTTTCCTCTTTTCTATTTAATTTATTTATTACTTCCGCATATTCTTCATCTAACCTAATATCCTCTTCATGCTCCTATCGACCTCTTGTAATTTTTAATATTGAAATAAACACGTTTTAGATCAACTAGTGTCTTCTGTTCTTGTGCAAATTCATCCCACGAAAATAGTAGTAGGCATTCTGTCACACAGAAAAGGTCAATACACGCACAACAAACACACATTCCTACTCATTGTTATCAATTTTTTTGATATAAAGGAATGCCAATTGGAGATATGAAATTTTTTTCGGGATTATATTTCTGAGTCGGGATTATATTTCTGAGTGAAATTATTCAACTATTATCTTGGCAAAAAATAAACTAAACTGCTAAAGATAAAAGTTGATGGTTAAAGTTAATTTTTAATTGTTGAATTTAGGGTTGTATACCCAAAATATTAAGACGTAGATTGGAAAGTTAAACAGGAGAATCGTAACCATATTCTCACTGTGCACCTGTTACCAGGGAGTAGAAATTATTCTTGTTTCTCTTATTGCTTTGATAACAACAGTAAGGTGTTGTTATGGGGACGGGGACAGAAAAAAGTGTATATATAAAACAAAAAATTAATAAACAAATAAAATTAATAACATATATAGAGGGGTAAAAGTATATATAGTGTATATGCAATTTAAAAATGAACACAAATACAGAACTACAAACACACCCATAACGAAGAAGAAGTAGAGATTTTAACCAGACAGCACATATTAGCACCCATTCTGAAGTGGTAATGGTTATTTGGTCATCAACATTTAATTTAGCATAGGCTAGGTTCCATGGGGAAGTCTATTTTTTCGTAGAAATCCGAGAAGTATGTCTGTAATTTCTGCTGTTAAGTCATTTCTAAAATTCTGCAGCTCATACTTAGTTCTGGTCTGGATGACCCGTGGACAAGTCGTTTACTATGTGGTAGACTGAAATAGGGGTCGGTCACAAAACTCACACTGAGCAGGCAATCAAGTGATCGTGTGAGAAACGACAGTGGCCCAATCTCAGTCGATTCAAAGCTACGGCATAGAGACGAAGGGAAGGAACGCGAAGAGAGGAGAAAAAATCAGCTTTAACTTCAAAGAGCCTGTTGTGGTTGGCCTCCTGAGCGCAACGACGTTATGCATCGTTCTTTGTAAAACAAAAAACGAATGGATCAACGAAAGGTCACCATGGATACAAATATTTGTGATAAGGAGAAGAGGAGAGGCTGCTGATTTAGCCGCATTATCCGCACGCTCATTTCCCGGTATACCAAAGTGAGAGGGGATTAAATCTTGTTGTATGTTTCACTAACCAATTTTAAGATAATGACTTAATTACATTTTCAGAATAACTTCTTGGTAATAGCTTGATTTATTCATTACATTCTAAGATCTAATTTGATTCTAAGATATTAATTATAATATATAAGATATAACTGCTGATTTTAAATTTGAACAAAGCGAAAATGGATTTTGAATCTGATTTTTAATGATTTTGACGCTACAGAGACTACATCTGTGAATGTTTTTAAAGATTGTTGTTTTATTTCAATGATTGGCGTGGCTTTCTTGGTAGTAGGAAATGTTTAAGGTTTTACTGGACGAATAAGTCATAGTTAGCTCTAAAATTCATTCCTTCAGAGTGCCACTATCTTGATTCCCTTACACCAGCCATCACTTGTTCTTAAGAAACTGGATTGCTTTCATATTTACGTGGCGATAAGGTCTCTGTTCGTAACTCTTTGGCATACAATATCCATTTGAATGTTTGAGTTAATGTTATTATATCTGCTATACTAAAGTATATTGACTATACTCCCCTGTGTGCTATGCTTTAAAAAATGCTCTTGCCGTCACATCCCCAAGCTTGCATAAACTTGAATAAACTGAATATTGATAAAATTCATGCTCAAAAATATATCGAATTTAGCGATGTCTTCGAGCTGTATGTGCATTCGCGATATATTGTTGGAAAATCATAATTTTCTTCCTTAAATCGGATCTTCCTGCATGAAATTTTGTAATCAATTAACTCGAAATGTTTAGAGATAGTCAATAAAGAAAATTCATTTTGCATTTCAAAAAACTGGTACCATTAGATTCTTCATCATCAATAATAACCTTCATCAATAATAACATGAATTTTAATGAATTTCACTTACCAGCTAACCCATCCACTGTGAATTTGTGTATTGGAAATTACAAAATATTAATAGCCATTAGAATAACGGCTTCAACCCATTTATTTCTGCAGTATTTAATATTTCTGTCTAATTAAATTTCGCTAATTTCATTGCTCTTTCCCGACGGTTGCAAAGGGAAATTCGTTGTCCGTGGAAATTTTCTTTTAATTAGCACATTCTTCCTTCCTCTTTAAATATAAATGTTTATTGATGCCCTGAAAGGGTTACGTTTCTTTCGCTAAAAGTTAGATGAATTTGCCGGAGAAGCTTTCGCTAGTTTTCTTTTGCTGCGAATTCCCTTTGTTTATCTACGTCTATTTTCGTAAATTATATTCGATTTAAAGTGAGTTTGAAAAGGGAGCAGCGTCGCTCTAAAAAAGGCGCCTCCTGTTCTTTTAGTTAAAAAACGCAACAAAATAAGTTTAATGAAAGTCCGTAAACGACTAGCGAAATTTATTATATGAATGGAGAACCGTCGCGGCGATTAAAATTAATTAATTAACTAAATTTCGACAGTCATTTCATGACTAATATAACTTAATGATGATACAATATGAAGGTAGGACATATATTACCTAATATTTGTACTTACTTATTTGCGTATTATCAATAATATTGAGTAGCCAGGTTGCCATTGCCAAATAGGTCACCACTCTTTCACTTCACATTTCTATAATATCTAACAAGCTTTATTATATTTCTATATTTTGCTATTATTTCATTGAAAACAAATTCCAACTCCTTCCTATCTTAATTCTAATAACTTTTTAATCCAAAAATATATTGTGCATTTTACTTTTATTTATTTAAAAACTATTACGTATTATAAAAATAAGGGTTGTAAAATTTACATTTTTAAAAATATATATGTTAAAACTATTGAAACGTTAATGACATGACAGAATCTAAGAATAAAATAAGCCATATATGCCAAGCACCTACTCATAGTATATAAACAATCTCTTGCTAAGAGGGGCATGCCTTGCCTCTATAAATTTAACCCCATATTAATGGTACACAGAGTTAGCCATAACAGATTGTAAACAAAAATTGCAATTTAATTTATTTTGTAAGATAATTATTGAGGGATATGTATATATTTTACTTCATGCGTTCTAATAAAACCAACAAAATCCTAACTATCTTGGCTAGGTAACCTTAAAAATCTACATATTAATTTAGATACTTAGCCAAAATAGACATATTTAAATAAATTAACCCTGGAAATATTAATGCTGCCTTAGAGGACAATATAATTTGGCAGTCAAATATGAATTGATTTTGCGTTAGAAATGTTTTTGCACATTGTTCAATCAAATATGTTGTTGAAAGCTTGAACTTAATTAATATTTTTCTTTGTATATTGAGAGTAGATGCCCAGTATTGAACAACAGTGAGTTCAGTGAGTTCAGTGAGCTCAGTTAGAAACCCATTTTTTTCTGTCTACTTGGCATGCGAGTCTCCTAGTAACATATACCAATTTTCATTTACATATTATGTTGAATACAATTTTGTGACTAAAAAAACAAAATTATTAGGGACTCAGGCACTCAATAAGCAAATAAATGATGACCAACCTTAAATGTTATTAACAGTGCTATGTATGTCGATATTTTGTCAATTACACTTTAGACATAATAAAAGGTAATTAGAATAGTAAATACATACATTACAATGTTATTATTGTTATAATGAATAACTTACCACCTTGCAATATTTTTCTGTCCCGAAGAAAAATACCTTACTTCTTTGGGGTTTTAGGGTACAGGCTTGTACCTATACCAACGGTCCAATGCGACCAAAACAACTATATCACGCGCACATTTGGAGCCTTTTAGGGCGCATTTAAAATTTAGCGTTTCATTTTTTGTAGAAATTGCTTTTACTCTGGGTAAATTAAATACGTAGAATTATTATAAAGTGATATTTAAAAAATATTCATCTAGCCTATTATGGTTCGAGACATTTTATGGAATTTTATGGCCTATGGAATTAAATTTCCATTTTTTCTGTGCCACTAGATCAACCTTGTTTATGTTTTAAAACAATAACATTAATAAAACTCGATTATTCGAATTCGAATAAATTCCGATACAGTAAATGTCGAGAATAACATCGGAAAAGAAAAATAAAAATCCCTCAACTTCAATGAAATATTCAAAAGCGAGATTTGCCTTAAATATCTCTCCGTATTTGGAATAAAGATATCGCAAAGTATTGCAACAACTTTTGATTGGGCCGCCGAGATTTGCATATTCCGGAGTCGTTTATTAAAAGCCAAGGACAAAGGCAGATTAGCAAAACCGAGTGTGTTTTAGCTTTGAATTTTGAGTTCGCATTTACAAATCCTTGACACCATTTGAATATTTCGCCCGGCCGCGAGGACGGTTTGTTCCGAATTTAAATTACCCGTGAATGTTCTGGCTGTCAAATTAGGAGAATAATCTTCCTCGGCGATTTTTTCCTTGGACCAGACATTTATTAATATTCAAGTATTACGCTCCTCACCTTGGAAATGCAATTATTAAAAAAGTAACGGGTACTACGACGTAATCATTTCCTTTAACTTCCTCTAACAGTTTATTATAATAATATTTCATGTTTAAATGGTCGTATATTGCGGTCAAAAAATAGGAAAAGTAGAAATGGTGCTGCCATTAATTAATCTTATGGGAAAAACTGTCAAAGTGTACATGAAATCTTTTAGATTTTCTTCATAATAATCCCTTTTCTTTTACAGTACAGCTACTGCGGAACTCTTTTCTTGGACACTAAACTAATATACCAAGCGTACCGGAAAGCAATTAACGGTTTTTCTAACAGATGTCGCTAGGCTTGATATTGATACATATGTCATATTCTACTAACATCAAGCTTCAAATATATATATGCTATATTTTACGAAAGTAGCACCGTCATAGATTTATACCTTTTTCAAATTGTTAAATTTGGTACCTGAAAACGTGTATTTGCGGTACGCATTACTTTTCTTAATTAATAAAAAATATTTCGCTGAAAATCATCGTTTAAAAACAAAATGTTAAGTTAAAAGGAGTGCTTTCGAAAATTGAAAAGTGGTTATTTCGATTTGCAAGACAATGAGCATTCTGGTAGACATAAAAACTTTGAAGACCCGACCCAAACCTGAAAATAATTAGCAAAATCGTTAAATATGTCCCAAGAAATGATGAGAAAAATGGATGCAAAAAATATTGGAAGACGGGTGTAACATCAATCAAACAGGCAAATGGAAAATCGAACAATTATGTGTGAAATACTGCTTCAAAGGTATGATCGGAAGTGATTTCCGCATCGAATGAGTGATGAGTGATGAAAAGTAGCTTTAATTTGAAAACTCGAAGTCTTGGTTATCATCTAGAAAACAGGAGCGCTCGACTCCAAGACCAAATTGTTTTGGTCGCAAGACAATGCCCTGTTTTTTTTTGTTGGGGCTAGTGGCGTGGTCTACTGTAAACTATTGAAACCTGGTGAAATACTTAACAGTGGTTGCCACCAGCAAAAAGTTAGCAATGTGCTGATCGAAAAACGTCCAGGATGGGCTAGAAGAAAGAAAGAAAGAAGTAACGTAATTTGACAGCACGATAACGCGTCGTGTCATAAAGCCCAACCGGTCAAGGAAGCGTTGAAAGCTCTTGGATGGGACATATAGCACGCACCGTACAATCCAGTCCTTGCTCGGTCAGACTGTCGCTTTTTCGCATCAATGGAACAAGTGCTTGCAGAGCAGCCCATAGCCAATTTGGAAGAAGTTAAAAAATTGTTCGATGAATGTTTCTGCTCAAAGGACAAACAGTTTTTTGGGTATAGCATCCGTAAATTACCTGAAATATGGGTCTGTTACATGGCCAATACTTTGAATACATATATTTTCCCATTCTCTTGAGAATTATTTATTTTTTTTTCGATAAAAAAACCGGTAGTGACTTTCTGGTGCGCGTGGTAGTCCTAATAATCACCACTCCCATGATGAACTGGCATTGTTGCCACGCAAATTTATTATGAATGGTTGGGACAGTCATGTAAAATGTAAGTTACGCTAATTGTAGAATTCCTTCGGTTCTATTGTTAGAGGGTCTAATTTATTAGACCTTTTAACTGAATTTTTTAATATTTATGACATGAAAAATAATTATGACCTGATAAAAAACATAACGTTCGCAGTATATTCAACGTCTGGTAAAAATAGACAGGCAAAAAGATACCAAGTAAACAGAACAGACGTGTTCAACAAGGATGATACCCATCGGCTCGTTGACGAGTGTTTAGGATAACGAGGATTCAGGTACCGAGGCTGGATGAAACTTGTCGTATGGCAGACTTGGCAGAGAACTCCTTATGACGCCTATAACCATAAATACCAAGAAGACCCGAAAGCGTGGAATTTTTGGGAATTCTCTAAGAGTCCGAAACGCACATGTTTTATCAGTGTGAGAAGTTCCTAGCTGGAAGAGTGTTTCCAACCCCGATATTCTCAGAGAATCAGGGTACAAAAAAGGGTTCTTGGATCATCCTTGTCCAATACCACCAGGAACCCGAGGGAAGAACACTGTGCATCCACAACGAGAAGACAGTAATTCGCATGAACACGGAGGGAAAGAGTTGGAAAATGAGAAGAATAAAGTTTTGCCGAAAGAGAGTTATTGAGAATGGGGAAGCAAATATTGAATTGTTTGGAGAAGAAAGTATTGAGTTGATCGAAGAAGATATTGAATTGATTGAAGAAAATATTGAGTTGAATTAGTTGAAGAAAGTATTGAATTGAATTGACTGGAGAAGATATTGAGTTGATTTGCAAGAATTGTATGAGCATTAATTGAAGAAACATTGAAGAAATTATTGTATTAATTGAAGTATTATTGAAAGAATAGAATTCTTGTCTACATTGGCCAATCTACATCTTTCGTTAATAGTAAGTACATGTGATTTGAATCATAATCCTTTTCCCATAACGTATTAATGAATATCTTTAAAATGTAATGGTCCAACGACATTCGGCTGATACCATTATAATAATAACATAAACATCATGAGCATTCATAAAAAAGCCACATGACATATTCTCCTTCCGACAGTGTAAAAACTCTATTCGCGATGTCTGTCCCATCGGGCCGTTCGCTTTTTTTCTATTCCCCCACGCCGCGCAAGAGACGAAATGAAATTTTTCACTCGACAAATACACGTTTAACCTCTTTACATAGTAAAGAAAATATTCGAAGAAACGCCGCCATTCCAGCGCCGAAGTGATCAGCTTCAGCTTCATCCATCACCGGCTGTCATCTTCCTTTTTTGCGCCGGTACGCCGTTGTAAAAGTTCAAGTTGTATACCTTTTTTTCCTCTCTCTCTTCTTCACTCCCCATTCAATTTATATTCGATCTCATATTTTTATCATAATAAATAAACGGGGGCCCACGGTTAACCCTGTTTAGTTTCAACGTTTCGCCGGTCGACCGAAATTATTATCTTCCGGTTATTATTCATGATTTATGTTACGCTGCACGCATTTTATTATCAACAAACACGATAATGTTAATGTTGCGACAATTTACATAATTTATTCCGTTTTGTTTTCCATCGTAGGCTTTCATACGGAATTATTTCGTCTCAACTGAATTATTAATATCACCCTCTAAATTATATATTTTGCTATTTTTATATCTACATTTATTACTCTTATTTTAAATATTATCAATATTTGAAGCATCTAAAGCCTCCTATCGTAATTCATTATTTAATTTATATTATTTTTAATTACTCTAAAACATATAATTGTTATTTGTTTTGCTTTTTTAATTATAAACAAACACAAGCCAAAATTACGCCCTAAGCGGGACTCGAACCTGCTATTATATAACAAGTCAAATGAAAAGTCCCAGGCCTGTCACATAAATGGCGCAATTAGAATTAAATCCATATAATTTTTAGATAGCTTTAACCCTCAAAATATGCGTGTATAAATTTGACAGCTGTTGGATCATTAGATTGTGAATTATAGTATTTTGAATGAAGAAGCTTTTGTTTTTGTGAAAAAAATAGATAAAGAGGACAGTGGTGGACGCTTAAAAGAGGTTGTTACGGGCGAAAACGTTTAAAAAATCCACAAAATGATTTTAAATGACGGCAAATTGAAACTGAATGAAATAACAGACACTCTAAGTATATCAACTGAACGTGCACGTCGCATCATTCATGAATATTTGAGTATTAGAACGCTCTGTGCAAAGTGGATGTCGCGCGAGCTCACTTTTGACCAAAAACAACGACGAGTTGATGATTCAGAGCAGTGTTTGAAGAATATCAAGCATAATAAATCCAAGTTTTTGCGTCGATATGTGAAAATAGATGAAACATGGCTCCATCATTTCACTCCGAAGTCCCATCGATAGTCATCCGAGTGGAATGAACCCGCTCTAAACCGTGGGAAAACGCAATAGTCGGCTGGCAAGGTTATAGCGTCTGTATTTTGGGATGCGCATGGAATAATTTTCATTCACTACCTTGAAAAAGGAAAGACCATCAACAGCGTCTATTACGTTATTGGATCTTTTGAAGAACGAAATGGATGAAAAGCGGCCGCATTTGAAGGAAAAGAAAGTGCTGCTTCACTAAGACAATGCAGCGTGTCACAAGTCAGTGAAAACGATGGTAAAAATCTATGAATTGGCCTTCGAATTGTTTCTTCATCCATCGAATTCTCCTGATCTGGCCGCTAACGACTATTTACTGTTCTCAGATTTCAAAAGAATGTTCGCTGGGAAGGAATTTTCGTCGAATGAAGAACTACAAAAATGAAGGGAAATATATATAAAGACTATTTTGTTGCTTTGACAATGGCACTAATAAGTGCAATAACAACAAAGGATAACTTGTGCATAACAACCATCCGGCTTTCTTTTATGGACAAATATGGCCATTTTAAATAAAAGTTAAGATCAGTTTTTTGTTCCCTATTTTCACCAACCAGGATTTATCTCAACTCATCATTACGTCTACCGACTGCAGAGTGGTCAACTTGAAGAGGAATACAGCAATCATCACCAATTCCACTCACATTTTTGCTGTTATGGTTACAGTAGGGCAGCTTCTGAAAAAACAGACATGAATGTGTTAAGTTACTCGTTTGCTTAAAGAGAAAGAATGAAGGTTTGGTAAAGCTTTCAACAACTATAATTATATTGGCGTTTGGATGGAAGACGCAGTAAACAGTCTTAAAAATAAAAACTAACAGTATACAAAACTATTATTATACATCTAAGCAATACTTAAACTCTATAAACAGTAAATATATTCTATATTTATCCTTATTAAAGTGGAATTTTGTAATTTTTGTAACTACCAACTCCACAATGGAGAAATAATCCTCTATACAAGCTACAATCTACATAAAATTCATCATTAGAAAAAATCATTCACCTCATATATCACCTCTATGTCAATTCTAATTAACATAGCACATTTATATATATATATATATATATATATATATATATATATATATATATATATATATATATATATATATAGTGTTGGATATACAGTTTTAAAAAATTTCGCTACAATATAAGTGAATAAAAAACCAAATGTTCTTAGATTAACCATATTTACATGCATGTCAAAAATTTTTGAATAAAAAACATTAACGTAAATCAGCGTTAACACATAAACAGTTTTAACAATTTCAGAAAAATTAAGTCATTTTTAAGAAACAACCTATTTATATCTGTATAATCATAAATATTTTTCTCTTAACTCCCTCTATAATAATTTACATATTTATTTATTCCAAAAAACAATTAATTATCCTGAACAAACTAATTTCAAATTAACAGTTAATTTACGCATAATAGAGGCATACTATTTAACTAAACCAAAAGTTTATTAACGAAGTAACATTCAAGAAGAAAAACAAATTGTCGAGAAGCTAAATTAAATAATTAGTTTAATTGTAGGGTCCCACACTAACTTTTCGCGTTATTGGAACACAGAGGCTTCATAAAGTTTAAATGGTGTAAAATACGGCTTCAAGGAAAAAAACCACGTCGGAAATTTATTCATTACAGCCTCCAATTGTAGCGACCTTCGAGCTGTAAAAAAAGTTTTCGGAGAATTAGTCATATATTTCAATTAATGTCAAATTTGGGGGAGTAATTTTGTTTTTACGCAGGGTTTGTCGTGAATATTGTTATCCATCCTAATTTAGACTGCTGGGTAGGCGTAGTGGTCAGGGTAACGGGACTACTAGACGACTACTGATATAGTCGTGTATTTGTGTTCGTGATGAAATGATATTGTATAGATAGGAGAGTGTGAAGTTTAACAAGACCCAACCATCTGAATCGCCTAGGTACTCATAATTAGACTCTAATGTGGGCGGTTAACGAATAATTATTGAAGAGCTACGTTAGTCAATCTAACATAACTTTTTATAATACATACTCTGATGAATCCGCGATAATCACTATAGAGAAAGACAAATTTAGCGACCATGATCGTTGCTCTATGAAGTAAAGTGTGGTTTGTAGAATGCTACATCAAGCTACAGCCAGGAATGCCCAAGCTTACAATTTCTACATTTGTCACTTCTGTAGTTTCATTTCTAGAAATCTGATGCCTAATCCCATAAAAATTTGAAAATATTAAACAGAAAATTGAAAAAAAAATTAATAACATTTTAAAAGTGGTGATTTTGATGTCAATTCAAATTGTGAAAATAAAGACAACGGATTCAGCAAGCCTTGCGCTTAGATGGAGATGGTGTCGCAATATTACAGACTTGCGAAAATGCATATATGATTGAATTGCTGCAAAGTCAACATCGTTATTTCAATATCGTATCGATGTTGGCAATAATATCGGAAAAACATAGTGTACTAATTTTTCTCAATAGAAGTTTGTTAAAATCTATGATACCTACTACTAAATAGCTTTTAAATTGTTGTTTAATTCTAAAGTAATTAATTGTAAATGAAAATATTGTGTTAATGTAAACAAAAAATTACTACGATATGATAAAAGAAAGGGCTGTTAAAATGGACAACTGAAGGAGACTTAATTTCGTAACGAGTGACGCCTAACTACAATAAAAAGATATGCTATTCTACCGCTGTCTATATATGGTGATAACATCAGAAGTAATACATAACGTAATTAACAAAATATAAGATTACACAAAATTTACGTCGCCGATGAAAGTGATCTTCATAGGAAAATGTAACAAAAAAAATTGCTGCATCATTTAAAATATCTGCTCCTGGTAGAAAGTTGGAAAATAAGAATAATATTATTAGGTTGTACTGATATTAATGGCTTGCTCTAGATAGTGCCAACAATAATAGGAATACCAAAACATCTGCACTTATGATTCTTTAAAAACTGCTTCGATGACGAGTAGTACCTTTCTGAAGAGGTTTCACTAACGTTTTGTCTCCCAGGTATGATAATGATTTTGTAATCGCAAATGTTCGATTCATAATTTATGATCCATATGTATTTAAATGATAACTAAAATATTTTCTAATTTCACAGAATCTTCCAACAAAACGCTGTTACTATTGAATAATGCACCTAGTAAATGCTGCAAAACAGAACAAAGTATATTAGCGAACATTTCTTCACGGTCCTATTATTCTGGCATCTTATTTTTAAAATTCCATTTTTAAAATTGACTTAACGGCGCTTCCTTTCATTCTTTCCGAAGAACATTTTTACACATCTGGATAACTTAGCAAGTGAGTTTTTTTCAAATATTTCCACGTAAGTTCTCATAGATATTGTAATATCCATTGTAAATTTTATGCCCTCGCAAACTTTCTGCCTTTGATGATCAAAATTACTAACATCTTTTCAGTAATAACTGCCTTATATTCATTAGGTAGCTGCATGTATTCAAATGAACGATATCTATATGTAAAAATGCAGACTATCAATCTAGAACTACTATCACGAAACTATCCAAAAAAATTTGAACAATCTCTATTGTACCAATGATAAAGATGTTAACATAGATTAACTTCAAAAATCTAGTGACTAAGTTATACAAAATTTTAACCAAGCTTTAAATCATTCTGAAAAAAGTATCATACCCAGATATTTTAGTTATATAAAGATATAAAATGTGAAAGGGTTTAGAAAACAAAAATTATTAATTTACTTAAAACAATTTTTTAAGAGAAAGAAACCATCCCTCGTCTATTTTCAAATATCTGACTCGCAACAGTATTCGAAGCAGATGGAAACCCCCCTCAGATCATAATAGAGTCCGTAGTCAGTGCAATACTAGTAGTATAATATAGAAGTCCCATCTGGACGACTTATAGTAAATATAAAAATTACTTTTAAGCACCCATTGCGCCTTTCTCTGGCAGCTTGCCTTTGATGATATTCGAAATAGTTTCTACCTAAATTTCCATGGCGCACCCCTATGGAATGGTTTCCCTAATTATGCTGACTACATAATCCAATAGTTTACAGTTAAGAAATTGAGCTACTACAATCCGCCTTTGGTGACTGTTTACCTTGATCTGCAAGCTTCTATCCAAATTCCAGTAAACTATTTAAGTTCAGCCTGCCTTTGATGAGCTTACACCTTGGTGTATACAACTGTGGTGTATATGCTAAGGATCTACAGCCTAGGGGTGTTTTTCAATGTCTAAATGTTTCTTACTTGGGACAGTTTATGGCTAGAGGTATTTGAGCTTTTTTTTGTTTCAAGATGACCAGCTAGAACCAAATGGTATTTTGCTGATGTCACTTAGGGTTCGGGATAGTGAAGTGTTTTGCGGGCGACAGAGACCCTGGGTTACAACTGGGATTGTCGTAGTTGGTTATCTACTGAGGTTTATGGATGGGTAGGGATTTTATCAAGGTGTTGTCATGTTTTAAGGTGCCTAGGGGAAACCTTACACTGAGAATGTTCGTGAAACTCTTCACGAACGAGAGGCTTGATTCGAGGTGAGTGTTGATAAACCATGAGGCATTAAGTAACGCGCTGACTTGGATTGGAACACTTGAAGTAGTTCAAGTTGTCTCTCAGAGATATACCTGTACCACACCTGTGCTCCGTAGAAGCAAACTAGACGGAATAGTATTTCATACAGTCGCTTTCTGGGGTATTGGGAGTATACTTTTTCTGCAGAGGAATGGGAAGGGTAGACTGTACACGCTATTGCCTTTGAAGATAGCGTGCTGGTCGTCATCTCTTGATAATTAATTTAAATCCTGTTCAATAATGAGTTCAAAGTATAGAAAACAAAAAATATAAATTTACTTTAACAACTGTTTTATTTAACGGAAAGAGAGGCTGAAACGATAAAAGACGTTAGTTAATATAGACACTTCAATAATGTGAACTACACTTGGTGTGAATTGATTGAAATTAACAAGAGTCTGCAATATTTAAAATTAAAATAATGAAACTGATTCTTATAGATAACGGTTCTTAAGTAACACTAAATTAGGAAAGATATATTATATTTTCGTATCGAAAAAGCCCTGTCGTGATTGTAGCAGTAATTTAAAAACCTCTCGATTTTCCAATCGGTCCTAACAAGCCGTGCCGTTCGAACGAAATTTACCGATACAAAAATGTCGAGTTTTTATTACGACACCGTCCACGTTCCAGACAAAGCGAAATGGCTTGTTAGCGACGACGAACCAGAAAGAATGCAACTGCAGGTGATTCTGCTGTGCGCTCGCAGGTCGACTTCAGTTTTGTTTTGAAAAATAATCCCGTCGAGCGACAGATCTCCGTCGTGCCGAATGTCCGACATTTCCCAGCTGGAAAATACGGGATTTTGTCGGCTTTACGAAAGGACGGAAAGTTTTATTGGCACGCTTTGGAGGTAACCGATGAGGAATGGTCGTCAATGGGATTGTTCGAATTGATTTTGTTGTCATAAATTGAAAGATATTTACTTTGATATACCAGTATAAATATATATATATATATATGTATATATATATATATATATATATATATATATATATATATATATATATATATATATATATATATATATATATATATATACATAATTACATATTAGAAGGAATTTACTCGTATGTACTTTAGTTTCTATCATGTCAAGTGCATGCAGATATAGAGTCAGAATTGTATACGCAAAAGATATGAGAAAACAAACTTTAACGATATTGTTAGTATAAAAACATCCTCGTCTTGGAACTTTCCTTTAATTGTAGTAGCTTCCGTCAAATTATTAGAAAATGTTAACCAACTTGGATAAAGGAGGAGGTTCTATGTCCGGGTATATATAGATTTTAAATGTATGTTCGCCGATTTCTCCATCAATTATGGACCGGTTTTCAAAATCCTTTTTTTATTCGAAAGAGTACACCTTGGTAGTGGTCCATTGGCACCAAGTCAGGATCTCATGTAGGGAAGGGGGAAATCGAGGGAAATCCTCAAACTTCAAACGCACGTACAAAGTTTTCACGTATTTTTTTATGTAAAATAATCAGACATTTGTGTATAGTGTTAATGCTGAGCTGATATGACGGAAAATAGGAAGTTGTTCAGTGAAAAAGCCATTCAGTTTGCAACCATAGCATATAAGACGTCGTAAAAATATTATAGACAACTGTTTCTGTGCTAAAATCGTAAGGGCGTTCAGCTCCCAAACAGAGGTCGCGGGTTCGATTCCCGGAGGGGACATTAACTGTTTGTTCTAGTTTACTTAGAATATTTTTTCCCGGACCCCTGAAGCGTTTCTTATTATCAGTCATTGTTTCTTTATGCCTATTTTCATCATACGGGCTGCACCTTAATTTGGTTTACTAGTTAAAATACTTAATAAATTGCCTGAACTTTATTGAACAAATAACTAGCACTAAAGGAGAAAAAGAAAATACTTTTAACAAAAATAATTGAGCAGACTTCAAAAAATAAATAACTATCTAAAAAGTAAAAAATAATCAAACTTAGATTTTTTACATAAAAAAACATATTAATATAAAATATGGACATAATATTCTCACAATTTAGCTTAATACCCATCTAAACCTATTCATTTATTTACAATATTTCGACTGCTACCAACTGATCACTTATGAAAACTGAACTCAACATTGTGTTAAAAATTATGTTGGATACTTTCACAGATCAGTTACACGATAGACAATGTATTTTAAAGTGGTTTCTCAATATTAAACAGACAGTCCCGATAAAGCTAGCTCTTGAAACATAGTGATAATTTATTCAAGGTTCTCTGATAATAATCCTTTTAAACGCTGTGGTAATTTTTATTTCGGCTAACAAATTTTCAGAAATTATTTCCGGTTTGTGCGGTAGAAATTTTAGGCCAATTTACTTTAATCCAGATGGACTTCGCAGGCTTTTCATCGGTCTACATGGCTAAATGCCGGAATTCATTGGGCGGCTACGGATTTGGACAATGGCCTGAGAATTAAGCGAGTATAATTGGATGGTAGTATCGAAGACTACATGAAACAAACTTGATTTATGTTGTTATTTTGTTCCAGTTAGTTTATAACTAACTGTTCCGGTAATGGAGCAACGAATATTTGTATTTTTTATGATATTTGAAAGTGTCTGAGGGAAGAAGATAAGTAAAAAGGTAAAAAATTTCGGATAAAACAGAAAAAGTTGTAGTCTGATCTAATCCAAGGTAACAAACTATTTTAGTTTATATTCTAAGAAAATAAATGGTTGCAATATATGATTTCTTAAAGTTTATATTTTGTTGTGTATTCTGATGCCTATATGTATTTTTATATATTGGAATTCAAGAAGCTAATAAGCTTACATCCCCATAACTATATAAAATAAGACTACAGGGAAGTGAACAAGATATGGTGTATATTCTTTCCAATACATACTGTCTTCATTTGTATACTACCCATTTCAAATGTTGTATATACATGGATTTTTTCTCTTTTGTTGATACATATTGATTATATAGTAGATTGTTATATTGAGTATATATTACAAGTTTTTATAGTCAGTTTTAGGAAGAAAGTTATTCATATGCTTTCCTTAGTGATTTCATATCTTTTTGCATCGTTGACGTTATGTTACAATACATATGTTGGTGAATTACAAAAGAAAATAATATAAGTTATATCTAAAAAAATCTTTCGTGTAGACTTGTTCATACGATAATATTTGCGACGTTGTGACATAATGTATGATGACGTGAATTCACCGTTATTTTGGTCGGACTATAGACCCCAGTTTGGGAAGCTATTGACTTAGAACTATTTTAAATCATTTTTATTACTATTTATTATATTTTTCTAGTAAATTAACAGTAGTAAGCTAGTTATTTTTTTTCTCAATTTTCTGAGATTTTGAATTTGCAACTTAAATATTATACGACAGATTATTTTGGCTTAACATCTATGTCACTATTTTCAAGGTGAATTGAGTTTTACTTATAACTTCACTGAATATAATATACTGATTATACCAGTCCTTAATTACGTTAATACGTATCGTTAGTCATTCACACTTCTCTTAATATGGGTTTACTTGAGTTTAGCATCAAGTCTCATACCAGTATATTTGGCGGTATTTCCATACGAGACTACCTATTGTTTTAAACATACTGGTTTGTGCTTGATTATTTTATTAGTGAAATCAATATGCACAGATTTATTTTGATTCATTTTGATACCCCATTTTTCTGCCCGAAATTGTATTTCAGTAATAACTGTTTACAAGTTTTCGGCTGCAACAGCAATAGAGAACTGGATTGGGCTAGATATGAGCTCCAAAATTGAACTTATGCAGCATTTCATAAGTAATGCCACATTTGCTAAGTTTAAGGCTTCAATGTTTAAGTAATACTGTATTCAGAACACAAAGGAATATTCTTTTAATTAAAATTCTGTCATATAACAGGTCAATGGACTGACCCCGGCCTACCGTAGTAAAACACATTTTTTTGTCAAAATTATTTTTTTTTATTCAACATAATTTCTTTCAAGGGTGATACACTGGTTATAACGACTCTCCAACTTTTCGATACCATTTTTGTAGTACGATTTGTCCTTTGCTTCAAAATAGGCCTCAGTTTCGGCGATTACCTCTTCACTCGACGAAAATTTCTTCCCAGCGAGCATTCTTTTGAGATCTGAGAACAGGTAATAGTCGACGGGAGCCAGATGTGGAGAAAAGGGTGGATGAGGAAGCAATCCGAAACCCAATTCATGAATTTTTTCCATCGTTTTAACTGACTTGTGACATTGTCTTGATGAAGTAGCACTTTGTTTTTCTTCAAATGCGGCCGTTTTTCGGCGATTTAATCATTCAAACAGTCCAATAACGCTATGTAATAGTTTCTGTTTATGGTCCTTCCTTTTTCAAGGTAGCCAATGAAAATTATTCTATACGCACCTCAAAATATAGACGCCATAACCTTGCCAGCCGACTGTGGCGTTTTCCCACGCTTTGGAGCGGGTTCATCGTGTGCAGACCACACGGATTACTGTCGATTGGACTTCGGTGTGAAATAATGTAGCCATGTTTCATTCATTGTCCATAACGACGCAAAATCTCGGGTTTGTTACGCCTGATCATCTTCAAACACTGCTCCAAATCATTAACTCGTCGTTGTTTTTGATCAAAAGTGAGCTGACGTGGCACCCACCTTGCACAGAACTTTCTCATACCCAAATGTTCGTGAATGATATGATGTACACGTTCAGTTGATATCTTTAAATTGTCTGCTATATCACTCAAGTTCAATTTACGGTAATTCAAAATCATTTTGTTGATTTATTGAATGTTTTCGTCGGTAATAACCTCTTTTGGGCGTCCACTGCGTTCACCGTCTTCGGTGCTCATTTCACCACGTCTAAACTTAGCATACCAATCCTTGATGGTTGAGTTTCCTAAGGCAGTGTCCAGAAACTCGGCATCAAGCCAAGTTTTTGCTTCAACTGTATCTTTTCCCTTCACAAAGCAATATTTTATCAACACGCAAAATTCCTTTTTATCCATTTCGTTCACAAAAACAAAGTTGCTTCACTCAAAATGCTATAATTCACAAACTAATGATCTGACAGCTGTCAACTTTATACACGGATCTTTTAAGAGGTAGGGCTAACTAAGAAACGTATGGATTTAATTCTAGTGATGTCATCTATGTGTCAGGCCAGGGAGTGTTTAATTAACCTATGATAATCTGTTATAATTTTAGCTTGTTACTAACCAGTTCTAATGTATTTTATATTAATGTTCCATTATATATATGCTTCTCAATAACGTTTAATATACGGAGATGAAATGTACGAGAGAAATTCGTAGGTACGTATAAAAAGCCGATATAATACTTTTATGATGGAAATTGATGTTTAAAAAACTGCTCGCATATTCCGAAACGGATATATATTTTTTCCCTAAATAAAGAATGGAAAATAGAACCGAACAAATAGATGTCGCGATAAAATAGTAGAGCTGAAAGATATTGAACCAAGCTGAAGCGAGCTCGCTCGACGGCATTTCCATCGTGCGGATTATTCGCAAATTAAGATACGGCAACGTATGTGCAAGAGACGATAATGGCGCCCTCTAACAATAAAACTTATCAAGCGAAAGGCACGTACCTTTCATCTCCGACAAAAAAGAAACTTTTCAGATGGGAAACAGGTGAGAGGTACAATAAGATGATCTCGAACCGAAAGAACGAGGCCCCGTCTCTTCTATACCATTTTTTATTTATTATTTATTGCATGTACTTTGATAAATTACGCGAAGCTCGGTGGCCGGGAATGATGAATGGCGGAAATTTTTACGGGGGCAAGGTAAAAAGGCGGATGCAGCGTCATCCTATCTTTCGGTCGGAGAACGTTTTCATTAACCCCGACAAACATTCAATTTGCGCGGATTGTGCTCGACTTCTTGCCGAAAATCCAATTTTGAATTATTATTTATTCGTTGTTCGTCGGCGACTGATATCGCATAATCACGCGACTTTCTTCGTCATGATATTTTAACTTCGATTTCTATTTAACAGGATACACCATCGGGAATTGTCTCAATTATTTTCTTTGCGAAAGAGAAACGAACTAGTTTTTTTAACTTTGAGTATACTTTAGTGAGAACATAATTGTTTCGCATTGTTAAAGTGGCACCAACTGTGCGCTCCTTTGACCGATTATTTAAATATGCTGTTATACCGAAGACTATATGATTGCTGTTCAAAAACTATATGACTTATGAAGACTCTGTGTGAAGATTGTCCTCTTCTTGCCACCCGATTAGTAGATATTTCGAGGGAGGTAAAGACCCATCCAATGATCATATATTTGCATTTAGTCAGCATTTACGACGCAGCATCGAAGAGAAGTAGATCGTTGAAGTTATACTTCTAATAATAAAGGTTGTCTGCTGTTTCATTATTTTTTTATATGTTCATTAGTGTATGTTGCGTATTTACTAGTATTAGATTGAATATTAATAATGTTTGAAGAAGGATGGAAGGGCATTTTTAAATTAGCCACTTGGTTAGTTGATTTTCAATTAAAAAATATGAAAATTTTATAGAAGAATGTTGATGAACAATTTTATTAGAATATTTGACGTTAACCTTGGCCTTATATCAGTTATAAACTAATTCATTTGTAAAAATAACTTACAAATACAGACTAAATTGGTAGAACTAAATATAAATAAATGTATGCAATATAAAATCAAAATCAAAATCATAAAATCAGTGAATTTGAAGGTGGTGACAAAGGTAATATCTTAATCTAATTTTATTTAAATATGTTCAAAAAGTGTTTTGATCTAGTTTAATGTCTAGTTCAGCAATTAGGCTAGTGTATGATCACTCCACTGTTTGTAGTAATAACATAAATTGATCACAAAAGACACGAAGACCAATAAATATGTCAAATTGTAAACATGAATGGAAGTATATTAAAGTAATATGTTTGTAGAATTGATTGTTATTTTAACTAAAGCAGACAAAACTACTTTTAATACAATTAGTAATCAGACGAACCAAAAGATCAAAGAATATAAACAGAATTGCTTTCAAAAGTATGTAAGTTAATTAAGCCCACAAACAGACAAAGATTGTTTGCTATGGAAAACAACTCGAAGATTTAAAAGACTTATGTAGAAATATGTTAGCTAAATTGTTAGCACAATACTTAGCTAACATATTTCGATCTAATAATATAGAATCTACCATGGATACATCTCCTGTTTATCAATCCAATGTAGATATAAATCTAATTTCTCCACTGGAAGTTGCCACTAAAATTGATAAACTCAATCCTAAAAATGCACCTGGTATAGATCACATTTCACCTGGATTATTGAAAGAACTGCTACGAAAAGCAATCATCATGTTGACATATATATTTAATGCCTGTTTAAGGCTGAAGCTTATCCCGGGATGCTTCAAAGTCGCACAAATAATTATGCTCAAAAAACCTGACAAACCTCTAGAACAAGTCGGATCTTACAGACCTATTTTGCTACTACCTGCAATATCAAAGCTATTTGAGAAACTGTTATTTAGACGTGTTAAACATTTGGTAACAATACCAGATTTCCAGTTTGGTTTTCGAAATCACCATTCAACAATCGATCAAGTGCACAAAGTAACTGCGGCTATTGAAAGAGCGTTTGAGGAAAATAAATACTGCCCTGCAAAATTCGTGGATGTCTCACAAGCTTTTGATCGGGTTTGGCATTTGGGATTAATCTGTAAGATGAGCAAATTGTTACCGCGTAACTATTGTCAAATGCTGGAGTCATATTTATTAGAAAGAAAATTTAGAGTATCGCACGAAACGGCGTTCTCGACATTTAAAAATATCTCGGCTGGAGTTCCACAAGGCAGCGTCTTAGGACCTCTTCTGTATCTGCTCTACACTGCTGACATTCCAACAACAAAAGAAGCATTTCTTGGAACTTTTGCTGACGACACAATTATTATGGCAAAAGATATATCTCTGCCTAGGGCAATAGAAAAAGTGCAAGTGGCAGTCAACAAAATAGACAAATAGACGAAAGATTGGAAAATTCAACTTAATAGCTCCAAATCTGTCCATGTCCAAAACCATATGAACTTATATAATGTGTATACATTCAGTGTAAACTATAGCTATAAGTTAATAATTAATAAATAATTATAATTTTATAATTGAGAAATATATACTGATGTATTTTCTCGCACTCCTCTTGCTTGTTAATTAATCCAAGTACATAGGAAAAGTAGTAATAAATTAATTGTAAATTGAGATTGTACTGAGCGTATCTAATAAACATGTTATAAAAAAAATAAATTTAACTGAAGAATAATATAAACACAGTTTAGAGATTACAAGGGTAGAATTACAAAACTAAATAAATATATAACAATGATAAAAATACATATTGAATTGTAAAATTTTATTGGGACTTAACAAATATTCATGGAATATGTTATAGTAGCCTGCTCAAGATTATCGAAATACTTATTCTGTTATTCCGTTCTCTGAAATCAACCTAGCAGCAAAATAGAAGATACCATTATTTATCTGCAAGACAAACATTGTAAAGGTACAAGAACTTTGACTTACATACCCTATTACTTCTGCATTTATCTTCTTCAGATTCATGACTGTTAAAGAATAAATAATGACATTAAATAAATTAAATTATAACATATAGTTACTACCACCTAAGTTATTTTCAATTTGCTTGTAGAATGACTATCTACGAATCGTTTTAGTTGTATCCAATCTGTAAATACAATTAAAATTATCAGTTAATGTACCGGACATGAACTTAATGCCTATTTTATTTTAAGTAAAAAAGTCTTCAATCTTTTTGCTAGTCTTCTACCTTGAGAATGAAGCTGTTAGATCATCAGGGTGTCATTAACAATTAATATTATATGTTATGAAATAGGAAATAAGAAAAATTAATAGTAATAATAATTTGAAATACGTTATTTTAATATACATTTCTAAATTGTAAAATACATTACTTAATTGTGTTCATTATAGTCTAATAATATACATACATAAAGTCTAATATACGTTTCAGAATTTTTTTTATATATTCTCTGTTTTAATATACAAACATACATTACTTCATTTATTATTCTATATTTATGTTTATAACATAGAAGTAAAGGAAGATCATATGTACGCATCTTGCTCTGAAGTTATTATAGTTCCGATAAAATTACTCATGATACTTTTGTGACAGTGTTGAACGGTGTACTAATTTAATCTTATTAATATTTTGTTAATTAATGAAACTTCATGGCAGTTAGATTTAATTAAATGCCATTTAAAAAAGGTTATTAAGTGTTAGTTATTTTATATAACAAATATACTTATAATCTTATATTGAATATATTGATAATGAAATGTATTTGAAAATGCTGTGAAAACAAGTTTCAGTAAAATATATTTAAGCTATTCCCTTAATTATGTGATAATAAAATTAATAAATTGTGGTCCAAATTCGACCACAGGCGATCACTAGAATATAGAAATATTTATCATCATTCCTAAAGGAGTTAAAGATAATTTAATGCTACTGGATACGCAAATTTACTTTTCTATCACCATAAATCTCGTCCCAAACATATTCCCGACAATATTTTATAAATCACAAGTGCAAGCATCATTTTTAAAAGGCGAAAAACCCGAATTTTCCTCACAATAATAAAAGCGAATCTCGTTACAAGCTGACAAAATCTTTTTAACGACACCGCGGCCACAATAGGAGCCGTAATCGGGCACATACGTTGTCCTATTTTCCTCGCCGTATCTCAGTACACTGATAAATTTTCCGGTATTGGCGGCTTGACATGTATAATGAGATGCCTCACAATACTTTGGCCGATACTAACCGGCGCAGAAACGTTATGTATGCGGTTCATTTTACATTGTAACCATTAACAACGAGAACGATCCCTCTATGGAACATTTTGTGAATGATTTGACATTGTTCGTTAAAATTCGTATTAATTGGGGATTAGGTTTGAATGACATGTAGGCATGACGCGAACTGAACGGCTTTAATGATGATTAAAGTATTTCTATTGGGCAATTGTAGATTGTGATAAAACTGAATTTACAGCTCTCCGTTTTTGGTATTTTCTGGTGATCGAAATGATTTCGTGAGGCCTTCGGTTCCTCTCGGAAAGTCTCGGTTCCGAACAACAATTTGATGGATTTCATCGTCTAGTTCCAGAGAATCTTCGCATGCGCATAAGAATTTGAGTTTGCAACTTTGCCAGATATCAAAAATTATAAGTATACTTGAAAAATATAATCTAAATAGAATAAATTATCTTGAATTCACACAAATTAACATGATATCACAAAACTTAATATTTCTGTTGAGACCTGTATGTATTTTTAACATATTTGTGGTAGCGTCACATTTTGTGTGTATTTGTTATATTTTGTGCCTGAGAAATGCAATTTGTTTGCTTGCTAAATATTATATAAATACGGAAACAAAGTTATGACGTAACTGAGGAATTAAGAAATTAGATTGAAATTCAACTGGTTTGAAGACTATGGTACGAATATCTTGAAATATTCTGATGTTAATACAAGTTTAATGTTCTATTTGTAGATTTCTGAAGAGATTTCAAACATTATACATCTGTAATGACTACAAAATAATCCAAAAATATATATTCAGCCCAAAGAAAAAAATCTGTATGTGCATATGGGGAATTTTCGATATGCGGTAGACATAATGAAAGTACTAATTAAATATATTGTCCCTATTTGATACAAAATTCATAAATGTAATAATTAAGTAATTCGTACTTCAAAGATATGAATATGTAGACAGGTACGAATTTATATTTACTACATTACTACATACAGCTGACCTGACCTTAAGAAACACTACTGTTGCATCATATGCTGACGAGACAGCGGTTTTATCATCACACGAGGATTCAATATCAGCCACAAGAAACCTCCAAGTTTATCTTAAAAAAGTCGAATTGTAGTTCAAAACGTGGCGTATCAAAGCAAATGAGACAAAATCAACCCATATGACATTCACCCAGAAGAATTTGTTCCTCAATAAAAATGAATAATAATAAACTCCCGCAAGCAGACAACGCATGGAAATACATTTTGATCGACGTTTGACATGGAAAAAACATGTAGTCAGAAAACACAAACAGCTTGGGCTTAAACTAAACCAAATGTATTGGCTTATAGGGCGTAACTCTAAATTATCATTAAATAACAAGGTTTTGCTATATAAGTCAATAATTAGGCCCATTTGAACCTATGGTGTTGAACTGGAATTGGGGGGTACTACAAGCAAATCTAAAATAGCTATCCTTCAGAGGTTCCAGAATAAAGTATTGCGAGTCATCGTCGGTGCCTCATATTACGTCTCCAAGAAACTGATTCAGCGCGATATCCTCTTAGAACCCATATCGAGTGTGATTCGATGTCTTAGTGCAAAGTGCTCTGAAAGACTGTTAGTGTATCCCAATGGACTTGCCAAACAGTTAAATGTGCGCGATGACACAATGGCGTAGGATCAAACGCAAACTACTATACAACCTGGTTAAAATAGACATATAGAGTGATATATAATTAATATCTAGAATATCGGTTAGAATAGACTTTAGAATAATCTAGAATAGTATCTAGAATAGGATTTAAATTATAAGGTTGTACTGCAGATCACTTACTGAAGCGATCTTCTACATGTTTCTAGAGTTATAACGGAAATCATATAATAATACTTATTGCCCACGGACAGATTGTTGAAGTTCCAAGAGATTAATAAAAAAAGAGTAGTCACAGTCCTTATAAGTAGATATTATGCTAGTATCTTTTAAAATAATACACCAGAAAATAAACTGACTCACACGCACACTGTGACATATTTACGAAAATATGAAGGAGTAACTTGATACCGAAATGATATGGCAAGTGCTGTCTAGAGAATAACTTAAATAAGTGACTCTTTCTATAAATTACTGTATATAATGGGTTTTACTCTATATTTTAGGTAGAAGATATGGTAATCGCAAAAACCTTTTTGACTAAGTGCCATTATAGCTAGAAAGAAAAGAAAAATATAGTTATTTTATATGAAGATATTATTGAAAACTGAAAAAACACCTTAAGATTATCATTTGTTGCCATTGATACAGTCTTATTTAGAACTAAAATTCGTAAATTATTCTGAATGTTATTATTTAGTTAGATGTTAAATTACCGATAAAAACCTAGTAAAATCTGACCTAAAAAGCAAACTGAATAATGGAATGACTTAATCCAGTAAGAATAATAAGAATACGTTATAAAGTCGGCGGTAACTCGAAAAATAATTAAACAGTTTAGTACAGAAATGCGACAAAAAAAGGAGCGAATAAATTTTCGAGTATCATGCCGAATTAAATAATTACTTTAATTGCTGAGCTTGGCTCGAACTCTTTCCCCAAAAGAAACGTGGGACCTTTTATAAAGTTTAAATGGTGTAAAATGAGGTACCGGCAAAAAACGGTCTAGCCAAAAATATATTCATTTCGGAGTTCTCCCT
Organism: Rhynchophorus ferrugineus; assembly: GCF_030347505.1. Taxonomy (NCBI): domain Eukaryota; kingdom Metazoa; phylum Arthropoda; class Insecta; order Coleoptera; family Curculionidae; genus Rhynchophorus; species Rhynchophorus ferrugineus. Next base: position 38,675,890 of record NW_027472585.1, on the reverse strand, counting down.
CATAAAAAGAAACCTTTCTGACGAGAAGAAGAGAAAGGTAGGCTGTGCTTTCTTTTTGTTAACGGCCAACTTGCATATATTTTGGGCTTCGCGTTATCTAAATAAAAATCCTACGATCTCAAAGTATATTAAACTTTGCTAGTATCGCGAGAAAAATATGTTGATGTAAATTTTCGGTGGTATCCTTCTTCATAAATTTGAAAAAATCGACTTTCTTTTCATATTTTCAAAGCTTAACCCCTTAAAATATGTCTAAAGGACATGATATTAGTATTAATGTAATAATATATATCTCTGCGACTCGATGATAACTCCTTAGCTTGTTTGTTTTATGAAAATATTCATGTAGTAATATGAAAGCTTTTCGTGGATATCTTTCTCAAAAATGTATTCGTAATTTTCAATATATCAAGACTATGTTATGAAAAATCTCGAGCTTGGAACTTCAACTTCCAATGGATGACATTTTAAGAGAAGTATAAGAACGCCGACAATTCTTTCTGTGTATTCACATAAGACATGAACAAACGAGGAAACGCCACGTTACCAAGAGCAGCATAATTTCTTAAGATTGTCCGCTAAATATGCGTATGCTACTTAAGTTTGTTTAATGCCGTAGCTTACTTTACTAGTAACTTTGCTAATATTCGACTGAAAAACGACATCCCAATCGAGTATGTCCCTAAAGCCTTATAAAAGATAACTTACATTTCTATTTTAAATTATAGACTGCAGGGTGTAATCCCTACTATTCGATTACAACTCTGCTTGTTTGTTTCTTGGTGAGTTTCTTGTAATAACACGCTTTTTATAGATATGTTTCGCAAAAAGTATTTCCAATTTCAGAACCGTATTAAATCCACAGACATAATATTGAGCTAAAACAACACTAAAAGGTCTCAGGTGTAAAACATCAAGTTCCAGCGGATAATATTTTAAGAGAAATTTGACAACGCCAATAGTTCCTATCTATTAATATAAGACAAAACAGTCAACAAAACGCGACGTTGCCAAGAGCAACTACATTTCTTTAAATTGTCGGTTAAATAAGCGTGTGCTATTTAGATGCCCTTGAAAGGATTTTTCAACATTAAAATTATTTTTGGAAATATAGCTCTAAAAAAATCTACCGCATAAAGCGGCATCTAAAAATTTTAATTGCGTTTTTCTCATAACTCCGGTAACGAATAGACAATAAAGTTAAAATTATTAAAAAAGTGTGTAACTAAAATAATTGGAATTTAAATATTGATATGTCTATAGGAACCTATCCTAAAATATCTGTAAACAGTTTTCCGAAAGCCGTGATCATGTAGTGATTGGGACCCTACGAAAGTGTTGTCACTGTGGAGACTTTTTTAATATAATTATATTCATATATTCTAAAGGTATAGATTTTTTATAAATATTTCTTCTTAATACATTATCTATATATTTACATAATTTATTATTACATGTATACAACAGGATAATAATAGGAAAATTCATGGCCACAAAACCTTGCTGTGCATATTATGGGACCACTAAGGTGTCATATAACAGATCAATTGAAAAGTCACCGGCTTGACACATAGATGGCGCTACTAGAATTAAATCCATGCGTTTTTTAGTTAACCCTAACCCTCAAAAGATGCGTGTAAAAATTTGACAGCTTTCGAATCAATAGTTTGTGAATTATAGCATTATGAGTGAAGCAGCTTTTGTTATTGTGAAAAAAATGGATAAAACGGAATTTCGCATGTTGATAAAATATTGCTTTTAGAAGGGAAAAAATAAACTTGAAGCAAAAACTTGGCTTGATGCCGAGTTTCCGGACAGTGCCCCAGGAAAATCAACCATCAAGGATTGGTATGCTAAGTTTAGACGTGGTGATATGACCACCGCAGACGGTGAACGCAGTAAATTGAAACTGAATGAAATAGCAGACACTCTAAAGATATCAACTGAACCTGTACATCATATCATTCACGAATATTTGGGCTCTATTGGGTATTTTTCTATTTTATTGGGTATATTTATAAATCTCTCTGCAAAGTGGGTGCCGCGCGAGCTCACTTTTGACCAAAATCAACGACGAGTTGATGATTAGGAGCAGTGTTTGAAGATGATCAAGCGTAATAAACCCGAGTTTTAGCGTCGACATGTGACAATGGATGAAACGTTTCTCCATCGTTCACTCCGAAGTCCAATCGACAGTCATCCGAGTGGTCTGCAGACGATAAACCCGTTCTAAAGCTTGGGAAAACGCAACAGTCGGCTGGCATGTTTATGGCGTCTGTATTTTGGGATGCACATGGTATAATTTTCATTGACTACCTTCAAAAAGGGAGGACCATCAACAGCGACAACTACATAGCGTTATTGGATCGCGACAAGGACGAAATCGCCGAAAACGGCCGCATTTGAAGAAAAAGAAGGTGCTGCTTCACCAAGACAATACACCGTGTCACAAGTCAGTGAAATCGATGGCAAAAATCCATGAATTAGGCTTTGAATTGCTTCCTCATCCACTGCATTCTCTAGATCTGGCCCCCAGCGACTATTTCCTATTCTCAGATCTCAAAATAATGCTCGCTGGGAAGAAATTTTCTTCGAGTGAAATTGTCCTCACCGAAACTGGGGTTTATTTTGAAGCAAGGATAAATCGTACTACAAAAATGGTATTGAAAAATTGGAGGGTCGCTATAATAAGTGAATCAATCTTGAAGGGATTTATGTTGAATAAAAAAACTAATTTTGCCAAAAAATGTGTTTTACTATGGTAGACCGGGGACTTTTGAATTGACCTGTTTTTACAAGGTTTTTACCACGCCTTCTACCTTCTACTTGTTCAGATCAATGTTACATCGCTTAGCTGGTTTCCAGTTGCTAAGAAAGTAAGAAAATGGATGATGAAGAAGATGTTTTAATGCTTATCATAAGCAACACTGTGCCAATAAACCAGTCGTCATTTTAACAAAAATATGGAAAATAGTATAAGAAATTATGACAAAATATTCCTATTAATAATATATATTTAATTTTTTTTAATATATAAGAATATATTTTTAAAGCCATAAAAGCCAATACAATAAACACAAAACACTAATAATAATCGTATAACTAAGATCCTTAGTGATACTGGCATAAAAACCAAAACTTATATCTAGTTTAATTTCAGAATCCAGAAATTAATACTAATTCCTCTGTTAGGTTAACTCCTATATTTCCAAAATTGACTTTTTAATGTCATTCGCCATTACATCTTTCACCCTCTAACTACTATATTCCGCCGAAGTAAAACCGGTTATTTCTTTTATAAAAGAGAGCTACTAAATGAAAATTTAATATACTTATCGCCAGTAAGATTTTTATTAAGATAGAGTCACAGGAAATATATGTATCGCTGAATAGGCAATAATGAAAAGAACGTCGTTCCAAGGGATGGTAAAAAGATTTTTTAACGACAGAAGGTAGCAATGATTATGTTCTGAGATAAAACTCGTTCTGCTACCATTTCGTGTCTTATTTAGTATCAATGAGGTTTCGGTAAATGATTAGTTTTTAAGCTTTGAGAAAATTATTGACTAATATTTAATTATATTTTTATATAATTAATTATGTGAACTTTGGAAGTATTACTTCGTTAGATGCACCCAACCTTAACAAGAAATACGTACTAATATAAGCTTTCTCAGTGATACATAATGGGAAATCATCCACAATATTCACTTTGCTATATCCTATTCTTATCGGTGAAAATCGGAATTTTTTCTCTTGGATAGTCATAGAAAACAGTGGATCGACTAACTATCGATAAACAAAGCTATTTAAAACTGTCGAAATATTCTCAAAAAAAAAAACAAATTAAAGTCTAAGAACTCAATACATCCAAACCAGCAGTGAACTCACGTCATCAAGATGTATAGAGTATTTCCTATTACAGTTTGTAAATTCGTTTGTACATTATATTATAAAGGTATCGACAATTTATTCGAGTTAAAAGGAGACAAAATTCTATATGATGACTCTGAACATGTAATCAAATCAGAGTACAAAAGTTGCTCAGTTGCCAAACTTCTGAAAATTCCTCAAAATATTATAACTATGGGTTATAAACCGGCAAACGTTGTTTTAACGCTTTGTTCTAATAAATTTGAAATCGTCGCGGTTTTTATTGAAAATATTTTTTTGCGCCTTGCAGCTACACTGTATATTAGTCCGGACACGGCAAACTTTTACAGGCTGATTCCGTTACATGTTCGAACCACCCTAACATTATTCTATCTCTTTTTAAATAGAATAAAATAACAAAGATAATACTATAATAATTCGTACTCTTTTAGGAAACATAGGATTTAAGTAGTATAAATATAACCCAGGAAGAGGCCTAATGGAACTTTAACATATTGCTTTTCAATAGAATACCATTATTAAAAGCACATAAAAAAATCCGGAAGATTTCTTATTTCAATTTAGGTATACAGTCTACGAGACATGAGTATTTCCAAATGGAACATCAGACCACTCTTGACAAAAGACTAATAAATATTATAAAGACAACAAAAGCTAATGGAAAAAGGTATACATTAAAATAAGATATGTTTTCTTACTTACAAAGATTTTAAAAATGCATATACAGATATATTATTGTTAATGATAGAAACAGGCATGGCTTTTTTCCTGGGACTGAGTTAGTGTTTGGCCAGTCAATTAGTTAGTATTGGATTAGGTTTCTAGGGAATATCACTACATAAAAACCGCCTAGAACTCTACCTCACAGACGGTGTAGAAAGAAGTTGCAATATAAATACAATAAAACAAATTGTGGCCGTTTAATTTACATTAGTTTAAGTTCTTCACTAATATAGGCATTAGATTTGCTATAATTTTAAAATAAATTATATTTTATAACTATTTTATAACTATATAAATAACAAAGATAATACTGTCTGACTATAAAAAGAATTTACAACTTTAGACAGGCATATATTGACACTTGTGTCACAGCTATTTTGAATTGACTATATTTGCTATAAACAAATCTTGCCCGAACTTTTGCAGTGTTTTTATATTTTTTATATTTCATTTAAGCAATTTTAGTGTTTTGAGACTAGGGCCTAATTTTATTTTTTTATTTTTGTTGACTTATCTTACCTTAAATCATTAATTTCATGTTTTAAATTAGTTTTAATTTTGTTTCTCTTTAAATAAACGATTTCGCGTGCATCTATAATACTTATGACTAAATTATACTAACTGAATTGAACTTAAACACTATCCAAACAACGTTTCTCTATCGAGAAAATGAATTCGTAACGCAACGCATTTCTGTTCAAATAAAAATCACATTAAAACCAAGTGCGCACAACAAAATACGTACAATCACATCCCCCCCCCCCCCCGTACACAACAAGTGCACTTTAATTCTGAAAATCATGCCCCTGGGTCCATATCGTGCAATTTAAGGAGTGCCGACTTGAAGGATACTCCCGTCTTGTGCGAATAAACTTTCACGGTCTTTTATTACATAAAATATAAAACAAAGTAACAAAACATCTTTACAGCTGACCAAGCGAATAAATCTTCACTTTTGTCTGGCCAGTTTTATGTCTTGCTTACTATCTGTAATAAATATTTTGCCATCTAATGGGTCACCACGTTATCTAGATAGGTTATCATCTTCTAGAATCTTTAAAAATGTTGGTTAAATAATTGGTAAACAATTTGGTATTTGATTACATATAATAAATGTTAACAAGCCCTTTATATTTGAGAGCAAGTTTTTACTTTATTAATCAACAACCGTTTAAGAAACTAGTTATTTATACAATATTTTAACTTTGCTCATATTGGTTTACGAACATCATATCAGTATTGAACAACTATGTTTTGTTCTTAAGATATGTTGATGGAAAACATCAGCACTAGTCCTGAATTAATTCATTTTAATTTTTCCATTTGTATATAACTCACTAACAATTTTTTATATAATTTAAATTACTAGTTTGGTGTCTTAACTTTAAGATCAATTACTTTTTTGAGTTAAACTATGCAGCAAGTAGGGAATTAATATACATAGCCCTTCCAGTAAAACACCCAATGAAAATCAATGTCTTTATTGTAATGCCTAATTCAGTTTGTAAAAGGGAAAAATCTTTTTAAACGAAGTGGATTTTTCATTCTTATTTTACTAATTAGCATTACTTCAGTTAAAAAGAGACATACAATTCGATATGTGTTGGTGTAGGTCGATAGCGTTATCATAAGTCTGCAAAATTATTTAAACATTAATGATAATAATCAAGGGTTATAAACCGACAAACGTTCTTTTGGTGCTTATATTGATGCATTTAAAGCTCTTGTTTAGAATGTGTGATAATCCGGATGAGCGAGATAATGGAGGAAGATTCTTGTCAGGAATATGTATTTATACATATATATGTATTTATACTACTAAATATTAAGTTGATAAAGTTTTATTGGAAATATTCTTTAGCGTGTTGCAGCTGCACTTAATATTAATATAAGCATTGAAAGCGGGTAAATACAAAGAGACAAAGTAGGCGACGAATCAAGATCACCTTGATATTAGCTCTATTCGAGGTTAAAATTATGAGATGTATCAAAACAGTGAGTTTTTTTTTTCATATTATTATTCATTTCAATTACTTCACAGAAAATTGTTAGTCTGGGAATTATCCATAGAAATCTTAGGGATATGCCGCTCCTTAAGGCATGTAAGTTATCCTTTCGTACTCTTTTAGGAAACATAGGATTTAAGTAGTATAAATATAACCCAGGAAGAGGCCTAATGGAACTTTAACATATTGCTTTTCAATAGAATACCATTATTAAAAGCACATAAAAAAATCCGGAAGATTTCTTATTTCAATTTAGGTATACAGTCTACGAGACATGAGTATTTCAAAATGGAACATCAGACCACTCTTGACAAAAGACTAATAAATATTATAAAGACAACAAAAGCTAATGGAAAAAGATATACATTAAAATAATATATGTTTACTTACTTACAAAGATTTTAAAAATGCATATACAGATATATTATTGTTAATGATAGAAACAGGCATGGCTTTTTTCCTGGGACTGAGTTAGTGTTTGGCCAGTCAGTTAGTTAGTATTGGATTAGGCTTCTAGAGAATATCACTACATAAAAACCGCCTATAACTCTACCTCATAGACGGTGTAGAAAGAAGTTGCATTATAAATACAATAAAACAAATTGTGGCTGTTTAATTTACATTAGTTCAAGTTCTTCACTAATATAGGCATTAGATTTGCTATAATCTTAAAATAAATTATATTTTATAACGTTATTTTTATTCCATTATTTTATTTGCATTAGTATTTTGTCATGGCAGAGTCAAAATAAACGAAAATTAAAATATGATGCGGCAACGCTGCATTATAAGTTTTTATGACGTGCATTGGCTCTTTTATTGCAAGAGATATCGTCTGCGATTGGGTGATAACTGCTTATTTGTTTCTTGGCGATCTTCCTGTAATCATTTGAACGACTTTTTAGATATCTTTCTCAAGATTTGTTCTAAAATTCTCTAACATTTCGAAATTTCTAATTCGACATTGTGAAACCCACAAATGTAATATCGATATAAAGGCGAAAGAAGACAAGACTAAAAAGTATCCAGTCTCGAATCACATCATATCTTATCTAATCACATAAGTTACAGAGAGACTACAAAACGCGACGTTGCCAAGGTTTTTCGCATGTTCAGCAATTGATATCGTTGGCTAAAATATATGCTGATAATTAATCGATTCAACTAATCAATTAATTAATAATAAATCGTACAGTGTATAAATTAGCAACACAAAATATCAATATTTCCCTGCGCAAAGTAAAAAATTGTGAAAATAGTGTGTAAAAACGTCATCGTCTACAATAGATAATCGCTTTGTGCGGTCGATTTTTTCTGTTTGTGGCCGAAGGTAACCGAGTTTACCGAGAAACGATACTCTCCAATATTTGAATAATTTTTCATAATCCTGACTCTACGCGGATTAAGCTGTAAATTCCTAATTTTATAGTAGCGGTTTAATCGAAAACACAAACAGAAACCCAAACCTACAGCCGGAACGACGAGTGAATAATTCCCTTCAGCGGCGTCCCGCAACGATTTATGCCCTTAATTTTTAAAATAGCAGCCTAACCTCAAAGCTAGTTGCTATTGCTCGTTGGTCGACTGTTCTGAATAATGAAATGTTAACAGTAACAAGTTTTCGGAGATGCTTTTGATCATTAAATTATTTGTTATAGTGAAATATTTTTATTCCTGAAATGTGAAGGGAATTAGACCCGTCTGATGACCGATGATAAGATCACATACCGGAGCTCTTTAAGAAAAATTCCTCCCTTACTAGCTGCAAGTAAATTTAAATGTAACACTTTATATTAAAGTGCACATAAATTCAATAAACGAATATGCCAAAATAATCAACAAGATAATATATGTGAGTATTCTACATCTAACAACTAGTAAGATACTAACATCTACACCATGAAGTTAAATAGAAATTGTCGAATATATTATTTTTTTCACCTCTTGACATCTGGCTGAGACAATTTTTCATTATGACGAAAAGTTAAAAGAAACCTAATTATATGAGTTGAGGAATGTCAAATTTTATAGGCAGGTCTAAGGCGCCCTTTTGATAGTTGATTAAATTGGAAATATCACGTTAGACATAACGCTGAGCAGCTCTGACTCGAAGTCAAAGAACTGTACCTGTCAGTCAAAATATATGCCCAAGTTGATCCAACATCCACCAGGTTGTTTTATCCGTCAATTATAAAATATATTTGGACTTATGGGTGTGGTGCCAAATGAGATTGAACTGAAAGATCAAAACAACTAGTAATCCGAAGCTACCAAAACAAAGTTCCTCGATTAATTACCAAAACTTTACTACGTAGCTAACGAAGAACTACACGGTGATTGCGAAATCAAACGTATAAACGAAGTTATTCAACATAATACCGTAAAACATGACAAAAGGTCACTAAATCACAGTAACGTGGAAGCAATAAAACTACTGGACAATACGCAGAAAATCAGAAGAACCAAGCAAGCCAAACCACATAAATTGGTATAATGTATAATCAGTGTTACACTTGACTTTAATTTAAGTTTAATTAATTTTAACTTGGGCAATACATATGTAGTACATAAGTTTTTAACTACAATCATCTCGCTGTGAATTTATCTAAGTATAATATAAAATTATTAATATTTATTTATTTATTTATTTAAAATCGCCTCTACATATGTTTGTTATTTGATTACTGGAACAATTACAATTTACAAGAATATGTTATAATTTAAAGATAATATTTATTTATAATCAGAAGTGGAAAAAACGGAATATAAATGCGTATAGATAAAATAATCATTTACAATGTACAAGAGCATGTTACAATATAGACAGATAGTTTTTATATAATAAAAAGTGAATAAAACACAACGTAAATGTATATAAATAAAATAATTAAATGTAGAATACTGGCGTTGAATACATGGAGGTAATGTAGATATAATTGATCACAAATAATGTAATTATTGGAGTCATAAAAGAGTATTGTTCCTTAGTTCAATGATGTCAATGAAATAAAGAAATTTGGACAGATTTCTTGGGGTAACAATGTCAGGGAGTTCATGACGGAAATCGGGTTCACATCTCAATGGAAGCAATTATTTGTATTCCATGAAAAGTGAAACACTGTAGATGGAATGCTACAGCGGATATACTGTGAGAGAGATCTCTCCACAGAATGTATGAAAGCATATCTTTAGTATCTTGGCATGAGCAATTGTAGTATAACCTGACAGGATCTCCATTTGAAAAGGGTAATGGAGATAAACGAAAAAATACACGACATGAGGGTAATTTTAATTTGTTTAATTAATTATTTTTTAGTCATATCACTAAAAGCATTATCATCAATAACTATAGTCCTTCAAAGAAAAACAGGCAATGCTTGTTGTCAAATTTGATTCATAAAAACGTAAAATACGTTCTAAACTCGGAGCATTTTTTTAATTTTACTAATTAGCATTACTCTAGTTAAAAAGAGACAGAATGAAGTCTGGTGCGTCCGAACATGTAACCAATTCGGTCTATAAAATTCGACTGGTGTTAGTACTAGTCGATACCGTTGTCATATCTCAATGTTCATAGAGAGAAAAAATCTATTACCTACATATTGTTTATTAAAAAGCATTCAACAATTGACCATGTCCACATAACAACAGATGTTATTGAAAAAGCCTACGAAAGTAAACAATTATGCTCAGCTATATTCTTAGATGTAGCACAAGCCTTCGGTAAGGTTTGGCATGAAGGCCTTGTTCATAAACTACAGAAAATGTACCAAAAGAACATATCGAACTACTGAAATCATACATTATAGCCAGAATGTTTAGAGTTAAACAAGAAGAGGCTCTGCGATAAAAGAAGCTAAAGCAGGTTTACCACAAGGAAATGGACCGGGTCAAATCCTTTATCTACTCTACGCTAGTGATATACCACAAATGGAGAATATTACGAGGGCTACATTTGCTGATGCTAATGTGATTATATCTGTCGGAGACAATAGTGAAGAAGCCACACGAAAATTACAGCGGACAAGAAAAATTAACGATAAATAAATCTGAGCGCGTGCAGTTCCCCTACAATCAGACCGTACAAATACCAATAACATTAAATAATACGATCATTCCATATAGAACAACGCTAAATATCTCGGAATGAATCTTGATGCAAAACTCTGCTGAAAGGAAGGAAGAAGAAAAGAGAAGAACTCGAATTGAAATATAAGAAAACGTATTGGCAAATTGGAAGACAATCACAATTATCAGTACACAGTAAATTGCTATTATATAAGCAAATACTGAAACCTATATGTACATACGGAGTTCAATTATGGGGATGTTCTGCAAAGAGTAACATAAACAAAATAAAAAAATCTCAGAACTTTGTATTGTACTTTGGCAAGTATTGTACTACATTACTGACTACCTACATCGAGATCTTCAGATACCCACAGTCAGTCGAGAAATCATGATATTTGCAAGGGGGTATGAAGACTCCATTCTCATGAGAATATTGAAATATTGCAACTTTTGGATATCACCAGAAGAATCAAAAGTTGTTATCTGCTGTCATTTTGTTGTCAGAGTCAAAATGAACTATAATTTAAATTTGAGGCAACTTTGCATTATAAATTGCGATGACGTGCATTAGCTGTTTTATTGGACTATAGCTTAACGTAGTTGTAAATAAACGGCCGGATAATCTAGAGAAACAGATTTTCTCTGGGATAGTCTCTAAAATGGTAACTCTCCAATCGCTCTTATTTACCAATATGTACGGTTGGAAGCCCATATTATGAACAGACTTCTATGCTTATTGCGTAGCAAACCAATTTCATTTACTTATTGCAGATACTTCCAGTTTATGATACTAATTCAATCAAAAAGCAATCGTGCAGAATTTTATATTCGGCTAAGACACCGAAAAATAAAAACGGTCTTCCTTTTTTTATAACCACCTTTAGTGACGCTACTGAATAAATCGCAATGGAAACAGATAATAAAATTTACGGGACCTACAATGTTATTGCGGCAACGGCAATATTTTTGCCGGCAATTCTTGCAGGAGAGAAATTTTTCCTATTTATTTATTTTACGCCAATTGGCCCGCATTTATTATATTTGGAACAATAGCGTCGGCCATATGGATCGTAATAGGTTGTAAGTTATGGTAATGGGGTTGTCATAGAGATAGTATTTGTTTCGCTTTAATAAATAATGGTGATTAATTATAATAGGCGAATAAATAAGCGGCGGCTATATCTTCGAGTTTGGTTATTTATTGATATGTTTCTGGAGTATTTTATAAATATTGCCTGAAATTGATAAATGATCCTGATATATGCTTGGTATACCCACTAATGTGTACTTATTTACGTGGTTTAGTTTAGAACGATAATCTGTAATATCAACGCCTTTGAAAAAATGAAACATTTCCGTAAAACAGCTACAAAAACTACAAATTAATTCTAAAGGATTTTAGCAACAGATGATGTTACAGTACATTAAATCGCATCGGGTACATTTGCACCAAACTTCATGTTGAAGCCCCATTCACTGGATTCACTTTTCAGTATGTATCATTTAGTCGAAAAAGCTTTCTACCGAGTAAATCGCATTTCGAAGATGTTTTACATTATTATTTTTATTTTAAAACCAAAGCGCCTGTAGGTCATCGAATGCGTGATTATCTGAATGACTTATGGTAAACACAAACATTGATTTGAGTATTTGAATATTGGTTTCGGTATTTTAAAGGTGGTAATATTGACATCGAAAATGAATAGCATTTTGGACGACCAAAAAAATTGTAAGACAAAGATCCGAAGACATTTCTCGATGAAGCGATCTCTAGCGACTGTTATTGATGTTTTTGACACAACAATGTTATACTTCAGCATAACAAGGCTCGATCACATGTTGCAAAACCGATAAATGATACATATAACCCCTGATTGTTATCAATAATATTTTGAATGAATTTGCAGATATATGATAACAAATGTTGGACAATGCCAAAACAAGTCCAATTTTACCCAACTGGTCACTCGTTCGGAATTATCCTAATAGATTAATGCTAATTATTAAAATGTGAAAGAAATATTGAGTAGTGGCTATTTCTGAGTATAGATAATTGTGACTGGATGTCCTTTATGTGAGCACACCTCACAAAGTCACAGATCGTTGAACATCTAGTAATTCTACAACATTAAAATTGAAGAAGAAACATTAAAATTTGACTGGCTTGAAGATTTTTTCCTATGTTTCCCATTTTGGTAAGAATATTGAAACTTTCAAATTTTAGCGTAGCCGATCAGGAATTCTTTAGAATGTTTCAAAGTTTGAGACGTGAGAGTGAGAGCCAAACTAGCTGCTAAAATTTGAATAGATGATATACTGGATGAAACCCAAGCTAAATTAAGCAATGGTAATTTGGAAAGACTAGATGTATTGAAGTATACACAAGTAATGAAGTGTGGATAAATAAGATAATAAATAGGTTAATAAATACAGGATATAGGTCGTTATATAAGCCACAATTTTAGTTTATTGACACCTAGTACACCTACTACACTATCCTCTATAATTAAGAAAAATTTTATGTTAATCAAAAGGAATGAATGACAATATGAAATATTAAAATAATATAACAGGTCAATTAGAATGTCCCCGGCCTGACACATAGATGGCTTTACTGGAATTAAATCCATAATTTTTTTAGTTGGCTCTAACCCTCAAAAGATGCGCGTATAAATCTGACAGCTGTCGAATCATTAGTTTGTAAATTATAGCATTTTGAGTGAAACAAATTTTGTTATTATGAAAAAAAATGGATAAAGGAATTTTGCGTGTTGATAAAATATTACTTTTTGAAGGGAAAAAATACAGCTGAAGCAAACCCATGGCTTGATGCTGAGTTTCTGGACACTGTCCCAGAAAAATCAACCATCAAGGATAGATATGCTAAGTTTAGACGCGATGAAATGAGCACCGAAGAGGGCGAACGTAGTGGACGTCCAAAAGAGGTTGTTACCGACGAAATCATTTTAAAAATACACAAAAAATTAAGTTATCGGAATAATTTTCATTGACTTCCTGGAAAAAGGAAAACGAAAAGAAAGTTTAAAGGACGAAATCGCCGAAAATTGGCCGCATTTGATGAAAAAGAAAATACTGCTTCACCAAGATAATGCACCGTGTTACAAGTCAGTGAAAACAATGGCAAAAATCTATCAATTGGGCTTCGAATTGCTTTCTCATCCACTGTATTCTCCAGATCTGGCCCCCAGCCACTATTTCCTGTTCTCAGATCTCAAAAGAATGCTCGCTGGGAAGAAATTTTCGTCGAATGGAGAGGTGATCGCTGAAACTAAGGCCTATTTTGAACAAAAGGACAAATCGTACTACAAAAATGGTATCGCAAATTTGAAGGGTCCCTGTAATCACTCTTAAAAGGAATTATGTTGAATAAAAAAATCTAATTTCGCCAAAAAATGTGTTTTACTATGGTAGACAGGGGACTTTTCAATTGACCTGTTAGCTATAATTGTATACGTGTACATTCTACACGCGGAATATTTTGAATATTGAACAGATCCGATGAGGTTGCATGATATATTATTAATAATTTCAAAAATAAATTGATGCTTGTGTTTTTATATATTGATAAATAAATTATATTTGTTATCGTCCTAAATCAACATTTCTCTTTCTTAAACTAAATATTTATTTAAAAGGTTAAATAACTTAGAAATAATATATAAACTTAAAATAATTAACAATTAACAGTAATTAACAGCAATTAACAGTAAACTTAATTAAAAATAAGCTTAACTTTCAAGTGTGATTTTAGGTTAATTTGTGAATTCGGGAATATACGTTATAGTCTTCAAATATACGAATAATTTACGAGAATGATAACTTTGGTTTGTTTATGTGATGTTTATATGTTGATAAATAATTACATACTGTTTAATTTTCTTTCTCTTTTCTTTCAATATTAAAATTAAAACTTTAGGGTAAATGATGTGGCTCGGTGAATGGAGGTAAAACGAAATGAAATAGTGGTGTTTACATTATGTGATCGTTATTTATTGAAGTAATATAAAATATAAAAATACAAATGATGAAACAGATGGCAGCGGAGTTACCTATTGACAAGGCTTGGGCAGTCGATGGTGGCACATCTAAACCAAACGATAGTCGAGTACTGAATGAATTGAAATACCCTTCAATAACATCCCAGATAAACATCTCGGGGTTGCTAGCTATTCGTTATTGGGTTCTAGTTGGCGCTGCTGGCACCCCGCACGTTTTCAACATCTGGGATTATATTTCTGGGTATTTTGTAGACCGTTATTCCACGATGTAAATTTCGACATGCCTCAAGGTCGCTACAAAACTGTTTATAGAACGTTCTTCATATTACATTTCTTATATTATAGGAGAATGAAGTTGAATTTCATCAGAAATATTAGGTTAATTGGTATTTATGTTATATTTTTCAATTGTATGTATAATTTGTAAGAACTGACAATATTGCAAATTTAAATTTTTATTCTCTTAATTCTCCATAACTAGACCCTTACCAGAAATCTGCTCCAAGTTTGAAACCAATTTTACGTTTTTACAAACTGAATTTGGCAATAGATTCCCTCGACGACGACCATTGGCTTTTTTATTGAAAAGACAACAGTGCATAAATATATAGTACTAAAAACAAAGTCAGATCAATTAAAATTAATATTTGTATGAAATTAGTACTACTTAACGAACGCTCATCGCGGTATAAAGTCAATAATCTCCTACGTAGAGGAATATGGGAGTCTCTACACAACAGCAGCTCGAAATTCGCAAATAGGGACTCGTAAATTTTCACGGTGTAGTGGCAGACGTTTAATCCGGCTCGTCCCAAAATTAAAATTTATAGATCTCGAACTTGTTCTCATAAGTTCAACGACAAAGCAACTTGTTTATATAGATTAAATTTTGAGATTACGCCAATTCCGATTGAATTAAATTTACGGTTGTCTGTGCGGATGGGAAAGTTTATGGCCGATCCTCTGGGTAGATCTAACTGGGTTCGGTCACAAAAGTTTGTCGTACTCGGGTGATAAAAATGCCGCATTGAACGGGCGTTCTATTAAATTCCGGCTTTCGTAAAAAATTGATCGATTCGTTATAAATGAAGAAAGCTGCAGAGAAAAAGAGTGTTTTTCAAGTAAAGTAGTCAGTAGGGAAAGAAAATGAGCACTTATTGATTATTATAGGATCGTCACTTAATTTCGATTATATATATATGATGCCGCATCAACTCTTAGCTTTATTTCAGTTTGTCGTTGACATACCAAAAAATTCTATTGTGTTTTCAAATATAATTCATTTTAACATTATAGGACATCTGATGCATATATTATCGGAGGACTTAAAACTGCAATTAAGAACAAAGGTACAATAATTTGTAGGTTAGAGTTGTTTTATAATATTTACATTTTGAACTCTTTTCCACACCTCCCATGAGGTAGAGTTCTAAGCACATATTTTAAGGTAGTGGGATCCCCCTGGAGGCCATATCGACCTAATTAACAATTATATAGCAAAGTACTGCATTATACTTTCATTCGCAAGCACATTTACCTTTCAACAATTAGTTTTTGTTTCCTTCGATGATATGTTTACTTGTGTAGTCACTTTGATATCACTATCTTTTTATTTCTTCTGCTACTACCTTATGCTTATACCTTATACCTTATGTTATACCTTATGTTACCGCGCTAATGTTTAATTCTGGACAATTACAATTATGTCTGTGCACACAAATCTTTTTACTCTCATCACTCTGTGTTAGGAATTTCCAGCATTATTATATCTCCTAAAAGTTTTCTTTAGTCACTTTCACTTTTCGAGACACTGTCCAAGGTTATCACTAAATTATTAATTTCCAATCTGTCTAAAACATGTTCACGATCCACCATTTAACAGGTTAATTGAAAAGGCCCCAGCCTGACACATAGATGGCACTACTAGAATTAAATCCATATGTTTTTTAGTTAGCCCCAACCCTCAAAAGTTGCATGTATAAATTAGGCATGTATCGAATCATTAATTTGTGAATTATAACATTTTGATTAAAGCAACTTTTGTTATTGTGGAAAAAATGGATAAAAAGGAATTTTGCATGTTGATAAAATATTGTTTTTTGAAGGGAAAAAATACAGTTCAAAAAAAACTTGGCTCGATGTCGAGTTTCCGAACACTGCTCAAGGAATATCAACCATCAAGGATTGATGTGATAAGTTTAGACGTGGTGAAATGAGCACCGAAAACGGTGAACACAGGGACGCCCAAAGGAGATTGTTACCGCCGAGGACATTAATGAAATCCACAAAATGATTTTGAGTAGCCGTAAACTGAAATTGAATGAAATAGCATACACTCTAAAGATATCAACTGAACGTGTACATCATATCATTCACGAATATTTGGGTATGAGAAAGCTCTGTGCAAAGTAGGCGCCGCGCCAGCTCACTTTTGACCAAAAACAACGACGAGTTGATGATTCGGAGCAGTATTTGAACATGATCAAGAGTTTTTGCATCGATATGTGACAATTGATGAAACATGGCTCCATCATTTCATATTTCATCGATGATGTTTCATAATGTTTTTTTGTATGCTGTCATTAGTGTGGATAGTGTCGCTCTTCAATCGTTGTTTAATGTCGTTGCAAATCAAAGCGCATAATATGCCGAAAGTCACTTAAATAGAATTTAAATATATAAAAATGTAAAAATATATTGGACTCTCTCAAATAATTACATACTACACAAAGTAATAGTGATAATTCAAATAACACCATAGTTTTGTGCGTATAGATACAAACAAAAAAGTATCCTATAAACTATTGCGAAGAAATCACCAGAAATCTTGAATTCAAAGACTTCAGACAATTTACAAGGAATCACGCAGAAAACTAAAGACAAGACCTTGGACCAAATTGCGTAGATAAGATTTTAGCAATTCTTTTGTTTGAAGCTTAGTGTTGGCTTCTGTTATATTTGCTAGTAGTAACAAAGCTAACATGGTTATCCTTCAGGGGTTCTAGAATAAAGTGTTGCGAGTCATCGTTGATATTAAATCTCCTACAAACTGATTCAGTACGGTATCCCCTTATAACCCATAATGAGTCTGATTCGAAGTGTTAGTGAGAAATACCCTGAAAGACTGTTAGTGTATTCTAATGCACTTGCCAAACATTTAAATGTGCGCGATGACAGTGAAGTGCGTAGGCTCTTCATACTACCACAAAAACTAATTAATAGACATATAGGGTGAAATATAATTATCTCTAGAATAGTCTCCAGAATAAGATTTAGGTTATAAGTTTGTACAAAAAATCAATTACTGAAGCGATCTTCCACATGTCAGGATTGTTATACTGTATAATGGAAATCATATAATAATACTTACTGCCCATGGGAAAATTGTTGAAGTTTTAAGAGATTAATTAAAAAAAGTGTTTGCTTCCGTTTTGAACTTAGGGTTTCGCTCACTATTCTTCTTCGTCGTTGATGTTTTACCATGTTTTTCTGTCATTACTGTGAACTGACTGTGGATAATGAATTTTAGATATATAAAAATTTAAAAGAAGTTTGGACTGTCCCAAATAATTACAGAATAAAACACAATTGTTCTGTAATAAGTAATATTGTTTTAGTTCAGCAAAGCCGATTAAAACAAAAAAAACGAAGATTGACTCACGTAAATTGAGGTTTTCGAATAACGCGTAATCCGAAATAAAATTAGAATAGCGATGAGCAATATCTGGAATCATCGAGGATCGACGCCTACAGACGATGGCCGTCGCGGCCGTAATAAGGGCGCCGTAGCGCGTCGACTGTCGCATCCCTACAAATTATGGAAATGTCCCCGTTCCGTATTCAATTCGTACGTGATCGAGTTTAGAACGGCGGCATATTTAAGGCCGGAAAACGAAGCCGCTTCCTGTTATGTTTGCTGTTTAATGCAAATCCGACCGACGACTGCAACGGCGATTAGGATCGATGCAATTCGGACGGGTCGTCAGTCCTCCCAATACAACCGAGGAATATTTAAATCATTTTAAGATTTGACTAATGTTGGTAACAAAAAACAATAAAGCTTTTTAAAGATTCTTAACAGGATTTTAAGACGCAAGTGTTGTGAAATCAATTGGACTTAGTTATTTTTAAGTAAAACGAATATCACATATACTATAATTAAAACAACTGACTAATATGTTTTAGATTTTTATTGATTACTTTTTGTGAATAAAAAAGGTAGTTCTCTCTTCATCGTTGGAGAACTTCTTCGATAGCTCCCGTAGCGAACTTCCGTAGAGACCTTTTATTTGTTGCTAATTCGCCTTTACGCTCACAGCTGACGATTTCAGCTGGACTTGATTGCAAGTTAATGAAACACTTTGCTCTATTTACTTTACTTGCACTAATTACAGTTTAGTGAACCGAGGCTATTTTTAATTTGGGTGTTTATATCTACGCTTCTAGTCCCTGACTCAACAATTATCGTGAATTGTGAGTTTAGCCAACTTAGGGAATGAGTGAATGCATTAGAACATCTCGGTTTAGCCTATTCAGTGTAACATGTATGTCACGCTTACTTTGAAAGCATATTGTTTCTGCAAATCACTTTATCTTCTAACGAATGGCCAATTATAAGGACTTTTTCACATCCCAAGTAAGCCAGGTGGCGGTAACAAAACCTGATGAAACAACTGACCGGTAATACGCCAGATAGGCCCAAAACAGATCCATCCATAATGCTGTATAAATGCAGGTATTTTAAAAGTAATGTTTTGGTAAATTACTATTAGAATTTTACAAACATAATTAACAATTTTAGTTATTTATCTCTGGAACATCTTTAACCCTTTTTGTATATTTTAGAGTACTTTTTACCGAGTAGGATTTATCTAGACTGTGCCTATTGTTTAACGTGGGCTCCGAACCAGGGTCCTTGATATTAAGCCTACAGACTGGCGAGTGAGCATTTTAGGGGTCATCCCAGAAGACATACCGTCTAACACCGCCCTTATTACTGGCACTATTGAGATCATTTCCCTTGACAGATTTTATAATTATAATTTATAATAAAATTATATTAACCTATCGCAAACAATAATTTACGCAACCATGCCACAGCAGCATTCAAACTTACAACAGTAGGAGAACTGTTCTGTCATCTGGACTGCTACGCCTAGCAAGCCGGTATATTTATTGATTGATTGTAATTAATATTATGATTTAAATTCTGGCCAACGCGTTATAATCTTTTGCAAATCTGTCTATTAATGTTGGTAATTTTCGAGTGAATAAAGTCGAAATAGTCGATAGTCACAAAATATTCAAGCAATTAGATAGCCATAGAAGTTCTCGAATATAAAGAGTACTATTTTATTCCAATGCATGTTTGTTCAATTGGTGACAAAATGCGAGCATGTACAAATTCCATCTTGTACTCATTTTAAGCGAGGAATGGCCAGATACCATTTTATACATAAATAACTTTAAATTGGCAATTAGCAGTATAATATTTATATATTTTTATTTTACTGTTACTTTGAACTTGTAAAACATCATTAAACATTGAATTTAAGTACATTTTATCGTATTAATAATATTCCAAAAGTTATTGTTTGAAAAAAGTAATCACAATTTCACTCAATTTCTAACATTTCCAATAGTGTTATACATAAGATATTCTCAACATCTAAACGTATTTCGTTTGGAATTGCACAAGGTAGTATCTTGGGAGCATTTCGATATCTGTTCTATACTGCTGATATCCCAGCAACAAAAGAAACAGTACTTGGAACATTTGCTGACAATACTGTTAAAATGGCAAAAGATATATCTCTGTCTAAGGCTATAGAACAAGTACAAGTAGCGGTCAACAATATCTACAAGTGGACTAGAGACTAGAAAATACAGCTTAACAGTTAAACACTTGTCCATATTAATTTTGCGTTGCGGTGAATTGGCAAAAACTTAGTTATATCACTTGACAGATGCCCGATTATTTAAGCAGAATCAGCCAAATACCTCAGAATATATCTCGATGGTATATTAAACTGGAAACACCGTGCGAGACAAAAAGCAGAACAAATTAGACTCAAAGTCAAGCAATTATACTGGTTAGTCGGAAGATACTCTCTACTTGATCCGAAAACAAAGAGATTGGTTTATTAGTAAATGATAAAGCCTATTTAGACCAATGGGGTGCCAATTTGGGGTTGTACGTATACATTAAACCACCTAGTAAACCAAAGAAGAGCTGCACCATGATTTCTTAATCAAATGGAAACACGAACTGATTCAAGATTTGGCCCTGAAATATGAAAGAAATTTGCTAAACCACAGCAGTGTGAAAGCAATGCAGCTACTGGACAACATGCAAGAAATAAGAAGATTGAAGCCAACCAAACCACACGAACTAGTTAATTTATATGTGTATTTATAACTTTAACTACTTAAACTACTTAATTTTAGCTTTTAGATTAGTTTAAATCCAATTTGGCAAATATATACTGAAGTATTAATCCAGTACTCGCCTTACTTGTATATTACTGCAAGTACAACAGAACAGAAGTAATAAATTAATTTGTGAATTAAGATTGTACTAAGCATATCGAATGTAAGACGTAATTAATAAAATAAAATTGAGACGTTAAAACTTAAATAATAACGTAAGCCTCTCTTTGTTCTCTAGCAAGTCATCCTCATCTATAAGTAAGAAAAGATCGTTGTAATACAATCTATTTTCATTACTTGGTCATTTGCATGTATGTATATTTGGGAATCCAGATTAAGGTAGTGCAGGTTTGTTCAGGTCTAGTCGGATAAACGCAAACCACTAATGGATACCTTGTTAAAGGTGTCATAGTCAAAAAATTAAAAGCCAATAAAATGTATCATTGACCTAGAGAATTTCAAGAGTCGAAAGAAGGTTTCAGAAATTAATCAGAATGAAATAAGAATTAAGAAAAAAGTAGATACAAATATACAGCGTTGTATTTTAAAATTCGGAATCTGAGACTGTTTAAAAGTACTCGCATAAATCGAAATGTTTAAAATAGCCGGGCCATTAACAGAGCAAACAACCCGCGTTTTAATCTCTCCTAATACAAAATCGGGGGCATATTTTTTCGTTAAGACAATGTTAAACGGGCCGGGCTTATATTAATCTTCATAACATCTCCCCCGTATTTCTTATCTCGCACCTTTTAAGGAGCAAATTAATCCTAGTATAAACTTTCGCGCCCACCTCATCCAGAATTTATTGCAACCGTTCCTAAACAAATAGGGCAAAATAATCAACAGCACGGCGAGGGAACGGGATGAGGGGGTATGGGGGGTGCGTGTCGGCATTCGGGGGAGGCTCGGGTCTAGAAACGTTGCCGTTCTCTGAATCAACAAAGGAAATAAGCCAGATGGATATGGAGAGATTTTTGAGTATGTGCCGTTTTACGGTACGATGTAATACAATGGAGTTTACGCTATTGCTTTGGAGATTGTTTGTTCTGCCTGTGTGAGAAAACGCTTTGTTTCTCGCTACAAAAAGACCGCTTGTTTATTCGAGTTCTCTACGTTATTACTTCTTTTAAAACTTCCCATTAGCATACTGGCCTCATCAAAATATTATGGGGAACGGCGAGGCGAAAAATGTAACTCGAATTCCTCTCCCATCTTTCTAACTTCGTTCCATTTTGGTATCATAGTTTAACTAAGGATGATTTAAATGAAGCTAACGCCAAATAATAATGTTAGTAATGAGGGACATTTCAGCTTTCTTTCATTTCAGCAGCATCACTCAGTACATAGTGAATATGTTATGTGTGGTTGGAATTGATACGTAAATGTTTTTATAGATTTTCCATTTGTCTCTGATATATAATTTTTATTAATCTCTTAGAATTTCAAAATGTCATGACATGTAGAATATCGCTTCAGTAAGTTACCTGCAGTACAAACTTATCATCTAAATCTTATTCTAGATACTATTCTAACTTATTTTAAGATCTATCTTAACTTATTCTAAAAACTATTCTAACTTATTCTAGATTTTATTACATCCCACTCTATACGTCCCTTCATATGGTAGTTTATGTTAGAGCCTACATACTTCACTGTCATCGCGCACATTTAATTATTTGGCGAGTGCATTGGTATGCACAAACAGTATTTCAGAGAACTTCGTACTAACACTTCGAAGCACATTCGTTATGGGTTATGGGTCTATGGGAATATCGCGCTGAATCAGTTTGTTGGATATGGGGCATCGACGATAACTCGAAACGATTTATTCTGGAACGTCTGGAAGAAATCTATGTTAGATTTGCTAGTACTAAGAATTGTCTTATACCACAAAACCATGTTATCTAAGTATAATTTAGATTTACGCCCTATCAGCCAATACATTTGATTTAGTTTAAGCCCAAGCTATTTGCGTTGGTTACTTATAGTATATTGGTTGTTACCATAGATATGCTTTTTGCTTCTTAAACGTCGATCAAAATGCATTTCCAGATATTTAACGTTGTTTGCATGTGGCAGTTTATAATTATTTATTTTCATTGAGGGACAAGTTCTTTTATAAAGGGCGAATATCACATGAGTAGATTTTGTCTCATTTGCTCGGTTACGCCATGTTTTCAACCACAATTCGATTTTGTTAAGATGAAGTTGGAGGTATCTTTTGGCTGATATTAGATTATTGTGTGATGATAAAACCGCTGTACCGTCAGCATATGTTGCGACAGTATTGTTTTTAAGGTCGGTATATCAGCCGTAAACTGGCATAGCAACAATTAAAAAATATTCATGACTGAAAGTGAACTTATTTCCTTTCCAAATATTTTTCTGATAATCAAATCCATCCAAATCCAAATTTTGAAATCTAAAATAGAAAACGCTTGACCGTACCGGAGTTATACCGTTGTTTGATTCCTATATGCAAGGAGTCGATGATGCAGATTCGTCCGTTTCACAAAAATCTAGGGAAATAATGTTAAAATTTTCAGTCTTCTAATCTCTCAATTTGCTCCCTTTCAAAAGCAAATTATCTTCTATTTCTAATGCAATGTGAACAACTGCTGATTACTATATTTAATTTAAAACCATTTTTTCTTTTCCTGTAGATTAAGGCAAATGATGTGTGAATATATACATATATATTTTAATTCAAATATAGATGTAGACTGTATTGAAAGAATTCGCATTTAAATCGCAATCAGTTTCATCTTGATTAAGCAATGCTTTCCACATTTGGGTCTATAATAATCTGGTCTTAAATGCAAAAAAAACTTCATGCCCGAAATATGTAGGCGTGCTCATATTTATTCCTTTAAATAAAATACTCTCTCAAGTTTTTCATTGTTTAATTCAAAAATAATTTCTGGGTCAAAGAATCATCATCTTGAAAATAATTTGTTCAATTTTTACTTCTATATATTTTTATGATTTACATGATATTTGACATGATAATTTTCTGAACTGTGACTATTCTGCCATGTTGAGGGTTCTTGCAAATTATCTCAATATCTGATAAATATGTTATCTTTAATTCATAGATTCATTCATAACATAATATTTTACAAGAAATTCGATTCAAAAAAACAGATTTTTTTTTAAAGTTTGAATATCAAAATAATTTTAATAATTAAGAAAAAAACGAAAATATATCACGTAAGACAATAACTTACAAATATAATTTGTTTATCAATATATAAATATTACCATAAAAGCTAAAATTATATTTCTCTAAAAATATGCTATACTCTTTTCCACACCACTCATTCCCTCCCCTTTTGTGCCAGTTTTATGTCAACCAGAAAATGAGAATGTATTTTAACATTTATCCGAAATTAAAATACTTCTCACGCTGTAAAATACTTATATAAATTCCTGATCGATTATCCTCAAATTTAGATGTGCTAATATTTCACCAATATAGAAAATTGTAACGTTGACAAAAACGGATTTTGTTTTCTTTACACTTATCTCTGCATACCTCAAAATCTTTAAACCCATCAAACTTATTTTTTATTAAATTTTAATGTATGGAATGTCTCTGTATGATTTTAATGAGATGTAATTTTGATGAGGTATCACACTAAGCATATCGAATGATATTTTTCTTTGCTTTTACAGGATCATTATTATGCATTTGGGATACCCTTGAATAAAACCCGCAAAATTAAAATTAAAATTGAATAACCACGCACCAGGGTGGAACTTTGGAAATAGGAAAAAAACAAATAGTTAAGCCGCGAATATTTTTATTGTTTTTTAAAGCACTCGCCACGATGATCGATACACTTTTGTATACGCTTAAACCAATTTTCAAAGCATTTATTAAATTCCGAATGAAGTATCTTTAAAACATGATTTTGATTTTTCTCATTTTTTAGTGCTTCATGCGCGAACAACTTTGGTTGGAATTGGTTTATCCTGGAACACCCATACAGTCAACTGCTGCTTACTTTCGGACTCATACGAATATATCCACGATTCGTCACCTGTCACGATTTTATAAACCTCTTTCGAAGCACCGCGATTGAATTCTTATGCATTTTTTTGTCGAGCCTTTTTTTGAGCGATTGTCAAAATGTGTGGGATCCAAAGCGAACATAACTTTCGCACATTCGCTTCAATGGCATAATAGGTGACATGACGTTCTTGCTTAATCATTTCGCATACAGCATCAATATTTTCTGGCACAACAGCCGATTTTGGACGACCTTCACGAAACTCGTCGGGCAGCAAACTACAACCATGATTGAATTCACTGAACCAGCGATACACGATAGTTTTTGATGGAGCTTCATCACCAAAAGTCAAATTAAGTTGGTTGATTAGCACTCTTGTTGTGATAATACACGTCGAAAATCGTAAAAAATCATCGCACGAAAATGTTCACGATTGAGTTCCATTTTTTGCCGAGACGAAAGTTTAAACTAAATATAAAATAAATAAATAGCGTCCGTGCGACAAAATTTTCTGAGTACGTATATCGTCAAAAATATCAAACTTTACGATGGAACTGACAGCTGGTCTCACATAACAACAGAGTTGCCAATTCCCGAAATATAAATAGTCACCCTCGTATGCCTCTTTACATTACAATTGCTATACAATCTTTTTTGACAAAATATCAAAATCAGCAATTTATCCATTACTGCTTAACATGTATAATTAAAGCTTAAAGAAATAAGCTACAAACAACAAAATTCTTAATCTAATTTGCAAGCTAACTTACTGCAAAATTAAAACTGAAATTTCAAATACAAATATGTTATAATAATAAACACATTATAATAACACAATAAACCAGCTATAATCAAACAAGTTCTACTAGGGCTCTTACCAATAGCTACAGCTTTCTCCTCCACTGTTTGTAAATGGCAATGCTGCAATATGAAAAGAAAATTGCCAAAGTTTACGTAATATTAGCCACGCGTCACTCAGACTAGCAAAATTGTTACATTGTCAGGCTACAACTGAATATTTTTAGTCCAATAACACTAATCACTACATAGTATAAAACAAAGTCGCCTTTTCTGTCCCTATATCCCTATGTGCGCTTAAATCTTTAAAACCACGCAACGGATTTTGATGCGGTTTTTTTCAATAGATAGAGTGATTCTAGAGGAAGGTTTATATGTATAATACATGCATAATATACTAAGGCAACATTGCTAATTTTAGAGGTTTCTAACGTGATGTCGTAAATTAACCTATTTTTTTAGGCTTATTTAGCAATTAGCAAAAACGCTGCCTAACCCTACGAGTTAGATCAAATTAATGTACTACAGTATTGTTCACCATAAAAAGGTCTACAAAAAAGTCCGGGATGGTATATGTTTATCTTTTAGGGATAACCCACATTAACCATTTTTATTGTTTACTTTTTACGTGAGAAAATGGCTTATTTACGAAGCTATTTTAAGCAATACGGCATTAATCCTTATCGAATTAAGTACCTTAAATACAGTGTGCAATTAATATAGATCAATATGGTTCCTTACAGCATGTAAATTAAACAAATATTTTCGGAGATATTACAAATTTAAAATTTGCGTTTAAAAATGTGTAATGTAATAAAAATTGTATGAATTTGGATATTCCAAAGATAGCAGGAAATCTTCATAGTAAGTATAGCGGAAGAGGAATTGTTTTACTCCAAATTTAATGCGTGCAGGCCAAGGGCAGTAATGAATGAACCAAAAATACTGGATCGATTTTAATCATGTTTTCATTGAGTGACATAGGCATATATATTTTATGCCCGTGCAAAGTCGGAGCGGGTCGCTATGTTTTTATATACAACGTTCATATTTATTCTGTAGTGTATTTAATTTAGTATCAGCATTGCACCCGTGCGAAGCCGGGGCGGGTCGCTAGTATTCATATAATTTATTAGATATAAATAATATCAGGGATTATTTCGAATATCCCTATAATTTTTGACTATTTAAAACTGGATGAAAATTTTAAAATACAAAAGTTTATATTTTTTTCAACGAACATATTCAGACAGTACGTGACGTTTGCTTTTCACAGAGCCGAAGTTCGAACATCGTGAAATATATTTTGTACCCGTAACCTGTTCCCTGCAGAAAAATCTCCCGCTTGTATAATTAAATTTAAGGAAAAAGGAACGGGGCCTACGGTGGATTAAAAAGCCCTGTACAACCCGTCATTCCGTTTCATTGTCCGGTCCATAAATTTCGCCGAAAATTGCGAATAAATATTCCCGGAAAACCATCCCGCCTCAAAGGCCAACTTGAATCGTTTTGAACCGGTTGTCCGGTTTTGACGTCGCTAAATTTCGTTAAGCCGTTTTTGCGTTTACTATAAATTTCTCAGCAAGAAAGAACGACATTTAAAAATACCGTTAAACAGGCTCGGCTTGAGGTAGGATTGCTAATAGTTCAGCGACCAAGTTAGTGAAATATCCGATATAATAGCATTTTACGATTTCATTAATAAATTAGTCATAGTAAAACAAAAGAAAACTTTGAACTGAAAAGAACAAAAATTGTTTTACTCTAATAGATAAGACATGAGCATAGTACGATGATGCTCAGAATCAATGTCTGAACTCAAAAGCTAGTTAGGGCCCATAAATTCCTCCACAATGAATCAGCACCAGTTTATTGAAGTTTAAACGGATTTTCTTCAAGGACTACTTTCTCATGGACCAAACAGAGATTTTTTTTTATATCTTGCAGTCCTCTTTTTACCAACTGGTGTCTATCTGGATTGAACCTACTGCTTTACGTGCCCAGAACGCACTAAGCCTACCGACTGAGACTGTTCAACTTAGAGACCATCCCAGAAGATATCCGGTCTTATTCGACGTGTGACTGGGATGTTTTTACTTGTCGGATTTTGCACTCTTACCTTATGGACAATCACAAAATATATATATGCCATCATGCCCCAGAAGCATTCGAAGCTAGAATATCTGGATCTCAGAACACATACCTCATTATAACCGTCACAAGAATTGTTTAATTTAAGCATAAGTTATGTCATTCATTCTGTTCTCGAGATTTATTACCCCATTTCTAACTCTTGTATCATCTTCTACTCCAATGTTTATATTTTTTATTGTATACAAGCCTTTTTGACAATATATCAAAATCAACAATTCATCCATTACTACTTAACATGTATAATTAAAGCTTGAAGAAATAAACTACAAACAACAAAATTCTTAAACTAATTTGCAAGCTAACTTATTGCAAAATTAAAACTAAAATTGCAAATATAAATATGTTATAATAATAAACACATTATATTAACACTAGAAACCAGTAATAATCAAACAAGTTCTACTAGGGCTCTTACCAATAGCTACAGCTTACTTCTCCGCCATTTATAAATGGCAATGCTGCAATATGAAACGAAAATTGCCGAAGTTCACCGAATATTAGCCAGGCGTCACTCAGACTAGCAAAATTGTTACATTGTCAGGCTATAAATGAATATTTTTTAGACTAATAAAACTACAATTCATATAATTTATTAGATATAAATAATATCACGGATTATTTTGAATATCCCTATAATTTTTGATTATTTAACACTGGATGAAAATTATTTAATTTAAATAAAAGTTATGTAATTCATTCTATTCTCGAGATTTATTACCCCCTTTCTAACTCTCGTATCATCTCCTATCTACTACTTTCACTACTCCAATGTTTTTTAGTAATAACGACATACCAAGCTAATAGAAAAATTTATTTTTCCGTTCAAAAATTGATTTTATCCTATTCGGTTAATTGCTGTTAAAGGTAAGAGATAAAAAATTTCCTTAAGTTTTGCATTATAAGTTTTCATTGAAGCATTTAAAATTTAAGGAAAAATCACATTACCTTATAATAAAAAATAAATAATGCACGATGAATGAATGAAAGATCCCTTTAGATGATGAAGATGTTCTATAGAGTGATTTTTAGATCTTCACTTTTTTTCTATTATTTTCTTTTAACTTCGTTGTCCTCCACTTCTTTTATCGCTCTAACCACCATTGCTACTTCTTTTTGGCACTAATAGGTTTTTTTATATGTTCTTTATAATTTTATTGTTTTGTATTATATGTTATTATTGATCCAATACTTTTAGATATTTATTTTAGTTTTCTAACTGTATTTGTTTCTCGTACTTTCATTATATTTGTTTCCTTGTTTATTCCAGTCTGAGCCCTTGTCCTTTTGATGTTAATTCTTCTAGCATATTTGCCTGTATAAATCTTATTTGCAATATTATAATATAGTTAAGCCTATTCTCTGACCTTACTGTGTCTTACTTTTGTCCATTAGCCTACATTAATAAAAAACTAAAATTACCACAAAGTTCTTAAAAACAATCAAATAATCTCTACAAACTAATTTTGATTGCTTAAAATATCTTCAGAATAAACAACTACGTTTTTTTGATAATATGCTGTACTAGTTACAATTTATATTTCCTTTCAAATAATATTACAAATTTATGTTGTTATTTTTTTACCTATTTTATTTGAGATAATAAAGAATAAAAATGTTTTTAAAATCTAAATACAATAACATTCTTTCTTAACAACTACCCGATATAATGTTTCTGAAAAAAATTGCGGCCATAATCTATTGTTAGTATTCGCAAAAATATTTTGTTGCGTATAAAGTTGCAAACATTTGCGCCATTCTCGAAACAGATCCGAAGAAAATATATTGAAAAATATCAAATGAAACTTCAAACGAATAATAAAATGGCTTATATCTTCTAATAAAGTTACTACAAGCAAAATACAGCTACAGGGTGTCATATTTTTATTTTGCAGTAAGACCCATATCATTAAAATTGAAACAAAATTTACATCATATGGGCTAATAAGCAAAGAAACTGCAGCATTATTTAAAATCAATGTAATTGAAGTGAATAATAAGTATTACTGCTTTTTTTTAATATATTTCAAAGTCTCCTTTTACCAACTATGGGTTTATCTGGATTGGGCCTAAAGTTTAATGTGGGCTCCGAACCACGGTTCTCAGTATTATGTCTACCGACTGGCGAGTGACTAACTTTAGAAATCATCCCAGAAAACATCAGGTCTTACCCAGCCTGGTTACTGGCGTGACTGGGATCATTTTCCTTCTCGGATTTTGCACTCTTGCCTAGAACATTCACAAATTTTAAACAATCACAAACATAAATGTACGACCATGCCCCAGCAGGATTCGAACCCACGGCTATCGCAAGAGTAGGAGGACTGTCCCATCGCCTTTACCACTGCGCCACCAAGCCGGCTTATTACTGATTTTTGTTAACCTACTTAACATGGTTCTACCTTACGCCGTCATACATGTCAAATTTTGTAGAAGTGTCCCGCAACATTAATTCAAAATCTTTATACGAGTGATGGAAATATACTGACATATAGTATTTCGTATATTTTTTTAGGATTAAATTGAAACACGATTTATGCGTGAACCTTGCTTGTAAATTTAAGTCAGAATTAACACCAAAATTGGATAAAATCCTCAGAGAAATAGATACACAAATAGTCTATAAACTAGATAAAGGGACCTCTGGGAAATTTTTAGAGGTAAAGTAGACGAGAATTTACAAATCGGGGTCTAATGATTGATTGTGATCAAGCTTACGTTTTGTAGATTTGGAGAATACTGACTAATTGGGTTACTCTCTGGGGAATTGACCACCCTTCATTGAAGTCGTGAATCAAATAACATGATGTTTTCTGTGTATGTGTGCAACTTGTGTGCGTAATTATGATATTTAGATTGTAATTAGTATGGGTGGATTAAAAGTAATTCGTTGAAAATTGTTTTATATTACATTTGTTTTTTTCATTTTCATTTGTCAAATTCATTTGAGTTTCTAGCCGGTGTTAGTCAAGGAGTTGTCATGTCTTGAGTGTTTCTCAACATAATAGCGGATTTAGGAGGGCTTTTAAAGATTTGGCGTTCTATATGCTGCTACAAATTCCTTGGCGAATATGGTATTCGCTCATCATAGCGCTACAATTTTTGATAAAGCTATTGAGGCTTCTAGTATTTTTAATGATATAGTTCGCACCGCAGAGTCATAATTAATGAAGAAAAGACCAAAATAGTGACAAACAACGGACCGTCGGCTATTGTAAAGTATTTCGGATCAGTAGTAGAGGAGAAGAAAGTGAATTCTACTAAAATAATGATCCGAATAGGCCAAGCTGCAGGAGCTGTTGCCTCTCTAAGATGGTGTGTCTGAAAATGCAACAATCAAGATTAAAATTCGCTTCTTTGCAACGCTTATCTTGCTAATTCTTCTGAATGGCTATGAGATTTGGACACTGTTACGGTCTAACACCTGTAAACTTGAGGTCTTTCAAATAGAACGATAAAGGCAAATTCTACGTGTTTCTCTATATATAGTTTTAGAAATAAAGTCAACATATAAGACGCGATAATCATAGCACAGTTGAAACAGATTCAGAGACCCGATAGTGAATCGAATAGTGAACCCAAAAAGTGAATCAATTCCTTACAGTTTCCTTTGTCAAAATCGTTCTTGCGTGCAGAAGATGGGAAAAGGATATGGATTACGAAATCGCTAGGCTTGATAGCAATATATAAAATTGGATACTGACCTGTGGTGGAATATAAAAAAAGAATAATGTAAGTCCATAACAGTATTGAATGATGTACTGCAGTAATTTCTTTATATACACTAGGCATGCAAATAGATTTTGAAAAAAACCTAACAATTCAAAATATCGACTTTTTTATATCAAATTTCCAACGTTACTGAACTGCTGTATTCTCCTGATTTAGTTCTGTGAAACTTTGAATATTAATAAAACACAATAAAATTTAAATGCTCTGTAAATTCTTATTTTAGCATAAATGCGTCATCCCATGTATAATACAGTATTTAATAAAATATTATCTTAAATAATAAAGAACGTAAACGACAAAGAGTGAACAATTCAGCAAAATACGGCTCTGAAGAGCGACAATTTATTTGCCAGTCAGTGATACTAGTTAAAACTGGCATTAATCAGTCTTATCTTGTCGTTTCCGCTGTAAAAAATAAAAGGGCTGAAATTTTAGATGCCATGTTAATGGAACGGTTTTCTTTTAGAGTCTTACTTTGGGTGAAGGCAATGGAACTGTCGAGGCAGGACCGTTGCCATAAGAACTTTACTGGTACAAATTGTGCGACAGGAAACGTAGATTTTCTTGCGTTCCTTTAGGGAAGGGGGGGATCACATTCGTTTGTTTGTCAGGTTTGGAAACGTTTTTCAATAAAATAAACCGTAATACAAAATAATGTTTTAGTTTATTGTAATCAGTTTAAATTTTATAATTTAAAGGAATTTGATGATAAATTAACTAAGACATTCTTCAATTAGCATATGCTTTTGATACTGAATACTATGTTTGTTAACGTCGATTTCAACATTACATTACATTACAATTCAAAAGGTGATCTGACATTGTTTTACTTGCAAATATAAAACTGCTTAGAGTTTATTGAGTATATATTTCAACTTAAATTTTCATTTATAAAAAGATCTAGTAAATTATAAATGACAGTTATTTTGAGAAAAATTATCAATCAGCATTGGCAAATGATAAGGTAGCACACAACGAAAAATAATAAAAATAAGCCTTAAAGTGTGAACAGAGGAAAGGAGAGAAATTGAGAAAACAAAAATTGACAAAAAATTATTGGCAGTAACTGAAACAATGAAGAAAGGTTCGGTCATTTATAAAGTGAGTAAAGACAATACGTTTATCTGCACTGGAATAAATAAGAGAGGATCAGCAGAAGTAAGCCATAACGAAACTCGTCTATCCCCTTTTTTACAAGATATTTAGAATTTTGAAATACGCTATTGATTTAATTTGATGTCTGAAAAACAAAGAATAGGTAAGAAAAATTCTGTTGCTTAAGGACTGATAGTAATTGATATGGTTCTGGTGACAGTATATCATTTTACTAGAGGTAATTCTAAAGGCCATTAATATTTCTCTATAAATATTAGTGGTATTAAATAACTTCTGGTTCATTTCAGGTTTCATTAGTAAAAACGAACTAACCAAATATTGCAGGTAACAAGTACGTTAACTTGTACATCAAGATTAAAAATGCGCGTTCCTAGGAATATTAACAATTATAAAATAGCTTCACAGAATTTTAATTCTTCAATATTTGGTGACTTGTTCTGACAATAATCTTAAAAATGTTCTTCATTCGATGAAAATTTCTTCCCAGCGAGCATTCTTTTGAGATCTGCGAACAGGAAATTGTCGCTGGAGGCCGGATCTGGAGAATGCGGCGGATGAGGAAGCAATTCGAATCCCAATTCCTGGATTTTTGACACGATGCATTGTCTTGGTGAAGCAGCACTTTCTTTTCCCTTTAAATCCGCCCGTTTTTCTGCGATTTCGTGTTTCAAACGGTTCAATAACGCTATGTAATAATCGTTGTTGATGGTCCTTCCATTTTCAAGGTAGTCAATGTAAATTATACCATGCGCATCCCAAAATATAGACTCCATAACCTTGCCAGCCGACGGTTGCGTTTTCCCACGCTTTGGATCGGGTTCATCGTGTGCAGTCCACTCAGATGCCTCAAATGCTATAATTCATAAACCAATGATCCGACAGCTGTCAACTTTATACACGCATCTTTTAAAGGTTAGAGCTAACTAAAAAATATATGGA
The DNA here is from genome assembly GCF_030347505.1 of Rhynchophorus ferrugineus. Lineage (NCBI taxonomy): Eukaryota > Metazoa > Arthropoda > Insecta > Coleoptera > Curculionidae > Rhynchophorus > Rhynchophorus ferrugineus. The sequence continues at coordinate 38,641,996 of NW_027472585.1, read as the reverse complement.
TTTAATTATAGTAGCGCCATCTATGTGTCAGGCTGGGGATATTTCTATTGACCTGTTACCTACGATATTTTGTTATTATGTTCGGTGGTGTAGTAACTAAAACTTATTAGTACTTTGTTGATTATTTAAACTTAATGGAAATTATATTTAATTAAAAGCCATTTAAAAAAGCTTTGTGAGTGTTAGTGATTGAGACAGTATGCATATATTTTGATATGTTTTAATATACAGGCAATTATTAATTTAATATGTGTTAAATATCACGTATATTTCTGATTAATTACAATGAAAATTACTGCAAAAACAAGTTTCAATAACATGTATGTTTTAAATTATTCCTCTTACACTAATATAAGAGTGATCACTTAATAAAATGTGGCGAATTTCAACCACAGGGCGTTCACTAGTAAATGAAAAAATTTAACTAATTAGCTACAAAAGGGCGTACTTTTGAGAGAAATGTCCATCGTATTAACAAAAATTATACTTCAAATTGTAGGAAATTGTTCGAAATAAAATTGAAATATTGGTTACGCGCGACTACACATCCGAATACCCAATAAGTGACTTTAAAGTAGGCGCTCCATTAAGTAAAATTAATAGCCGGTTCTGAATTCGGTCATGTTTCACATCGACAACATAAAATGTAAACGTAGCATGGCGTCGAAGGGTGCATATATTGTAGAGAGGACCTTAAGGACCGTTTGATGGCGAAACATATTGCTTCCGCCCATAAAAATTCTTTTATTGAACGCATTCGTCTATATGACGATTATATTTGAATGGAGTTTGCTTAGTTTCCAAAACGGGGCCGTTATTTATGGCTCTTTAAATTTGATATTAGAAGATGGCCGCAATTTTTTTGTCGGCGGCATATTAATGCCGTCTGTATTTCTTTATTGACGGCGTACGTTTGTGGGTTTATGCGGAGAAAGTTATGGCCCACGTAGTAACGGCGATGGTCGAATATATTTTTAAGGACCACTTTATGAAAAAAGCTTTTCTTCATCAAGAAGTAATATTGTGTTTCGGTATATGGGAAAAATAAATTGGAACAAATAATATAATGTATTTGATTAGGTCTAGTTACTAAGTCTTTATCATGACTGAAAGAATGATGGGTGAGAAATTAGTTTCGGTTTGTTTTTCATGGTTTTGTTCAGGTAAATCTCAAACATTACATATAATGACATTTGTCTGTTGCAATTTTCGTGTAATTTCTTCGCTATTGTCTTCCACAGCAAGAATCGCAGTGACATAATACCCGTAAATATAGTCACCGTGGTATTTTCTATTTGTGGTATATCACTTGTATAAATTAGGTAAAGAATTAGCTACAATATACTTCCTTATTGTAACCTGCTACAGCTTCTTTATTGTATAGTATGCCGTCTCTTATTTAACCCTAAATATTTTGACTATAATGTAAGACGTCAATAGCTCAGTGTATTCTTTCATTAACATTTTCTGTAGGCTACGAACATAGAGTATATAAAGAGGTTTTGCTAAAACAGGCAAAACCGAGAAAATGTTTTACGTGGTCCGACCAGTGCTGGCTCTGATACCACTTTTTTGATTGATTCATTTGAATTGTCCTACAAAGACTTGAGATTGGCTCATTTCTATAACTTGGTGCTACATCTAAGAATATAGCTTAATAACAATAAACCTTTTTACATTCCCAAGCAATTACATCTCTTATTATACGAACCTAGTTAATTGTTAAATAATTGCTGGTTAATAAACGCGAACTGGTATGCACTGTTTTACTAATTTCAACTGCAATTTTCCGAATATTTTAGATATTACCGGTAGAATAGAGAGAGGTCTATGGGCTTTTATTTAGTTTTGTAATTTTCCAGGCCTTTGCGGCATGTTTTCATCAAAACGTTGTATTGACTTGTCAAGTTGGTGAGTTTATAATTCCCTTTCTTGGTAGTTTATGCTGCAATTTTGTCCCGTATTAAATAATACCCTGGGGACTTCTTTGGATTAATGTCTACTTTAAATGGATCTTCCAATCTCAACTTCCGAAAGATTGTGTCCTCAATTGCTTCAGAGATGTTGCAACTGGTTACAGCTTCATTATTAAGGAAATCCGTTCGAATTCAATAATATTCATTCGGAACCAGCCAGCGACGTGAATGAACAGTTAAATAACACAATATTTCTATAATATTCTGTACAGAATACGTATAATAGATTTGTATCATTATATGCGCAAAGTAATGGTAAAAACCCCAGCCTTATTTAATCTCTTTATTTCAGATATGTCGAGAAAAGAGCATATTGACGTCGCCTTTTACGCTGACGACACTGCCTTCTTCACGGCCGCCAGGTTCGAAGTTACAATTCATGAACGTTTACAGAAGCAGCTCGATCATGCGGTCAAGTGGTTCAAATTCTGGAGGTTGCAAATCAACCCCCTGAAAACCCAGGCCATAATTTTCCACAAGAAGCGTTACGCACTGCGCGTCTCGCAACTTAAGATCGACACCGCAATAATTCCATGGCTGGATAACGTCACGTACCTAGGTCTTCACTTCGACCGGCGGTTCGGTTGGCATTCCCAAATCCAGAAAGCAATCCAAAAAGGTTCGGGGATAACAAACCTGCTATCTTCTCTGATCTGCCCTTCTAGCAGACTTCCCATCTCCATCAAATGCTTATTTTACAAGATGTTAATTCGGTCCGTACTCCTCTACGGATCTAATGTCTACTTCAAGTTTGTTACACCCAACCAGGTCAAACGGCTTCAAGTTTTCCAAAATAAGCTCCTCAGGAGAATATTAAACGCTCCATGGTTTGTCAGATATAATCAAATTCATAGGGAAACTGACACTCCAGAAATCAAGCACTTCATATCTCAATCATTCCACAAACAACAACTCAGCTCAAGTTCTTCTGAAAACGCGCTTGTTCGCGAGCTGGTCGACATGCTGGGAGCTTAGCACCGCGTCACCGCTAAGCTCTCCCCCTTTTCCAGGCTGAAACGACCTCATCCGTCGCTACAGTCATAACTTTTGCCCCCATACAACAGTATCCAGTTGTGTGTTAACTCAGGTTCGCGAATCAATAGAATCGCCGGGCCCTCGTGCCCAATAACGGCTGCCCGATCAGCGGGTGCCATATCCCAAAATTTAATGCAGTAGCAGTAGTGATCCACAGGGGTCAACTGTGAGGCGGTTTCGGTTTAGTGTATTGGTAAGCCCAGAGGCAGTTCCACATAACCCGGTCCAACTTGTCACTCCAGGGCAAGTCTCCGCGACCAGGTATGCGTCATGCATTCCACCGCCTGGTTTTTATGCCAGAACAAAAAAAAATGGTAAAAAACAGATCAAAAGTCATAATTTCGTCTGGTGAATGAAAACTCTTTTTTTTCAAAGTCTTCATTAACCAAGTTTGAATATAGGACTGTTTAGTTTCAGTAATGGGAAGGGCATCTTCATCAAAATCCTTACAATGCAAGAAACGAGTTCTGCAATAATATAACAAAAATATTATCCGAAAGTTAAAGCGCTAGATACGAGGAACAAATGACCAACGCCGACAAAAAATCCGCCCGAGACCAGAGAAAAAAACAAGACTGTAATAGTTAAAGCGGAAGAATATCCATCGTATTTCGTGGCACATTTATTAAACCAAAAAGGCAATTTTTTCGCCATTCGAGGCGGGGGTAGGGCGTGTTTAATCTAGTATCTCCGGCAACGGGGTAAAAAATCGCCCTTTAAATGGAGCATAATAACAAAGATCATAAATTAAGCCGGTAGCTGAGACTATAATTTTAAGTCTCTCTTTAGCCATAAGTTAAGTCTGGTTAGTTTGACGTAATAAATTTACCGGTGAACTTATATAAAGTTTACCATTCGCCGGGGAATTAACGGCGAGAGGTAAATTAACAAATTTGCAAAGCAAAGAAGGTGATGCTCATCGGTTCTAAAAAGTTCCCAACTATCTCGACTATGAGTCTCAGATATGAGCTTTTGGAGTTTGTCATACATAGAACAAAAACAACAATTAATTCCGAATATAAACATTAGTCCTTTAATAAAAATTATTACGACATCCACTTATTATTATTATTATTAATTATTGAACATAATATCAACGTTTACATATTCACGTAAATTTTTGCACCCGAGCATATGAGAAAAATTATTAACGTCACCATTTTTCCAACCCATGTCTCAAAATCGGATCTAGTTTTCAAGTTCACGCATGATGGCATCACTGCGCTCTTATAACAGCTGTAAGATGACAATGTTGCATCAAACTTTATTTGGAACTTTGTTCTTGTGCTGTCATTGAGCTTCGAAACATGTGAAAAGTCTTTTGTTAAATGCACTCGAAGATGCGCATTTAGAGTAATGAACCTTTTGCTCAATTTTTGCTCAAAATACTGACAAGCCGTGGGTACCGAAATTGTTTTGTAACGCGTGCAGAACAAAACGGTACAAGTTGTCACTTAGTGAAAATGTATTCTTTTCATTTTCGATGCTAACGTTATGAAGAGAACAGCAAAATCATGGAGATATAAATTAGAGTATAAATATCCTGGCGTATTAGCAGTGTTAGCTATTTCTAGATAAACTGGTCCAGATAAAAGTACAAAAAATGTTTCAAGAATCTTGGGTTCATCACCGGCGAGCAATCAAAGCAATTTTGTTACAAAGTTCGCAGAAGGAATATCTGTCGGACCTAGTGTTCGAAAATGAATGTCTGATGCAAAGTTTATAAAGTAAAGGCGTAGGGAAGGTCTAAATTACAAATTTCTCGGTAACAAAAAATCAGTGGATTACAAACACGTAATCGACAATTTGTTTCAAAATTACCGCAAGATTAGAGCTCCAATGTCTTTTAAAATACATTTTCTGCAATCGCATCTTAATTTCTTTTCCACAGAACTTGTATGATGCGAGCGACGATCAAGGAGAGCGGCTACGACAAGGCGAATACAAGGGTTTTGACATGATGGGGATAACTGTTGGACACTAATGCATAAAACAGCTCCCAAATAGTACAAAAAACTTGGTTCAGCCTCTGTTTGTATCCAATTTGTACTACTTTTATTTTAAATAAAGGGCTGCTGATTTGAATTGACTTCTCTAATTTACCTTATATGTTAAACAGCTCTATGTTGATCAGGGCCAAAACTATGAACACTTATGCAATTACTATCTTAACATTTCTGCAAACTTTAATTATATGTTTTTTAAAACAGTGTTTACTTAAAATTGATTTATTGCTTAATGTATGTTGATTTGGAGCCATAACCGTGAGTGGGTAACTTAGAAGCCTTTTCCGAAGACCATATTATAAATATATATTTATGTTTACAGTATTCCTGAGCTTGATAAAATAACACGATTAATTATTATTTAATATTTAAAAAATAATAGTTTAATTAAAGATATCAATAATTAACAAAATTTTATATTTTGTTATAGCTATCGAATGCAGTGGGATATATGTTAAATAGTATTGTGAAATGTTGTAAAGTATTAATTCATGATTCATAACATTAAAAGTAGAACATGCTTTTGAGCGAGCTAAACTGAATTTGGCTACTAAACAGTACTATAATAATCTGGTCTCTTTAACATCAGATGAATTAAATTACATCTTGTTTAAAATTGATATGAAATATAGTAAGAGAAAGTGGCCATATATATCATGATTTTGAACCAATTGTAGAAAATGTGACGAATCTGAGTAAGGTCGCTGAATGTTTAAATTAATTATAAAGTAAAATAACATTAAAAATAATATAAATATTAAACTTCCTAAATAATTATTTCTTAATGTCTAATAGTTATTTTGAACTATTAGTAATCAGCATTAGATAAAGAGGAGAAATTAAAATATATAGCTAATTACAAATTTTATTGCAACAAATGAAAGAAAACTTCCAGATATAATATCTGCCATCAAAAGCAAAACCGTATGGATACCATAAATCAGTCGTCCAGTATGAAAACGACTCATGAGATAAAGCAAGTTTGGCACAGTATAAATTAACATATACATAAGGTTTATCTTTGCTTATTGTTCTTTCGTCTATCTCATTAGAAGATTCCTATAAACTTTATTGCGATATAACTTATGCATTTATCACTGATATCCATTATACAGGATGCATAAGTATATGTAGTTAGTTTTCGCCAAAACGTGATGATGAAACTGATGGCGAAACAGACCCATGAAAAATATAACAAGCCACAAAACTCCATAATTGCCTATAAAATATTTTTGGTAGTTTATCAACTGTCTATATAAAATTAATGAGATCTATAACTTGCGGAAATATATATACTACCACCTCGAGTAATATTTCAAGGATCACCATCTATGGTAGTGGCAATTATCACCGTATATCCGTTAATTACCCAGCAAAACTTTATTGATCTTCTTTTATAACATCTTATCGGAACGTGTACGAATAACTTTAGATAATTAACGGGGGTTATATGGCTAGCTCGATGGTGGTCATTGATCCTTTGGTAATAAGCGGTTAAGCGCTGACGACGCTTTAATAGTGCACAGATATTAGCAGGCTCACGATCGTATATTTACTTTAAGTTTTGCTAAAAGCTTTTTAATGATACCCCAAAACCCATATCATAATATATATATATATATATATATATATATATATATATATATATATATATATACATATATATATATATATATATATATATATATATATATATATATATATATATAAATCTGCATTATACAGCCACAATAATTTATAGGTTAGAGTTGTTTTATTATATTTAGATTAAACTCTTTTCCACAGTAGTATCCGTAGAGTTCTATGTGCTTTTATTAAGGCCTACTACTACTCCAACCAATATAACAATTGTATATATTCTAGTAGTGTATTTTACTTTCATTAGAGAGTATATTTACCTTTTCTGCTTAGTTCTTGTTTCCTTCGATGCAATATTTTCTTCTAAAGTCATTTTGATATTATTGTATTTCCCCTTAGCTTGTTTTGTCACTACCTGTATATATCTTTCTTAATAAGACTAGATTTCATCACAGCATAGCCCTTAATGAATTTGCCATATGTGTAAATTAGTTAGTATTATTTCTCTCTTCATACCTTTTAAGCAAAGGCTCATGTATATTCTCAACAATAACACAACACACATGCATATAAAGCTTTCATACTCTATAACACAATTTCCTACAGTTAAAGTATATTTATTATATACTGACAGTTAGTTGTTTCCTCTTTCATCACCCTGTCTTGTATGTGTTCCCAAGTGTAAGCATTGAATCATAAACCAACATTCATAAAGTTTTATTTAATCACTGTCACTTTCAGAATCAGTACTCAAGGAAATAACTAAGCTGTTCCGATCTCAATGTTCAAAAAATTTGAACGAGTCTGATCGAGCTCATGCTAAACGAAGGTGTTATTGTCGAAAATGTTCATTTCTATAAATCCAGACAGTTCTGATTTGAATATCCATCTCCACCTGAATATCTATTGTACTAATTTTTTGCAATACCCAATATCAACTCAATTGGATTAAATATGCAGTGATAGGGAAGAAGGCATAAATAATATTCTGTGGCCATAACGTTCATCGATCGGATCTACCAAGTATCTTTTGACAGGCTAATACAAAAGTAAATTACATAAAATGCATTAAATATTTCATCTATATTTACGAAGTAACAATTTGAAATTTTTCTGTGTTTAACATGGTTTCTTCAAAACTTATTTTATATACTTTAAAACATTCCTTGATTGCCGCCTTTGTCGATGCACTTGTTGGGATCTTCTCCACCAGTGTACTATGATATGATGCGTTGTCCATAACAATAACTGATGGTTCCTACTAATTCTCTAAAAGCTGATTTTCAAATCACTAGAAAAGCAAGTTATGGCTCATTTCCCCATGGTAGTCACCCTTCGACTTTGAGGAAAACACTGGAATAAATTATTAATAAATGTTATGACTGTCAAAACGTCATGTATTTTACTTTTTTACTAAAATATCCATGTTTCATCTGAATATACAAATTGTTATCACAGTTCTTCCTTGATTTTGTTATATAATTTTAAAAATCAAAATCCTTTAAAAGCAATGTCTGGAAGTTCCAATAAACCCCTTCGTTATCTTTACACCACTTAAATCCTATATTACCCAACAGTGAATGAAGGGGTGTTTGTTCTACGTCACTCAAATAATTGTATAACTTTCAGATTTTAATGGATACTTTCCAGACTAACAATTTTCTCTAAAATAGTTGTATTAAATGATGTTTCTATTGAAAAAACTACTTAGTGTTTTTATACGTTTCGTATATCTCGACCCTGATAGAGCTAACATCAAGCGAATCTTGGTTCATCACCCGTTCCGCATAATGACGGTTATTTTAGGTGAATTTAACGTTATATTGTTTTTTATTGATTGAAAGATTTTAGTGACCGTAACCGTACTAATATTCATCGTACTGGCATCGTACTGGCAAGAGGGGACCTCCATTGTCTCGTTCCTGTTCGAAATAACTGATTACAGACGCAATCAATTTTTAACTCTGACTGTGTAACGGCTTCGGCATTCTTAACCAGAGTAATGATAAATTTGATAAACGGACGGCTACTGCTAGCTCATTCGATTACAAGTTCCAACTTATCAAACAGCATTCTATCTTTTTTTAAATGCAATAAAATGATAAGGAAAATATTGTCCGAGTGTAAAACGAATTTACAACCTCCGACAGCCACATGTTGATGACGTGCGTCACTACTGTTTTGAATAGACTATAGATATAATATCGGAACGCATGTTAATCTAATTATTTTATATTTTCCGCAAAATCAGCGTCCAAATGCACAGCCGAACCTGTTTACCGATCCTGATGAAATAAAGATGAAAAAAACTTCGATGAACAAAATCATTCGTATTTTTTCGAACCGTCGGAAAATTTCATTGCAAACAATCCGGTTTTATTTGTTCGAAACTTTTCGATTCGACAAAGTTTATTATTCAAATCAATAAAAAAACGATTGCATAGCAGATCGTCCAACGATATACGTTGTTGACTGTCAACTTTGAAAGTGCAGGTCTTCCATGTGCGACGAAGCGTTCTCTTGGATCTGATGAATTGTTTGCCGTGCCCTTATGGTCATTATTTTAGTTAGGAAATATCGTTGTTTTTGTCGTAGTTATGTGGAAGTTTTTCTATTCTTTTTTTTAAGGAAAAAAGGAACCTAATTGAATTGTAAATTAATTTATTGCTTGTACTTGGTTTTTTGATTAAAGTATTATTCTTCATTTTATACCAAATCATCTGATACCAGGCCACTACAATGGACATGGGATAAAAGTTGATGCTGGAACCTAAATGTAAAATACGAACAACATTTTTAATGTTTCTTCTATTATTAATTATAGTAGTCTTGTGAATTAACACTAATAAGCTAGTTGTTTTTATCCTAATTTGTAACGGTTTTAAAAATTATTCTACTATAGAAACTTTGGTCTTAACGCCAATATCACTGTTATTAATATGCACCGAGGTTTATTTACATTCTTCTTTGAACTTGTGACCAAGGCATCATTATCGAGGAGTTGGAGAACCTCAACATTGATATGCTGATAGTGAATCTGTATATATCTTTGAGACAGTGTATACCTTCAAGTCCTTATGCAGATTGTCATTACAAAGGTACCATTGAGCATCAATAATTCATCCCAATACTAGAATATTTGTATGATATTTTTATTGCTTTCGCTAGTACAACTCCAGTATTGAATATCACAAGACCATACTGGTTTCAAGATTTGTTGGTAAAGTAAAAACTTCTTATACACTAACAGCTGTATATCTATTCAATAACTAGTACATCTCTTTGTACTTCAGCTTAAGATCTTCACATTTTTTCTTAACATGTGGCTTCCAGCTGAGTTAAATATCAAAGATCATGTCAAAATATTTTTGACTGTATTTTCATACGGCACTATTGCATGATTTATGTATACTGGCTTCTGCTTGATTTTCTTGTTGGTAAAATTAATATGAATTGATTTATTTTTCTATCTATTATATATATATATATATATATATATATATATATATATATATATATATATATATATAACTTTTTTCTATCCATCATTGTTTTTCGCAATAGCTGTTTGTAAGTTTTCAGTTGATTCATTAAAGGATTAACTAAATTAAATTAAACGCAATTAAATCGTTAATTAATTTTCGTTAAATCTAGACATGTCCCGAGTACAGAGCAGAAAAAAGAATGGTCCCAGTTCACTTTCTTGTGATACACTTGTTTGTTTCTTCCTCAAATAAATTAGGACAGGCATCTTCTTGTTTGACTCTGAAGTATTGACCAGTTATATATGACTTAAAGTTTTGAAAATCCTGACAATCTATATCGAAATCTTGAGCAATATTTAAAAATTTTGCAGAACAAATGTTATTTTTCTCCAGTAATTTTTCCATGACATTGATGATTCTCTAAAACTTATTAATCGTGGAATATTGTTTTCTAGAACCAAATTGTTGATCCGAAATAAGATGCTTTTCTTCAAATATTGGTCTTATCCTTTTCAATAAAAGTTTTTCAAATAATTTGGGCATCGTCATTGTATGGCGCTATTTATGATAGCCTGATGCCTTTCCTGGTTTAGGAGTCATAATTACTGCAGCCACCTTCCACAGTTATGATTCATACTGTAGTCTGAATGAGGCAATAATTAGGTTGATAATCTTAGGTAATGCCTTTCTTGGAAGGTCTATTAATATTTTTTCTAGTAGACATGGCAAAAATCAGTAGAGAGTCAATTTAGAGAACAAAGTTGAACTTTTAAACCATTTATAATTTAATTAATCTACATTATCAACGGCATATTGATAATAAATTAGTTTTCCCTTCTATAAACCCTCTATTTTTTTACGAATATCCTTACTTAATTAAACTTAAACATCATTTATTCCAATCAATGGCACACAGCCTGGCTGAACAGTAGATTCATTCTTTCGAATATATCAGAATCTTCTGTCAACTCTTCTATCACCTCTAAAGAAGACGAATAGTGTTTATAAAACAAACCTTCAAAATTTAAAAAATCACGACAGCTTTCAATTGAACTCAAACTCCTAAAAGTTATAATTACTTCATTCCTACTAGAATAATCTTTAATAGGTCGTAGGATTATAAACTTAAAAAAAAATAAATTTAAATTCCATACAAAAAGATATAGAAAGCATTAAACTATTTTCGGAGCTAGAAATATAAAACGTCTCTAATTTTTAACCTTCTACTGCGAGAAAAATTCCGGTTCCTATTGAGCTATTGTTAGCCCGTAATGATATTTAATAAAGCGAATTGATATTCTCTTGGTAAAATGTGCGGAAATGTTCAAAAGAGCACTCGGAGAGGGAAAAAATAGACTGATGGCGAGAAGAAAAGAACGTTAATATTCGCCTGGAGATTGATGCCACTTACATTTATACTCTTTCCTTTTTCCCGGTTCGTGATGCCATTGCTTTAATAATTTTCTTTGAATTGTTGTTTTAGAGCACAATGCCGCCGGATTATACCACTTAATTATTGAAAAATTACCAGACATTTTCCTGTCGGGCCAGTGTTAAAGACCACTGTGAGGCTTGAGAGCGGAATTATGTATTTTTATTAGCGACGTCGGTATTAGGGAGCGTAAAACGCCGTGGTGGAAAGCACCAGTAGAACGACTGTTACTTTCGTCATGTATTTTTTTGCTATTTTTAATTATTGCTTAATCTGCCAAAGCCTCATTCAATAGAAAGATTTTAGTTATTATTTAAACAACATTTATTTTTTATTGTTCGATTTATTTGTATTAAAATTGCGAAGACGTTATGTATTTCAATTAAAATATTCCGTAAAGGATAAATTTATAATAGTTTATTTCTTATTATTATAATGATGACCGAAGACAACTAACAGGTCAATTGAAAATTCCCCGGCCTTGACACAGAGATGGCTCCACTAGAATTAAATCCATACGTTTTTTAGTTAGCCCTAATCCTCAAAAGATTCGTGTATAAATTTGACACTTCTCGGATCATTAGTTTGTGAATTATAGCATTTTGAGTGAAGCAACTTTTGTTACTATGAAAAAAATGGATAAAAGAAATTTCGCGTGTTGATAAAATATTGATTTTTGAATGAAAAAATACAGTTGAAGCAAAAACTTTAATTGATGCCGTGTCTCCGGACACTGCCCCAGGAAAATCAACCATCAAGAATCGGTATACTAAGTTTAGAGGTTGTGAAATGAGCACCGAAGACGTTGAACGCAGTGGACGCCCAAAAGAGTTGTTACCAACGAAAATATTTAAAAAATTCACAAAATAATTTTGAACGGCCGTAAATTGAAATTGAATGAAATAGCAGACACCCTAAAGATATAAACTGAACGTGTAAATCATATCATCCACGAATATTTGGTTATGAGGAAGCAAAAACAACAACGAGTTGATGATTCGGAGCAGAACTTGAAGCAAAAGCAAAGGACAGATTGTACTACAAAAATGGTATCGAAAAGATAGACAATCGCTATAATCAGCGTATCACCCTTGAAGGGAATTATGTTGAATAAATAAAACTAATTTGGTCAAGAAAATGTGTTATACTATGGTAGACCGGGGACTTTTCAATTAACCTGTTAAGATGCGCCAATAAGCTTACAGCTGAGCAACAAATTCAGAGACGCATATTATTAGTGGTTTGAAAATGTTTTTCGTATGAATACTGAACAAATTTCTCAAAAAAAAACATAGACCTTATATATTAATCCTTTTAGTGAATAGACATATGTATGTGGATAGATCACAAATAGCTAGTAGCTGCAAATCAAAACAAACAGAAACACTATTCAAAATTCCCAAGCCCTTATACCGCCAGTCAGCTGATTTTTAAATTTCAAATATATTTAGAAATATCTCCGCGATAGTGGCTGGAGGAAATTCAAATGGCCACCCCCCTTGCACAGCACACATATATATATCCTGGGCGAGATGATAATATGCGCATTAAAATTTATTTTTGTTATTATACCGCTCGTCTAGCGGCTTATGTGACATCTGACAAATCCAATATAAAAATTTATAAAAGCGTTTTACTTGAAATGGCCCGGCTTTGCGCTCGTCGCACTTAGCTGCCAGCCAAGGATCCGTTGAAAGATCCTTCCTAAAATATTTTACGAGAGATTTTCGGATTCCTGGTCAAGTTTATGCGCGATAAATTCCACATAAGCCGGATTTATTACTTCTATTTATTTTTATTCTGTTTAATAATGTTGCATTGTCAACATTCACTATTACACTGTCTCTAGTTCTCGGATTACCTTTTTTCTCTCTCGAAATAAGCGTCGTCCCTTTGTTTCCTTGAGACATTACTTATAATAGATATTAGAAATTTCTATATATGAATAAATATTTTTAAAAACTGTTACAATTATTGTAATTGAACACATATAACAGAATAATAGAAAAGTCTCCGACCTACCAGTGTAACACACATTTTTTTGACTTTAATTTTTGACTTTTGAAATTAGTTTTTTCTGTTCAACATAATTCCCTTCAAGCATGGTATACTGACTATAGCGACCCTCCAACTTTTCGATACCATTTTTGTAGTACGATTTGTCATTTGCTTCGAAATATGCATCTGAGAACAGGAAATAGTCGCTGGGGGCCAGATCTGGAGAATACGATGGTTGACAAAGCAATACGAATCCAATTCATGGATTTTTGCCATCGTTTTTACTGACTTGCGATACGGTGCATTATCTTGGTGAAGCAGCAGTTTATTCTTCTTTTAATGTGGCCAATTTTTGGCGATTTCTTCTTTCGAAAGGTCCAATAACGCTATGTAATAGTCGCTGTTCATGGCCCTTCCTTTTTCAAGGTAATTAGTGAAAATTATTCCATGCTCATCCCAAAATACAGACGCCATAACCTTGCCAGCCGACTGTTGCGTCTTCCCAAGTTTTGGGGTGGGTTCATCGTGTGCAGTACACTCCGATGACTGTCGATTGGACTTCGGAGTGAAATGATGGAGCCATATTTGATCCATTGTCACATATCGACGCAAAACCTCAGGTTTATTACACTTGATCATCTTCAAATACTGCATTATCAACTCGTCATTGTTTTTGGTCAAAAGTGAGCTCTCGCGACACCCGTTTTGCACACAGTTACTCATACCCAAATGTTCTTGGACGATATTATGTACACATTCAGTTGATATCTTTAGACTTTCTGCTATTTCATTCAATTTCAATTTATGGTCGTTCAAAATAATTTTGTGGATTTTTTAAATGATTTCGTCTTTAACAACCTCCTTCGGGCGTCCACTGTGTTCGCCGTCTTCAGTGCTCGTTTCAACACGTCTAAACTTATCATACCAATCCTTGATGGTTGATATTCCTTGAGCAGTGTTCGGAAACTCGACATCCAGCCAAGTTTTTCTTGAACTGCATTTTTTCCCTTCAAAAAACAATATTTTATCAACATGCGAAATTCCTTTTATCCATTTTTTTCACAATAACTAAAGTTGCTTCACTCAAAATGTTATAATTCACAAACTAATGATACGACAGCTGTCAAATTTATATACGCATCTTTTGAGGGTTAGGGCTGACTAAAAAACATATGGATTTAATTATAGTAGCGCCATCTATGTGCAAAGGCCGGGGAACTTTCAATTGACATCTTATTACAGGTTGTATGCTCAAGTGAAAAGAACATGTTAAAATAAACGAACACAATTTTGTCTGGAGTTCAAAAAATTATGGTGATTATTTGAGCGACAGTCCAAGTTATTAAATGAATAAATAAATCCCTGTTTTCCTTTTTCATGCCAGAACTTGAAAACAACTTTACCGATTTCACTCTTATACTCTTTAATATTTTGCAGAAGGTTTTTCTTTAATTGTTTTTGAATATAATAAATAATTTTATGAGTGCATAACTTTCGCGCTCCTCAATGATGCATCCAGTTTTGAGTGTATTTTTTGAGAAGCGTTTTTTACAGTTAGTTCACCTCAAATACTATACAATATTAAAAGTTCAATTTTCGATTTTGGTACCACGTTAAAACCAACCTCCTGCAAATGCTCAAATTCAAGAGAACCAAACCCTATAGTCTTGTATAGTTGTGTAGTAAAGTGTACTAGATAACCGTCCGGTCACTGACCAAACTTTCACCATTCTTTCAATTACCACCTATAGCGTGGCAGATGTGCAAGTCATTAGTGTACTGAATAAAAAATGTTTTTCTGTGTAAACTGTTTATCTGGCACATGAAATAGCTATAGGGACACAGTTTATATTCCTCATAAAAATAATAATAGCGGAATGCCAAGCCAATATTTAGGTACCTGAGATGTCCCTTTCCCCTTCTCATGTGGTACGGAAAGAAAGAAACGCTGTTCCAATACGAGACATTTTCTTCAATTTCTTCACTACTCTTTCACTGGCAAAATACTATCTTAGAACTTGACAATTGTTGGAACCTTGAAGAAAAATAAAGCAATCATTCCACCAGCAATGGCTGTATCAAAAACGCGAGAAGAATTATCCACTGTGTTTAGCTTTCATGAAAAAGTTACCCTATGTATTTATGTGCCAACAAAAAACAAGGTATTAATTATGCTATCATCAACGCATCATGAAGCTAACATTAGTGATAGTGCAAAGAGAAAACCCGAAATTATTGAGTTTTATTATTGGTCTAAAGCTGGAGTAGACACGATGGATAAAATGCTAGGTAGATAGACTACAAAAAGATCAACTAAAAGGTGGCCTCTAGCATTTTTTTACAGTATTCTCGATATTGCCTGCTTTGCATCATATATTCTGTATTATGAGAATAATAAAATTGTTGTTAAAAAATCGTATGAACGACGATTGTTTTATCGGCAATTGGGCAGAAAGCTATGTACTCCATTCGTTAAAAGTCGTTCAAATAATGCACAAACTATGAGGCATATCTCAACGAAAGTGGCGATTGAATCTCTTCTTGGTCGAGCTATCAATCCGAATGCGAATCAGCGAACATCATCTGTATCATTGACACCACAGACGCAGCTCGAGTCAACTGGGAGGAAAAAGATTACTGGTGTATGCTATGAATGTCTCCAAAGTGAATTTAAAAAAACGTAACAAAACTAGAAAAATATGTTCGGTATGCGAGAACCCTATTTGTAACGAACACTATATTACAACCACGACATGTGAAGGATGTACAAAATAATTTAATGTACTTCAATTTTTATATGGCACTGTATCATAATAAATAAAATAATGTAAATAAATAAATAGTAAAAGAATGGAAAATGATATTAATAAAATAAAATTAAATGGAGTTATGTATTTTTTACTTACTATTTTTGTTATTGTTTATAATAAGAATTATTGTTTAATTATAGTTCAAATAAAAAAAATTACAAACTATATTGTCTATTATCAATTTAAAAGTCCAATTAACTAAATACTTTAATAAGCCGTCTCTGAAGTGTATATAAACCCGTCGTTCATATACATTAATCTTAGTGGGTACCCGGGTACCTGGATATTGAACGGGTATTAAGTGTGATAGTTAATAACTTTATTAATTAATTGATTGTTAAAAAAATTGACGAAAAATTACTTCAATTTTGGGGATCCAGACGGCCATAAAAAAAATTTAAGGAGAAGTTAATATATTTTACCTGCGGATTGGAATGGATACCCGGGTGCCCGGTCATTTACCGGACGGTAATAAAAACACTGACAAGTACTTCTAACTTTTTTTTATTATAAACTCAGTAAGGACCAGTGTTTTTCCTAGATCAGTATCGGGACAAAATTGGAACTTAATTGACAACGACTAGTAATAATAAATCAATTCAAATAACTTTTTTTTTGAGTCTTTTATATTCTTCCATTTTATTTAATTTTTTTGAATACTCTATTATAAAAAGTTTATGTCCAACTAAATTATATATGCTCCAATACACTCAGAATCACGTCACAATTACCTTCCGAGGTCAACGACCACAATCAACAAAGTCAAACCGTTTGAAACAAACAAATTCCCGTTGAGACAGTATTTCCGAGAGAGACGGAGAGAGAGAGAGAGCGGCCGCATTTTTTTTCCTGAATTTAGCACTTAACAAGCAAAATGTCGCTTCAAAGACCAACCCTTTGCCCGGCCGAAACACCTCAAGCTGATTGTTATTCCAGTCAGATTTATTTTGCCTGTGTTTACAATGTATAACGTCTTCCTCGCTAGTTAGCGCGGCGCGGCCGAATTGAATATGAAATTTCGCTTTGATCGTCCGAAGTGCCGAGATTACAGACCCAGATTTTGCGATCCGGGGCTTTGTCTAATGTCTTAACAGGACACTGGGCAAATATAAGTGGATTAGGGCGTTAGGAAATGTCGTCGTCAGCTTTGTTTTGGCGGCTGCAGATGTCTGATAACATATTAACAAGTGTTCGTTTTTGTTTCATATATAGCGCTGCCCATATGCTGCTTTTTTTCCTCGATATTTTTATTGAATCGAAAACCCTTGGATTCATCTTTATATCATAATTGCTTTATTATTCTTATATTATTAGTTAATATTATTGCCACAGTCTGCAATAGTTCATTTAGCCTAATCTCGAGTTAATTTAACGAACTGACGATAGATAGATCTTTGCCTTGTAGGCCTTACCTTCAAATTGCATAACCCTCTTCAGTGTATGTTATTAAGCCTATCGTTGCAAAACTTTTGAAACTTTTTTAAAAAACAAACAAAAAAATATTCTTCATGATAATTATTTAATGATGAGACAATTTATAAATTTATTCTGTCTATTTTATTTTCAAGCTTTAATTCACACATTTTTACCTCATGACTAAATCTTATCGCCAAATCCATTGGCATTTTATTATTTTCCAGGTTTTCATTGCACTGAAAATATAATCTTAATTAGTTTGGTTTATACAATTTATATTATTATGAGCTTTCATTTTCAATTTATACTTCCTTGTTTCAACCACTTATAGAGTTTGTATTATATCCTCCTCACTTGATGAACTTCCATATTCACGTTCTGTTATTTACCATGATTTCTGATATAGATGCAGTTATTAAACAATTTTTAAATTATTTAAAAGCAACTGGTTATGAAGAAGCAGTGTCCAACCCTTCCAAAATTGTTTATAATCAATTTTATGAATGAATTTGAATAAAATCACAAGTGTTCTTCAAATGTCTTGTTGTTAAAGAAACATTTCTTGACAGACATAGATATTTTTATATTTTTGTGAAAGTCGAAATGTTTAAATAATTCTAGATATTTTGTATTCTAAAGGATATACTAAATATGATAAAAAAATTATTACCTAAGGTTTATTTGAGTAACTTTTGCTTAAACTCGATTGCTTTATAAGTTATAATATTTTTAAGTCACCATTTTAATTCCGATATTTTTACAGGCCCATTTTACGTATAACTTTATGGATCTTTTCCTAAATGCATTAAATATTTGTAGACTACTGTAGAAATAGGAGTTCATAAACAGAAATAGGACTTCAGTTTGTAACAGAAATGTTATAAGGTCAAAATCACTAATTACTTTTCTAATTAATTGAATTCATCGCCTCTAGCTTAATATTGTTTTTTGTTAGTTTACTTGATTTAAAAAGATAATATGTTGTTGATAATATTGTTCCAAAACATCTGCAGTTATTAAAAAAAAATTAATTTTTATTTTTTATTTGAATTACTATTACGATTATATTATGAGATTATATAATAATTTGGAAAATCTAAAAAAAAAAGTTGTAGGAATTATTAAAAATTTCGTGAGAAACAAGGAAGCAATTTCCATGTTGATGAACTAAATTATCTTGAATTATACAGGTAAAACTGATGGCAATGGAAAGTTGCGTGCTCTGTAGTGTTTGCAGCTTAATAGTACGTCTAAATATAAGTAAAAAGATATATTCTCGAGAACGATAAATCTACTAAATATACTTATCCCCCTCAAAGTTGGACGGTAGAGAGCTACTCCCGCCAGCAATCTTATTAATTTGTTCCGGTACTTCGTTCGCCAATAAAACGACAGCTCATGAATAAACCAGCAGAAGTTTTACCTAACTCGAGCCCTAAAGGTGTCTTATTGCTGGTTTGTCAGTAATTTATGTGTGAAACAGTGAGGTGAGACAGTGAGTTTTTATAAATTGTCTCTGCGTGTTCCGGGGACCAGTTTCGAATTTATGTCCGATGGAAACGCTTTCGGGGTTATGTCTCGAGGGCTTTTATGGGGCACTTACCGTCTATAAAAAAGAAGAAGAAGCAGGACGTGGTATTGGCTTCGAAATAGTTGGCTCGGTTTAGTATATTTCCTAAAATATTTCTCTGAATTCACATGGAATATATACATATACATATTCTTATATATACCCAATTGAGTTTAATATATATTTTAAAACGATTCTTTTAAGTAATTATTAGGGAAACTAATAGTATGAATACGTTGTCAGGTAAATATAAAGTAGACAGAGAGACGTAATCTGTACCAGATAGTGAACGAGAATATGTTCAAGTTTAGTCATTTAGAAACAGCAATAACTGTATGGTTACGTTAAATTCTACAACCGTGTGTAATATTTTTTGTTGTGACAGAAAGGATCGATAAAATTGCAACAATTTTTATGAATCCCGTCTGCGAGAAATGGAAAAATATGGACTCCGGTTTCATGTAGAGAACACAAACGTGCTTAGAATATCCACAATTATATATGACATAGTTATGATGAGCCTAATTCAATTAAACCAAAGATCTTACAAAACATTTTATGTTTATTTTTTTATCACAGAAGAAGTTCTTCTTTTATACTCGTTCCGTGTTTGCCTAGTTAACTATATTGTTAATTTTCAGACTTTATATGTGATACATAAGTAATATTAGAATAAAATATATGTAGGTTCCAATAAGAATTAATTTTATTCAGATTCTGTTTTGTTCTACTATCTAAAATAATTATATGCGATAATTCCTTATTATGATAAGTTTCCCATAGTTTTGGACTGATCGTAAACCAAAAACTATAAACTTTTGAAGCAATGGTGCTAAATAACATTTATTAGCGGAAAAGTAATAAAACTCGCAGTGAAAGCTGATTTAAAAGTTGTCTGTGTATTACTGATATATATCACTATTAACACCAATGACCATTACAATGGGGCCGGTTATTCCAAAGAAACAATTTTTCTAAAATTGCTATTTTGAATAAATTATTATAACTTTAAATAAAAATGATTTTCATATAAATTACATACACATTCTATAACATTATAAGCAGTATTTGTCGATATGGAGTGCATATCTTGATGAAATTAGAATAATTCAGATCTATATTATATATATATATATATATATACATATATATATATATATATATATATATATATATATATATATATATATATATATATATATATATGTATATATATACAACTGTACCCAGCTTAGTAACTAATTAATAATAATGTTTAAAAAAAATAAAATAAGCAATAATATTTCTAAAAATATTTTTTTTATATTTCGACTTATTAGGGAATTGTCATCAATAATATTAAATGTGTCGACTATAGACAAAATGTTGTAGGAATTGGTCTGGTTTACTATGAAATAACATCAAATATTTTTAACACAGTTTTAAATCAAAATATGACAATCATAGTCGACTAAATTATGAGACTTTCATCTTCTAACAATTTATATCAACATATAAGGTGTAGCTGGAAAATAATTAATATGAAAAATAAACTAGAGTTGTTGTATCGAAATAGTGGCTTTTAAATATATTTAAATATATATATATATATATATATATATATATATATATATATATATATATATATATATATATATATATATATATATATTTTATATATATATATATATATATATATATATATATATATATATATATATATATATATATATATATATATATAAAAGCCACTATTTCGACAACAGGATAAACGTACAAGACATACAAGGGGTTTTTACTAAATAATACGTTTTTTAATCATCATATTTTTGTTTGATGTGAAATGCTTGATATCCAAATAGACATATGTTCTCAGTAGGTCCCGAAAGACTTAAATGGGGACCTAATAGTGGCACTTGTAATGTTATTACCAATTCAAGTTATTCTTCTGATAAATAAGAAACTTTTAACAGTAGCTCTTGTGGATTATCTCTGTTGGATTTTTCTATTATATTATATTAGCCTCAGCAGAGATAAATTAATAATCGTTACTATGAAAGTTCATGTAAGGAGCGTGGACTGCACTTACGTCCAACGACTGCGATGTTCATATTTGTCGAATTTTTCCTTTTACAAGATGTTTCAGTAATTCCTATCCGGACTTTTTTCTGAATAAAACACAATATTTGCAGGAGCGACAATTCACAATTTGCGACTTGACTCCTATGCAACTTTTCTGCCAAATATTTGTGAGTTTGAACAAGTTTGGGACTTCATCTAATTGCTCCTACAATTCCCCATATTCAAAAGTATTTGTTATTCAGAACTTTCTTGGTCTTATGATTAGAGCATACTAACCATAATTTTCTACCAGCCAATGAGTAATTTCAGGGGCTCTTTATTGAAGCATGAGAAGTAATGGGTACCGCACTTACGTCTTAAGCTTAATGCCAGTAGATTAAAATTACTAATAAAATGTATCAACTCATAACATTGCATAATTATTCCTAACAAAATATGTTATATAAACCGGAAATTATTCAAGAATTATTATTTACCCGGCTGGCAAACTTCATATTTTGATGAGAGCTTTATGTTTATGAGAAAGTTATTTGTATATTTATATACCTAACAAAATATTTATTTGAACGAAGTAACACGGGTTGAAAAGTCTAACACATAGATGGTGCTAGTTTTATTGCATTTACCACTAACTTTTAAAAGAATACTGTTAAACTTTCATGATATTCATCTCAAAAGTTTGTGAGTTATTGTGCACTACTTAGTGATCCTATTTTTGTTATTCTCAAAACAGTGGATCAAAAACAATTTAGTGTTTTAATTTTACACTGTTACTTCGTGGGAATAATACCATTCTTCGAAGCAATGGTTTGAAAACTATTATAAGTACACCACTCTATCAGAAGCAACAAGGAAACGTTGGTTTGCTGACTTTAAAAGTGGTCATAGAGACGCCGATGACGCAGGACGCTGTAGACGTTCAAATAAGGTGGTAATAGCAGAAAACATAAAAGAACCACAAAATCGTTTTGAATTATCAAAAAGTGAAATTTCGTGAGTTAGATAACATCGTAAAGTTATCAAAATAACGTGTTGGTTTTATATTGCATGATAATTTGACTATGTGAAAGCTCTGTTCAAAGTGGGTGCGGCGTTTGCTCACTGTTGAACAAAGACAAGAACGTGTGATGACTTTGAGGAGAGTTTGGCCATATTTAAACGTAAAAAAACGAAATTTTTGGGTTGATATATGAAAATGGATATGTTTCATCTATCAGTTTACTCTGGAATCGGAACGATCGTCATCTTAGTGGATAGCAACCGGTGATGGTGTATTTTGAGGCAAAAGATAAATTGTTCTACAAAACTACTACTGAAATGTTAGAGTGACGCTGGAATGTTTGGGTCGATGACGATTATGTTGATAAATTAAGCCCATTTTAAACAAAAAAATGCATTTTCTTTGTTAGGCTCTTCAGTCCATGTGTTACATGTGTCTCCTTTTTTCAACAGTACTAGATGAAAGACACTAACGTACTTCTTTGAATTAATCAATATTCGTTGTATTATATTGCGAGTTAATGAACTTTAACCATTAATGATCGCTAGAATGGTTACTAATTTTTGCTAAATTTTATTCCGATTAATCGATCTACGAGGATCATTGATCAGAAATAATCGAACGTTAAAAATAAAAATATAAAACGTTATAGAAATGAAAATTCACCGGCTGTCGCGCCAAGGCATAGACATAATATTTCAAAAAAAAAATTCCTATGCGCAGCCAGAAAAAAATAAATCAAATTTGATAAAAAAATGAAAATCTAATCCGGGGGCGGCCTTTCCCCCGTTCCCACCTTTCGAAATTTATCATCCGACGTGTGGGGACGTTAGATAGAATTTGCTGCGAACGTTCCGTCATTTATCACTTCTTCTATCCCGAGTCCATCTATCAATATTACAATAATATAAGTCATCTTTCCTTAGAACAAAAGGGGCGCGCAGCGGTGAGCTCCGACACGGACTACGTTCCGATTAACATCAATCGAAGAGATACAAATCATCTTCGCCGTCTTTTTTTGTCGTCGGTTCGGCGGACGGGTCTGAGCGACAATCGTCCGATTTTTCATTGGGTCCCATAAAAAACGAATATATAACTACAGAGCTCGATAGAAATGGAATCCGATAGACATATTAATATAAATCATGTCGTCTATCGAAAGGTTCAAAATAGAGTAACTATTTTCTATGTCCCCCAGAGCTAAATAGAACGTTACTAATGGAGTAGTATTATTTTTAGCTATTAAATAAATCGTAAGTTTAACCCTATTTTTTAGAATTGAGAACTACGGACCGTTTAGTAATTCCATACTTTTTACTTAGTTTCATAGCGACCGCTACGACTCTTTAGGCCACCACGTACATCAAGTTCAAAGGTTGGCAATGCTGGTGGATTGGTAACATGCGGTTCCCGGCTATAAAATACCACCACGACGATGGCTCGCTCTCTTTTCTTTTCTCAACCCCCTTGTAACAGTACCACTTCCACAACGCTACCGTACTTCTTTACCTAAACTAAAATCTTGTGAATTCTCCCATCGACCACATGTATCATTTAATATGGCAATAAACAAGTTGTTATTCAACCAGTGTTTTCAGATCTCGTGTGAATTCCTTCCACAAAATAGTAGTGAGTGTTGGAACAAACAGTCGCATCGACAGCCACACATTCCGACCGATAGGACGAACATTCCTACAATTGGTGACCCCGACGTAATCGAAATACCTAACAGATAAACCAGCTCAACATAAGCCACTTGACAGGTGCTCGACACGTGCATGGAGGGATAGCACAAGGAACGGGTACTCATCACATCACACGGTCCACGTTATCCCACGAGACCAGCCCAATGGACGAAGATCATAAAAACCCATCATGCATGGCATCAACGCATGAACACCCTTGTATCACAAAACGGGACACGCCAGGCAACACACTTATAGGTACCCTCAAACAAATCGGCACGCCCCAAGATGAACGACGTCCACTACACCTGGCAGCTGATCCTGTAAAACTCCTCGCTCAGGTTAGGACCTCCATCTCATCAGCAGTCCCTGGACGATTCATTGCGTAATTGCGGGTGCACTCAGGAACCTGCAACATATTGAGGTTCCACTTTCCACTTTCCACCGCAGCTCCACTAGGAGGGGAGTGATGTAGCGACCGCTACGGCCCTTTAGGCCACCACGTATTCACATACATCATGTTGAAAGTTTGGTAACACTGGTGGATTAGTACCATGCGGTTCCCGGCTATAAAAGACCACCACCACGATATGTCGCTCTCTTTTCCATTCTCTGCCCCCTTGTAACCATACGACTTCCACAGCGCTATCGTACTTCCTCTACTTAACCTAATATCCTATCCATTCTCCCGTCGACCACATGTATCCTTTAATATCGCAATAAACAAGTTTTTATTCAACAAGGTCTCGTGAGAATTCCTTACACAAAATAGTAGTGAATGTTCGGACAAACAATCGCATCGACAGCCACACATTCCATCCGACCAGACGAATATTTCTACACTTGTATTCAACTACTTTTGGTCGTCTAGGTTCAATCATTTCTAATCTATTCAACCAGGCTGGGTAAGATCGGATGTCTTCTAGAATGATTTCTAAAGTTGGTCACTCGCCAGTCGGTAGGCTTAATGCCGAAGATTGTGGTTCGGAGCCCATGTTAAGCTGTAGGTCCAGTTACTAAAAATTCCATGAGATTTACGTGGCTAAAAACAATATAACATTTAACATTAACGTCTAGAATATTTTGTTTTTTACTATTTCCAATGGCTCGGCGAGTTCTATTTCACTCAGCTAGTTTTTAACGTTAATATTATAGTTTTATATTTTGTTTGTAACATTATTGTAAATAACAATGTGCACTAATATAGCGGCTTCTAGGAATTCCACTTTTCAATATTAATTGTTAATGTAATAGAATAAAAAAAGACAAAAATATTGTTTGATAAATAATAAGCTACTTTTGATTTTATATATTATCTTCCCAGCAACGATGCGGAATTCCGTCGTAGTCTACCCCATGACTTCTGCGCTTGAAATTATAAAGGTTGATTCACTTCTCAGATGGCGGCAACAATTCTGAGTCTTGTAAAGATTTTCAATCTTTTTTCTTTTGATTTTTTCATCTTTTTGAGCCTTCAGATCATCTTATTTGTCATTTACATTGGAACCAAACTCGACAATTAGAATATGACGTAGCAGCATAACGACAGCAGATTTTTTCACATCAAGCAATAAAAGTAATAAGTATTAAAATGCAATTTTGGGCAAAACAACAACACTAAATGAAAAACTATTATTTTAAGTGGAAAAATGTCAAAAACATCCAATTTAACAGTTACTTTAATTGTTTATATTGTATGTTGTATATTATGTATGTTCCTGTGATTAATTTACTAATTACTGATGCTGATCCACAAATTAATTTTTAAAATTCATTACAAATATGTTTTGGTCTTCACTATGATTAATAAAAATGATAAATTTGCCAAAATTAGATAAAAATTTTCGGAGAAAGGAAACTAAAAACAGATGAATAATCGTAAAAATAACTTTTTCTTCAGAGCAATTTATACAATTGTCAATCTAATAATTATGACTTATCATTGGATCAAAAAAACTCAAATATACAGTTTAATCTACTTTCTTGAATCGTGAATCGTCTGTAATTTAATGACACATTTACACTGAATGATGAAATTATTAGTATGACCAGTATATTTTTTCCAAAGACTGTCGTGTTTCATGATGATAATGCGCCCATACATACCGCCAAAAAGTCCAGTCTTGGACTGAGTAGTGTCAGAATATCCTAAAATACTTCCTCGTCAGTACAATCGCTAGACAACAACATAATTGAACAATAATGGGGAATTTTAGATCAGGGAGTTGGAAATTATTCACGCACTCTAAGAATATATTGAGTGGAGAATTGCAGCTGTTTTAGAAGCAAATGGTAGTTCTTGTTAATAAATATGTATAGTGTATATGACATGTGTTCATATTATTTTGTTCATACAGGGGATGTATGAACAAAATTAAAGTCAAAATATATACAACACAAACAAACTTACAAATTACCAAAGAACGCTTAATTGCCAATTAGTTGTACGCAATATTTAAACAAAACTTTGTTTTAGTGGCGTCAGCGACCGCAATTCAAAAGCCCAATAGATACTTATGAACTAAACCTTTATATACGCGTATAGTTAGCGGAGTTCAGGCCTTACCTTTTTGCCACATTTAAGTCCATTTACTGAATCCAAAAACCGCAATAGAATTAAAGTCGGTGCGCTGAAGCATCGGCGTGACAACTACTCACCATAAACTTCAATATTAAATGTCTCCGACCGCATTCTGTGTAATTAATTACCGTCGTAAACTTTCGACCACTAACCTAGACCGATCGAACTAACATGGTAAAGTTGACGCGACCGAATAGAAATCTGCCCGGCTGGACCCCAAAACAGTTAAATGGAGTGTTAAAATTGTTTTGCGATTACTGGAAATATCTGGGCCTCGACAGTATTGCCGAGTTCATATTCGGAAATTGACCATGCTAGCATGGTGGAACAATAAAAGTTGACTGTATCGCAGCCGACGTATAACACTGATAAAACTGGTAATATTCTGCTTGAAATGATTTTTGAATCATAGAAAGTATTGTTAGTGCAATACCTTTTGAGTATCTATCATTTATCCCAAGTTATATGACTGTATTTTTGTTCTTAAATATCAAGATATTTTATTTTTATAAAAAGATCAAACACAAATTAGTTTTGTTCATAAGTTTAAAAGTTCAAAGAAACGTGGTGATTTATATAGAGAAAATAGACTATTGATAGAAATAAAGCCACATGGAGAAATTTGAACGTATTTTATCCAAAGTTATTATGCATTTTTAGGCATAGAATTAACAAGAAAATACGAATGCTATTTAGCAAACAGAACATATGGTACCATACGAACCAGAACTAAAAGCAAACAAACCATATGTAATATAATGGTTCACTATGTGCGCGCACAGTTCGATTTGTCATTTGCTAATTTTGTGATTATATTTTTTCTTATTCATTAATTTGTTACACATTATGGTGAAAATTTGATTGAATTTTAGAAAATACTGCATTTGTGTTGTCAATAGAAGAATAGAAGTAAATAATGGCAAAGCTGGAGAAAAAAAAAAGATTTTATGAATATATATTTATCACAATGTCTGCTTGTACTATATATCACTAGTATAAAATTCATAGAAAAACCTAACTAAAATTAAAATAATTTTATTTTAATTTTAATCATTAAATTTTAATATACTCTACATGTTTGAATAGTAGATAACAAAGTAGATATACTAATTTTTATAGCTCACTTAATGACAGAAGAGAGTGTAAATAGTTAGCTTACACTGTTTGGCAGAACACTCTAAATTTGTATATTAGTTGTATATTAATATTAAGGTAATTGCTCATAATTGTTACTAAAAAACATGAGGTTCACATATGTACATGCAATAAGAATATATAAAGAATGTCTGACCTTTTTGCAAACAATATTATATATAAATAAATAATACACAAATACAAAGGAAATACATAAAAAATACATGAATATAAACTATACGAAATGTAATATATGTTGATACTTCTATATTAAAACATTTTATATACATCAATTTTGTTTTATTTCTAAACTTTCAGTAATATTTGACTACCTCATTGAAGTTATTTGATTTCCATTATTTTGAGATATTTAGTGAAGAAAAAATACACTTAAGTTAGTCTATTTAATTAAGCAACCTAATTAATACAAATTTGATTTTATTTTTACATAAGTTTTTCAACTTTAATTTTCACAACTGTCCTAAAATACTAATAATTGTAATCACATGAATTGTTTTTTAAAAAGAAACAGTCTGGATAATGTTGTATACAATATTACAATTACAACACTAAAAGGATAGTTGTTTATATTCCTCAAACATAGGTGTATTCTCCAAATTACATTATTATAACATACATGCTATAGATTCATAAGAGCCACAAGTATCCTTAAGACTTACTAAACTTCTGTATACTTCCAGTACAATATCCTGGAGAATTATGGGTTTATTTTAGGAATCTACTCGAGCCAAATTATTATTATTAAAAGAAATACAAAGGTAAAGATACTACTTTTACTCGTTAATAATTCATGAAACTTAATATTTTAGTTTTTATTTAATTTATTGGCTCCCCATTTTTTCTATTAGTTATAAAAACTAAATAGTAAATATTATCCTGTTTTAAAACAATTGGTAGGACATGGTCGATATATTCTAAAAATGTATCATCATTAATCAACAATCTGCAACTCACATAGTCGGAGTTCTTTGAAGTATTAGTAAAAAAAATATTATCCAAGCAATATAAAAGGAACTATTTTAGTTCAGGCGAAAATAGAAGTTATAATAAAAAAATGCATCTTTTTAGCAGACAGAAGTTTAGCACACAACTAATTTTTTAACTCAAAATTCAAAATAAATAAAGTTTTAGCTTTTAATTCTAAAATTAAAGACAGTTAACAGCTAGTGTTTACTTGTAGTTTCCGAATGAAACCTCACGACATAACTTTAGCACTTTACACTCATACATCTTGGATAGCGTTTTAATTTTTAAACACTGCTAAGTTTTAATATTTGAGTACACAGCACTGCTGGATTAAACTGTTATCGGAAATATTCAAATCCAAACAGCGTATTGGTCATTTTTAAATATGATATTGTGTCTGTAGGGAATTTCATTATGAACAATAGCATTGCCTTTCCAAGCATTATCTAGTTTTTCTTCAAATCTTACAATAATTAATCAACAACCAATACACAATCCTTCCCCCACCCAGCAATGTGCGACTTGTGATAGAACACTTAAGCAGACCAGCATCTCATAAAACGTAACCTTAGTGGCATCAACGATATTAATATAATTATTCGAATTATAAACAAATATACATCACAATTTCCTCGTCTTAAACTGACCAAACAATAACGATATTAAAATCCTATTGTACGGTCAGAATTAGCCCAATACCGACCTAATAAAAACAATTACCACAACCAATGTTTCTCAATGCTTTTATTTGGATTAAACCCATCCGGTTTTCCTTTTAGCGCAAACCCCAACGATGCCTCCACACCGACGGGTACGCTCGTTTTCCCCGCCAGCCACCGTTAACGCCCTCTTCGGGCCAACATCAAAAGAACAACCCTTCTTCTGATCAAAATTAAAACTTCTGTAAGCCGGCGTTGTTACATGTTGTTTAGATTAGCCGGCAACGAGGCGACCCATACGGATCCAATTTAAAATTTTAAAAAGTTTCCGGCACTGGGTCCGGGAGCGTCTGGATCAGGTAGAATCCGGCCGAGTGTAAGAATTTCACGGATGTAATCTAATTCCGACGAACGGGATAAACCGACAACAAAGAAACCGAGTCCGTCTGATTGGTCGTTGTGATTGCAACGGTTTGTTTTGGAAAACGAACTGAAAAAGTGATACAGAGAGGTGTATCTGAAAATTACCGTTAGCACTCTTTAATAGTTCAGAATCGAATAATCCTAGGAAGTGGCCCTAAATAACTAATATATATATATATATATATATATATATATATATATATATATATATATATATATATATATATATATATATGTATATATATATATATATATATATATATATATATATATATATATATGTATATATATATATATATATATATATATATATATATTAAGGCAAACACTGTTATTAGGCAAAATATTTTCCATCGCTTTCTAAATTTTTTTACAACTTCCTGGCAACATAGTGATAACGTCTCCAAAGTACGATGATTTGCAAGCAATTCCAAACCGTGTTACAGCCAACATATGCTGCGCCAATCTAACCATGAGGTAATCCGAAGACGTCATGTCTGGTGAGGACGCTAGTTGTGGTAGAATCCGGTATATCCATCACAACTCCTACAACGTGTGATAAATACAATATTACATCGTCCAATTTATTCAGTTGAGCTCGATAGACATCTGCAGTAATAGTTTCTATTCGTTCCTGTACATAGCAGTATACTACACCTTGGTGATCGCAGCATATTTACATCTAGATTTTATGGCCATGAATATTCCGTTTGTATGTCGATATGGATTATCCTCGTGAAGTAACCCATAATTATTGCGCTTGTATGCTAATTTTTGCGGGCGAAAATATTCTTATAGGTTTACCCTTCATCACCAGATGAGAGACAATGCATCACAAAAAAACACCTTCTTTCTGGCCTGTCAATAAATTAAACCATGACGTTAAAACGATTCAAAATAAAAATAGTTACACGTTTTGTATCTTCTCTTCTACATATAAATATCTTAGGTGAGTTGATCTGTTAACTACTAAACTATATAAAAATTTATTAAGAGTTTCAGGACAGATTTCGTCTAATGGGTCTTGAAATTAGTTTTCTTCATACATTTTTGGCTTTTCAGACTGTTTTTTGTCATCAAAAGTCACCACTACCAACTCGTTGATAGCTAGACTCACAAATATGATATCGTATAGATAGATTTTCAGTCCCTCGAAACTATCTGACAAACAAAATACTGGGAGGTTGATTGGATTGTGGATTAGTTAAATTCACAGTCAATTAAAAATCACAAATTATTTGGGACGATCTACGTATTACTTTATTATTATTTGCTGTTTGGTATGTCAAATGACTCAGCATTGTTACCTTGTATGTATACAATTTTCTATATATAGCTAATATAAAATTATACAGTATTTTTTCAGAAAGTTAACCTAATTTTCAACTTGTTTTCAATAAATCAGTGATGGTTGTGAAAATACTGGCCAGAGTATAAACCGAAAATACAGTAAAATATAGAACAATATCAATATTATTAAGGTAAATATAGCTACACTATAAGAAGAACACAGAATCAATCAAAATTTGTCAAATTATATTGCCACTTCAAAAAATGATGATTAAAATAATTTTTAGTGGATTAGTTTATTTAAAGAAATATGTTTTATTTAAGCATCTAAATTAATATGAGGTGGCTTAAAGCTACTTAACCAAGATAGTTTTTGGTGAATTAGAATGCATAAGACAATAATATATATCACTCAACAGCAAAAAAATGCAGTTACGATCTGTTATGGCTAACTATGCAGCCCTCCATGATGAAATTAGGTTTATAGGGGCAGAAGCAGCGAGAGGTGCTACTTCGTGTAACGATAAGTAGATAGTAAGCCGAAACGTCGTCAGAGTATTGAAAGTTATTTTCAGAACCATACTACAGAAAGGAACAGCGGACAGAAACTCGAAAAACTACTCCAACAATTACAGGTACCTATAATAGAAATTCCAACTAACCAATCAAATCGCTAGAATAACAATCAGAGTACCATCTAGTTATTTAATATTGCAAAACTTTTGGTCAGGGACACCCATGAGTTTTGAGGTGAGTTTTTTTTGAGTTTTCTCACCATTAATCTATATCTACGGATAACAGTTTAAAACCCGAAATTGAAGAATAACGTGAGTCCAAGCTCAATCCATATAAAATATTGTTGATAAAAAGGGGTTTCAAATTATAAAAATAACAAAAATTTAAAACAGTACTATTTGTCAGTACTGTTATGTTATGTCAAATTTATTTAATTAATATATATATATATATATATATATATATTAATAATCATTATAATTCTTTCACCAGAATTTAATAAGTATCGCCTTATTTCATGTTATCATCAGTACAAAAAATAAATACGAATAAATCTAATAAATAAAACCGAAAAAATAAACCATATGCTAGATTTTCTGCTATAAATTTGCGCGAAACGAAGCAAAAAACTTCATAAATAAAAGAAACAAAACCCGAGCACGAAAAATTATATTCCCCGAAAATATATTCAGATATAAAATGAAATACAAACTTTCACTGATTATAAATAATGAATTATACTAACAGAGGCGGGCACATATACCAGGCAGTGGTAGGTAGCATTTTTGCTCTTCCCTTGCTGCCTTTTCTTATTTGTGGAGATGTAATATTAAAAGTTTGATATATTACATTTCGTAAAATATACGAAAGTTCATAAATTGAAGCGAGAATATAGTCCCGATTGTGCACACACAATATTCGGGATATTTTTTTATACATTAGAGTTTTATCCTTGACCATTTTATATTTAATTTTTGTTACTTATTACTACTGTATATTATTAATTCTACAACAATTATTCAGTTTTATTAATAGTTTTTAAGACAGCTTAAGCATACTTGAACGACTATAAATTATTTTTACAATTTGCCGAGGATCAAATGTTCAAAATTTATAAAAAATGATATAGTGTGACATCAAAAATATATATAGTCCTTCATAAATAAAAGTGAACTCACTTCATCATGTCTATTAAAGAAACAATTGCTGTATGTTATGATTTGTGTCATTTGATAAGTCCCCGACTACCGTAGTAAAACACATTTTTTGGCAAAATTAATTTTTTTTATTCAACATAATCCCTTCAAGGATGATAATATCTAAAAACTATAGCGACCCTCCAACTTTTCGATACCAATTTTGTTGTACGATTTGTCCTTTGCTTCAGAATAGGCCTCAGTTTCGGCGATCACCTCTTCATTCGACGAAAATTTCTTCCTAGCGAGCGTTCTTTTAAGATCTGAGAACGGGAAATAGTCGCTGGGGGCCAGATCTGGAGAAAATGGTGGATGAGAAAGCAATTCAAAGCCCAATTCAAGGATTTTTGCTATCGTTTTCACTGAATTGTGACACGGTGCATTGTCTTGGTGAAGCAGCACTTTCTTTTTCTTCAAATTCGGCCGTTTTCGGTGATTTCTTCTTTCAAACGGTCCAATAACGCTATATAATAGTCGTTATTGATGGTACTTCCTTTTTCAAGGTAGTCTATTCTATGCGCATTCCAAAATATAGACGCCATAACATTGGAAGCCGACTGTTACGGTTTCCCAGGCTTTGAAGCGAGTTCGTCGAGTGCAATCCACTCGGATGACTGTCGACTGGACTTCGGAGTGAAATGATGGAACCATGTTTCATCCATTGTCACATATCGACGCAAAAACTCGGATTGATTACGCTTGATCATTTTCAAACACTGTTCCGAATGATCAACTGGTCCCACTTGCTCAGAGCTTTCTCATACCGAAATATTCGTGAATGATATGATTGTACACGTACATTTAATATCTTTAAAATATCTAACATAGTACATTGTATTATATACAGTGTAGTATGTTATAAAGTTCAGAAGTGTTATGAAAAACAGAATTACATCTTGAGCAGCATTTATATATACAAACAATATTTAGTTTTCGTATACAACACCCTCTAAATTTCTTTAATATCAATTAGCTTTGAACTATGTAACTTCGGTGTAACATTTGGATTAGATATAGAGTATTATATAGAGCGATGTACATTGAATTACTATCAAAATAAGAATATTTATTAGACATGCTAATTTTGTTCATTATGAGTGAAATATTTATAGGGCAGACCCTTTTATAAGATTTAAAATGGACGATTAAAAATTTTTATGAGCTATTTCTATCTGATCTTTTAAAGGCTACTAAAATTTCTAAACATAAAACGTTGAGTAACTGTTACATTATACGAATTCTATATATCCGCGCCTTAAGGAAGAATATTGCACAAACAATCCATGAATATTTCCAGTGCTGCGTATTCAAATGCATATGAAATGCAAAATCATTCAGTATAAACTCCTATTATCACTTCTAAAGGCAACCAGCCGAGCTCGTTCTCTATGCATTACCAACTTATCCACTAATAAAGTTTACCACAAATCTCGCTAAACAATACGAACAGTTTTAAGCATAGATCAAAAGCAGTCTACGTTTCAAGTGGCAGTTAAATCATAATTAGCACAAACTTTGCAAATAGAACCGAATGCAGTCGAGATGAACTTTCTATTTCAAGCCAATTTAACTGCTTATATACATATATATATATATATATATATATATATATATATATATATATATACATCATGTTTAAAATTAATAGAACATAAATAGTGTATCTCAAAATCTCTGATATCAACCAACCAGTTTAAATTCAATTTAAATTTCACTGAAAATATCAAATTTATTAAACAACTACTAGATGTATTGGCTGTTACTTGGCTTTCATAATTAAAAAGTATCTTTATCACTAAACTCTCAACTATTTCTTCATATATTTTCTACCATCACTTTTAAATTTTATATAGAGATATTAACATAATATTTCTCCAATAGATTCCAATAGACCGGACCAAATAATGGAGTATAAAATTAAATGAGCTAAAATATATTCCTCTTAACTTTACCGACAAGGTACTAATCAACCCCCTAGTCTAAAAATTGTATTGTTCTATAGTACCATATGTAAATAGTGCTAAATATTTAGGCGTAACACTAGATATCAAATTAAAATGAAAGAGCATGTCGAAAAGAAATTAGCCGAACTCAAAATGAAATATAAACAACTTTATTGGCTCCTTGAAAGAAAGCACAAAATGTCAATTCACAATATGTTATAGATCTGCAATCAGTTGTTCAAACCAATATTGCTATATGGCATAAAACTGTGGGACTGTACCCGGGATAGCGATATAAAGGAAACTCAAGTATTCCAGAACAAGGTATTGCGTAGTGCTGTTGACGTACCTTCATATATACGCACCAAGATTTGCATCATGGCTTGGAGATTCCTTCAGTCAAGGAAGAAATGAAAAGATTCATTTGAAAACACGAAGCCAGGCTACACCTCCATGAAAATCCAGAGGCAGATGCTATTGATTGGACGACCCTCTGTTTCAAGCTACAAACTAAGATGTCTAAACCCTGGGAAGTTGTGTGATTATCGCTGGATAGACTACAGTGTGTACATTTTAATAATAATTGTTAGAAATAAATTAATGGGTGGTCCAGGAGATTAAGATTGATTAAATTTATTGATTGATAAAAAATTTTATACTTGGAGAATACATATTAATAAAATACTTTTAACCCAAAAATTGAACCGACTTCAAATAATAATTAATGAGCTCACTAAAAATTAAAAAAATAATAAAACTTTTAGATTTATTTTATTGGCAATTTAATTTTTTGTATATGTCACATAATTATATTATTATTTTTCCGACAACTGTTCAATTGATGGTAGTTCAAAGAATATCGTAAATAAATTAATAGGTTTAGGTAGCTATTAAGCTAAATTGTGTGTATATAGTAGATTATAAAATACGTGTAGTAGATCGGTTAAATAAATTGTATGTTTTTCTTTATATAGTTATTACAGTTATCACGTACATATTTTATTATAAATGTTTTTTGTGTTAAAAATCGAACTTTGATTATTTCTTAATTTTTAGTGAGCTCCTTATTCACTTTTTGAAGTCGGTTTTTTTTTGTCAAAAATTCAACAGATTACGCTGTTATGTTATTTAGTATTACAATGGGTAGGCCAAGTAAAGATGCAGCCCGTTGGGGGTCCGCTACCTAGCCTAGGTAATTTGACAAATGTTATAACCAAACAGCAACAAAAATTATTGTCTCCACCCCTCCCCGGCAATCGAACTCGCATCCTCTGTTTGGGAGCTAAACGCTTTAACCATTACACCATAGAAGCAGTTGTCTACAATATTCTTACGAGATCTTATATGCTATATTTAGCGCTTAAAAAGCAAACTAGCTATTGCACTGAATTATTACACAAAATATAATTACTATAGATATAAAATATGTGAAAACTTTGCATGTGTCTTTGAAATATGAGCGTTTGCCTTGCCCTTTTCACCAACAGATCCTGATTTGGTTTGGTGGAAACACCTCTGCATGCACTATTTGGAATAAATAAATAATTTTACAAATCGACCTACAATTGACGGAGAAATCGGAGAATATACATTAAAAAATATATATACAACCGCCTCCTTTTTCCAGATCGGTTAATAAGAAGACACCCGAATTGAAAATATAACATAAACAATTACATGCGTCAAAAGTGTCACTAGGAAATAAGGAGATTAATTCTCCACGAAAAAAACACCAGACCTTCAAGAACTCAACCGGCAACACATAGTTTGCGGAATAAAGAGGATTGAATGCTGCGAATATAGGTATCCTATGAGATCAGAGCATAGGAAGCAAGTAAAAGATTGGTTGGTGAACTGGTTGAACTATAGTACATATCACTAATTTTAGAATTATCAGAGTTAAATTAACTTATAACCAATATTTAATATTTTCCTGACTTAACACTTTTCTACTAAATGACTTCCTTAACTTGATCCTGTTTCCTTTTTATATGCTAGTTCTTCTATCCACATCTGCTCTATTTTGCTACATTGGCATATGGAATACCATTAATAAAGACACATTGTGTCGTAATCCCCTTATTTGTAGAAGTGTGTCGATATTGATTTATTTATGTTGATCATTCCATTTTTCCATTCACGCGGCAACTTCATCAAGAACAATTTAATTCATGTCTCTGGTAAATATTATACGCCCAATAAAAATGGTTTTTTTCACGAAATTTAATAAAAGGTTAATCATAAGATAAATTCTCAAATTTAATATGTTTACACTTATTAACGAATATAATGAAGCGCCGAAACACATTCGCCCTGAAGCAAATTGGCCTAATATTTGCCGAACAAAAATCGATTAGGGAACATTAGATGTCTATTTAAACTGGAAGACTGTAAATATCCCGAGACAAAATTCATTGAGCGAGGCCAAGCGATAGTGATGGATGTTGTACAAGCAGAACGCCGCATGAAAAATCTTGATTTTCATTTCTGTTTGCCTATCGGCTTGTTTTGTTAGGTAAAGAAGAAAGCCTCTCGAAACCATTTCCAGTTACTACGGAAAATGTCTGTTACAATTATACAGGCTGTATAATTTATTAAGTTCTTTTAAAATTACTTGTTATAGCAATCTAGTAAATGAACACTAGTAAGCTGTTTGGTTTTATCCTAATTTGTTACGGTTTTAAAATTACAATGTACTTATTCTACGAAGAAACATTTTATATCAAACTATAGTCTATTCAAAACAGTAGTGACGCACGTCATCAATATGTTGCTATAGAAATTTGTAAATTCCTTTTACAGCAAGACAATGTATCACTTCTCATTTTATCAAACAAAAATCGATTAGGGAACATTAGATGTCTATTTAAACTGGAAGACTGTAAATATCCCGAAACAAAATTCATTGAGCGAGGCCAAGCGATAGTGATGGATGTTGTACAAGCAGAAGGCCGCATGAAAAATCTTGATTTTCATTTCTGTTTGCCTATCGGCTTGTTTTGTTAGGTAAAGAAGAAAGCCTCTCGAAACCGTTTCCAGTTACTACGGAAAATGTCTGTTACAATTATACAGTCTGTATAATTTATTAAGTTCTCTTAAAATTACTTATTATAGCAATCTAGTAAATGAACACTAGTAAACTGTTTGGTTTTATCCTAATTTACTACGGTTTTAAAATTACAAGGTACTTATTCTACGAAGAAACATTTTATATCAAACTATAGTCTATTCAAAACAGTAGTGACGCACATCATCAATATGTTCCTATAGAAATTTGTAAATTCCTTTTACAGTAAGACAATGTATCACTTCTCATTTTATTATATTTAAAGAGATAAAATTATGATTGACAAGTTCAAAGATGTAACCGAATGAGCCTGCAAAGTCGTCCGTTTGTCAAACGTCTGCAAAATTCTTCAAAATATTATAATTAGGGGCTATAAACCGACAAGCGTTGTTTTAACGCTTTGTTTCAACAAATTTCAAATCGCCACTTTTTACTATTTTGGTTTAAAATGCCAAAGGCGCTACACAGAATCAGAGTCAAAAACTGATTGCGTCTGTAATCAGTTATTTCGAACAACTAGATGATGGAGTCCCCTCTTGCTTGTACGCCGTTTTAGAGAATTCCCGCAGTTTTTTTTTGAAAATATTTTTTAGCCTGAAAAAATGGTGTAAAGTTAACCCACGAAGGGGTTTAATGGAACTTGTAGACATTGCTCTTAAAAGAATAGAATTTTTAAAAACATATATCACTATCTAAGAAGAATTATTATATCAGTTTGTATATTTAGATGAGACATGGATATTTTAGAATTGGTACATTGGGTCACTTATGGCAAGATGATAATTAATATGGTGTAAAGACAGCAAAAGTTAATGGAAAAAAGTAAACGCTAGAATAAGAATCGATTAGGTTTTGTTAGTTATAACATTCA
The DNA here is from genome assembly GCF_030347505.1 of Rhynchophorus ferrugineus. NCBI lineage: Eukaryota > Metazoa > Arthropoda > Insecta > Coleoptera > Curculionidae > Rhynchophorus > Rhynchophorus ferrugineus. The sequence goes on along the minus strand of NW_027472585.1, from coordinate 38,603,277 downwards.
TTAATAGTTCATTGCAGATATATAGTTCTCCATGCTGGAAACAGGAATGGTTTTGTTCCTGGTACAGAATTAATATTTTAAGTCCAAGGGTGACTACCATGGAGATATGAACCATAACTTGTTTTGTGATGGTTTGAAAATTAGCTTTTAAACAACTTGGAGGAACTATCAGTTATTATTATGGACAATGCACCACATTATAGTACACTGGTGCAGAAAATCCAAACAAGTGCATCAACAAGGGCTGCAATTAAGGAATGGCTTAAAGCACAAAAAATAAATTTTGAAGAAACCATGTCAAGGAATGAAATATTTCATATTGTTACTTGGTAAATATAAATGAAATATTTAGTTACATTTTATGTAGTTTACGTATTTAGAAATAAGCCTGATGATAAATACATGGTAGATCCGATTGCTGAACGTTATGGCCACAGAATATTATGCCTTCCTCCCTATCACTGCATATTTAATCAAATTAAGTTGATATGAGATATTGCAAAGAATTTTTACAACAGATATTTAGGTCAAGAAGGAAATTCAAACCAGAACCGTGTGGATTTATGGAAAGAAGCGTTGCCGATAATTACACATTCGGTTTGGATGAGTTCGATCATGAAGAAGAATTTGACAAATGGTTTAACCATCAGAAAGTTAATGAAATTCACATGTAGCAATGTCTGAAGTAGACGATGGGCAAGGTAGCACTTTTTAATGTTTCCAAGTATGTTTTCACTGATTTTTCAACATATGTTATGGTCGAGCGTTGTAATGCTGCTGATGAATATCACTCTTATGTCTTTGCTCGTATTCCAGCCATTTTCCACACAGTACTTAAAATCCTGTCCAGAATTTTTACTGCTTTTTGGCTACCCAGAACACTTTTTATCCTAGTTGTCAAAATCACCACTTTTCAAACTTCGAAATCAGTATTCCCATTTTGAAATGGATGGAGTATAGATGCCATAAGCTTCACACAGCATTCGATAACCTTCAGTCATCTAAAGTAAACGAGATTTACTCGCTACAAATTCGAACATTTTAACACACTGAAAATAATTTTTGCTAACGTTTGGACAAAGTTAAACTTCAAGCTTCAAACTGATGTTGGTCATTCATTTTGATTTAATACACAGTAACACCACATATTTTAAATCCTTTAATATTAATTTATAGACCTGTTATATATGGTATATTCAAAGTGATCTTGTACATACGTCATCTAAATTTGTGACGTCAGAACGTCGCAATGTTGCTGCATCAACTTTGAATTTTAGTTCAGTTTGGATTTGATATACAACAAAATTCTAATCTAAATAAAATAATTGAACAAAAATATTATCAAATATAATTTATTTTAACATTATTGTACATCTGAAAAGTATAGTTAATTATTTAGCCACAATAGTTTATAGGTTAGAGTTATTTTATCTTATCACTATACCTTTCTAGAATTTTGCATACGTCTGACAACCGGACGACTTTGACAGACTCATTGTATCTCTTTTTAACTAGAATAAAATGAAAAGGACAATATTGTCTGATTCTAGAACCAATTTACAAACTGCGGCAGGCAATTCATTAAACATCTTGATGACGTATGTACAAAAAAACTTTGAATAGACTATATAGTAATTTTATTATAGGAGAGCTGAATTTCAATATTCGGTGCATTTTTACTGATCTTAGCCGGAATTAATATTTATCTCCCCGTCACCTCCAGATACAATCCGCAATAAAATATGGATTCCGAACTAATGCCGGCGCTAGAAAGAAGATCGTATACTAAAAACTTTGAATATGCATTAAATTGCGATACACAAAGTTTGAATCTTGTCGTCGTCTCGAACTGCTTTGGATGCAAATAAGTTTCAGTAAATAATGTATTCGGGAATCAATATTCAGAGCATTCGCGACCGGGCCATAATGTTACGAATAATTCGGAGCGAGAACCAGTGACAGTCATCTTCCGAAATATATGGGATTATTCCATTGATTTTTATATATTTTCAATAAATTTCGCTTCCGGCTATAAAATATTGATTGTCTGGTGTTTTTGCGTATTAGTTTTTGTTCAGCCTTAAAATACTTTATGGCACTATGTCAATGAAACTGTATTTGTTACTATTTGCTGTAGATATTTAATATTGCGGTATTATTAACAAATGTAATATTAGATACTAAAAGCATCAATAAATTCAACATATAAGTTCAGATACCTTTTAAAGCACATTATTTTTCTAATATTTCGTTTTCTCTTGCCATTTATCTTATTCATATAACAATTAACAATTACTAGTGATACCATGGTTACAAGAGAAAATAAAATTTTAAAAATATGTTGTTACTAATGCTTGGTTTGACGAGGATTCCAATACAAGATCAGAAATACAATTGATATTTAATGAAATGTTAAATTTTTCATTTCAATCGACAGAGAATCGACAAGTATGAACTTTTACACCATTGAATATTATAACGAAATCATCCTAAGTAGGATTAATTTCAGAAGTGTAATAACAACTTCTGAGTATGACATATATATGGATATTTATTACTTTTATGTTATACATATCCATATATAACATAAATATGGAATAATAAATGAAGTAATGCATGTTGGTATATTAAAACAGAAAATATATGAATAAACCAATTTTGATATTTGACTATACCATGTACATCAAAATAATCAACACTATTAGGTAATTTATTTTCTACAAGTTAGAAATACAAATTGAAAAATGGTTTTAAAATAATTAAATGAGCTATTGACTATTCGAAACGTAAATATATCAAGTGAATAGTCAAAATAATTGATAAAAGGCTTAAAGAATAAAATGGAATATGTAGTCTATTCGAAGTTATTTTGTATATTGCGCAATGTTCCCGCATCCTCTGAGTTTTAGTTCAGTTTTGACAAACAAAAATATTCTAGATTAAATAAGATAATGAAAGGAAAATGTTATCAAATATAAGCTATTTTAATATTAAAGTACATATAAAAACTACAGTTAATAGTACAGCCACTATAGTTTATAGGTTAGAGTTATATGTTAACCTCTTTCACTATTGCTTTCAAGAATTTTGCATACGTCTGACAACCGGATGATTTTGACAGGCTCATTGGTTTACGTGTTTGAATTAATCAGACAGTATTTGGTCTCTTTTTAACTAGAATAAAATGAGAAGGAAAATATTGTCTGATTCGAAAACGAATTTACAAATTGCGTCAGGCAATACATTAAACATATTGATGACGTATGTACAAAAAACTTTGAATGAACAATATTTAAATATTTTATAACATTATTCATTAAACACCTCAAAACGTATAAATGCTTTGAAATGTTCACATATTTACTGCTAGTAACTCATATTTACTTCTACTTGTCCTATGTGCATATAAAACTTATATCTCCATCTATGCAAATTATGTAGTTAATTTAATTTTAGCTTCTGAATAGTTTCATTACTTCATTTATATGCTGATATAATATATATTATATTTTCATCTTTTATAGCCGAAATACTCTTACCCTATATACAGCCCTTTATAATACACTTTTTGCACCCAAAATATATATTGAAATTCATATTGAACAAATTGAATAAAGAGCAAGCTTATTTTTTGCACTATTCAATCTTTATAACAGCAGCTGTCATATTTCTACGCGTCAGTAAATTTATTTATTGCTAACAACCATTTTATGTAATATTCTGAAATCTACCTATTACAGATAGGTCATCATTAATTAGTCCTCTATGGCTTTTTTAATCGACTGCTTTCTAGTTTGTTTTCTGCGTCACATGAAAACTGGTAATTCACTAACAAATGAGAAATAGAAACATTCATTTTAACGCTTGATGTACGGATTAATTTATTTATTAGCTGCAATATTTGGTTACGGCTTTGTTGCAAAATATATTTTCTAATTAAACCTGACTAATATTTTACTAGATTTTCTCTAATACAATGATATACTATGTCTCCAAAGCCTTATCAATTACTACTAGTTAATAAGCAAGAACAATTCTTCTTATCTGTTCTGTGTCTGTTTTGTGTTCACCAGAAATTAGGAATTTAAAGAGCCAATAATTTTGTTCTCTTCATCTGTAGATTTCTGGCACAAGCAGAGTTTAAATATAATTTTCGAATATCAGAATATAGAGCAACATAATGTTTACTTTTTAATCAGAATTTTAGTACGGCGAGCTATCAAAAAAACTGATTTTAAAATGTACTGTGTTAACAAAATTGCATTAAATACATCTGTTCATCAACTTTGCAGCTCTCGGATCATTAGTTTATGAAATATAGCATCTTGAGTGAAGCAACTTTTGTTATTGTGAAAAAAATGGATAAAAAGGGAAAAAATACAGATGAAGCAAAAACTTAGCTTGATGTCGAGTTTCCGGACACCGCCCCAGGAAAATCAACCAACAAGGATTTTTGTGCCAAGTTTAGATGTGGTGAAATGAGCATCGAAGCCGGTGAACACTGTGGACGCCCAAAAGAGGTTGTTACCGACGAAAACGCTAAAAAATCCACAAAATGATTTTGAATGACCGTAAATTGAAATTTAATGAAATAGCAGATACTCTAAAGATATCAACTGAATGTGTACATTATATCATTCACGAATATTTGCGTATGAGAAAACTCTGTGCAAAGTGCCTTTTGACCAAAAGCAACGACCAGTTGGTGATTTTAAAAATGATCAAATGTGTAAACCCGAGTTTTTGCATGGATAAGTGACAGTGGTTGAAACATAGCTCCATCTTTTACTCCAAGCTCCAATGGACAGTCATCCAAGTGGACTGCACACGATTAACCCGCTCCAAAACGTGGGAAAATGCAATAGTCGGCTGTCAAGGTTATGGCGTCTGTTTTTTGGAATACGCATGGAATAATTTTCATTGAATACCTTGAAAATGGAAGGATCATCAACAGCGACAATTATACAGTGTTATTGGACCGTTTGAAGAACGAAATCGCAGAAAAACGGCCACATTTGGAGAAAAGGATAGTGCTGTTTCACCAAGACAATGCACCATATCATAAGTCAGTGAAAACACAAGATGGCAAAAATCCATGAATTGTGCTTCGAATTGCTTCTTCATCCACCGTATTTGCCAGATCTGAACCCCAGCGACTATTTCCTGTTCTCAGATCTCAAAATCGTGCTCACTGAAAAGAAAGTTTCGTCGAATGAAGACGTGATCGCCGAAACTGAAGTCAATTTTGAAGCAAAGTAAAAATCGCACTACAGAAATGGTATCGAAAAGTAGGAGGGTCACTATAATCAGTGTTGAAGGGAATTATGTTGAATAAGAAAAACTAATTTTGCCAAAAAAAATGTGTTTTACTATGGTAGGCCGGGACTTTTCAATTGACCTGTTAAAGGTAACTGCTCTCGTTTTTATATTTATCGAAAATCGGATGAATTATGGATTAATTGCAAATATTAACATAACTGTAAGTTCGTTACGCACTAATAGCTTTATAATAAATTCTCTCCATTTCGAGAGCGATCCGAAACTAGTTTGCGCCAGCGGCAACAAATAAATCACTTAACTTATATCTGCCATTATACAAATTAAACAATAAAATTGCTTTTGCCATTTTCCAATCGAGCCGCGGAAACTGAAGCCGAATTATTTTAATTAATTTCCAGCATGTGTGAATCTGGTTGGCGCCCTGCCAAGCGCAAATTAAATATCAACCAGGCCCGCAATATTAATTTCCTCCTAATTGATTGCGTCCAACTAGAAATTATTATGTTTCAGTTGCACCGGTTTGGAGACGGGCCAAAGGAAGACCCGGATCGCCATCCCGAGTGGCTTCTTACGTGCCGAAAGGACGTCTTTTTTTGGTCTCTGTAAATTTGTCAGGGCGATTTTCCGAGAATTAACTTACTGATATCTATAGGCCCTTGAAAATATAACTGTAATAAAAAATCGTAAAAATATTGAGTTATAATAATAATATACTACGGAAAAATTATTAAATATACATTTATTTTAAAATTAAAAGTGGAATTACTAAGATTCTACTCGAATTAAAGTCACAAAATTTTAAAATTATCCATGTCAACTAACACTCCTACCGCAAGCGCTATGAAACATTGACGTCACTTATATTTTATATTATATTTCATATCTTATATTTCACAGTTAAAAAATTCGTTTTATATAACCAACAGAAAGAAAATATAAATTAAATTGATATTTATCAAGACAAATAACCTCAGTTTTTCCACAATCGGTTCGCCGGTAATGACAGTGATCGAACTGAAATAATAATTTATAATAATAATAATAAAATGTTTTTACCGACAAATTTAACCAACTTAATACGTACATAATAATCGTAGTAATAACCAAATAAACATTAACAAAAACCTTATTTAATCCATCTACTACACGTATTTTGTATTCTACTATATACACACACTTTAGCTTAATATCTACCTAAACCTATTTACATATTTTAAAATATTATTTTAAGTACTGCCTAATCACTTTGAAGTCAGTGCCGTTAGGAACAAGTTAGATTTGTTTTGTTCGTAATTTAATTTTTTGTATATGCCATACTATGAAATGTGTATTATGTGTAAATGGGTATTAATTATTATTATTATAGAAGAAGAAGCTTATTTATACCTTTATTCAATTTTCATAATAGTAGCAATAATATTTTTTCCTGTCAGAAAATTTATTTATTGCAAACTATCATATTATGTAATATTCTGGCATCTAACTATTACAGATCGCTCATCTTATTTTATCTTCTATGGCTTTTGTTAATTTACTGCTTTCTAGTTTGCCTCCTGTCTCACATGAACACTAAAAACGGACCAACATATGAGAAATAAAAACATGTTAACTCTCCATGTACAAGTGAATATATTATTACCTACAATATTTGGTCACGTCTTTATAGCATTTGCAAATACATTTCCTAATGAAATCTGAAACAAATCAGATGCTAATACTGATAAAATTTACAGAAAAATCTTAACAAACTTTGCAGTTACCTCTAATACATGATATACTATATCCCAAAACCCTATCAATTACTACCAGTTCTTATGCAGGAATATTGTTTCTTATTTGTTCTGAGTTCACCAGAAATTGGGAATTTAAAGAGCCAGTAGTTCTGTTCCCTTCATCTGTAACACTTGTTCTTCTGTTAGATATCTTGCAGAAGCAGATTTCAAACTGATTTTTCTTTAGTTATTACAAGGATTGTTACGTAAATATTTTATTTTAAAACGTTTTTTTTTGTGTTAAAAGCCTAAGTTTGATTATTTTTTTCAATTTTAGTCAATTCCTCATTTTTATTTCTTGAAGTCGAATCAATTTTTTTGTTAAGATCATTTTTATCAAAACTTGCTTGTTTGCAAGTTTTTTAATAATTCTAGCAATACGAGAATAACCAGAAGTAACACAAAACACTGCTTAAAATCAAATAACTGATTTTAATAATGATTAATAACAAACAATTTATTACTAATAAACATTCACTTAATTTTAATGGACACTATACTTTATTTTATTTTATAAACTTGAAAAAAAACCTTTAGCTCCTGCAAAGTTCGATCCTAGTACGTTATTTTTGGCGAACTGAACTGGGTTCGCTCTCATATAACAGGTCAATTGAAAAGTCCCCGGCTTACAATGGTAAAACACATTTTTTTTTGCAAAACTGTTTGTTTCTATTCAACAAAATTCCCTTCAAGGGTGATACACTCATTATAGCGACCCTCCAACTTTTCGATGCTATTTTTGTAGTTTGATTTGTCGTTTGCTTCAAAATAAGCCTCAGTTTCATCGATCACCTCTTCATTCGACGAGAATTTCTTCTCCGCGAGCATTCTTTTGAGATCTGGGAACAGGAAATAGTCATTGGGGCCAGATCTGGCGAATACGGTAGATGAAGAAGCAATTCGAAGCCCAATTCATGGATGTTTGAGACGGTGCATTGTCTTGATGAAGCAGCACTTTCTTTTTCTTCAAATGCGGCCGTTTTAGGCGATTTCGTCCTTCAAACGGTCTAATAACGCTATTTAATAGTCGTTGTTGATGGTCCTTCCTTTTCAAGGTAGTCAATGAAATTTTTTCTTCATCGTGTGCAGTAAACTTGAATGACAGTCGATTGGACTTCAGAGTGAAATAATGATGCCATGTTTCATCCATTGTCACATATCGACGTAAAAACTCGGGTTTATTACGCTTGACCATCTTCAAACACTGCTCCGAATCATCAACTCGTCGTCGTTTTTGGTCAAAAGTCAGCTAGCGCGGCGCCCACTTCGCACAGAGCTTTCCCATACCCAAATATTCGTTAATGATATGATGTATACGTTCAGTTTATATCTTTAGAGTGTCTGCTATTTCATTCAATTTCAATTTACGGTCATTCAAAATCATATTGTGGATTTTTTAATGTTTTCGTCGATACAACCTCTTTTGGGCGTCATTTTACCACGTCTAAACTTAGCATACCAACCCTTAATGGTTGATTTTCATGGGGCGGCATCCGGAAACTCGGCATCAAGCCAAATTTTTGCTTCAACTGTATTTTTTCCTTTCAAAAAGCAACATTTTTTCAACACGCGTAATTCCTTTTTATCCATTTATTTCACAATAACAAAAGCTTGACTCAAAATGCTATAATTCATAAACTAATAATTCGACAGCTATCAAATTTATCTATGGTGCAACATGCATCTTTTGAGGGTTAGAACTAACCAAAAAATATATGGATTTAATTATAATCAGGTCAGGCCGAGAGCTTTTCAATTGACCTGTTATTGTGTCACGGATCTCACGGCTATTCCTGGTTGCTGATTTATAAATTTTTTGTTTTATTGAAATATATTTGTAGCGCATATTAAAGAGCAATATTAAGCCCAAAAATTCATCTTCAATATGAGCTTTATACGTGTCCACGCCTCCAGATGCTCCGCTTTCCTCAAAAAGGAATACAACACTTTTGCTAAGCCCTTTAATATATACATAATGCTGTTATTGAAAATAAATTCATATATTCACTAAATAAAAAGCAAAATCTGAAAAACTTCTAATACTGGCCGAAGTGTATTACTCGTTAATATTCCCCACTCTCAAAGCATCAAACAAAATAAAGTCCCTTAAGTTAAATCAGCGTCGCCATAAAATAAACGGAAAAAAAAGAAAACAGGAAAACAAAGCGTATTTACCTCATTAAAAACAAAGGCGAACCCTCCGTTGCCATAGTCTCTGGCGGCTTAAAACTTTAAATATCATTTCGCAATAAATCAAATCGAACTAGATAATTTACTCCGACTAGAAATAACGACCCATATAATTTTATGGAGAAACCGAACGGCTTCAGCCGAGTTCAATAAGTTTTTTTCTCTGTCTCTCCCGGTCCCGCTCTAATAGAATTCGTTTCGAATACTTTAAGCCGGCTGTAGATAATTTGAATGTTTTTGCTACGGTCCATTTCGGAGTTGTTAAAGAGAAAAGTTTGTTTGAATTGGAAGTATTTGTATCGTTTTATTTTTCCTATTTTGCTTTTTTTGTTTATCTGTGACGTTATAGAAGCGGAAAGCTGTTCGGTGAGAATTAAATTTCATTTGTTTCTTCAATAACTCGAATTGGGAGTTGCTTCTACGTGATTTATTCTACCGGACATAGTATATTCTGGATAATATTAGGGAAGAAATAGAAATAGACAATAGAGGATTAAATAAAATATGGTGCAACAAAACTCATTAATATGGTTTTATTACCGAAATAAAATATACGGAGCTGCTTGCGAGTATATCACTACATAGTATAAAACAAAGTCGCCTTTTCTGTCCCTATATCCCTATGTGCGCTTAAATCTTTAAAACTACGCAACGGATTTTGATGCGGTTTTTTTCAATAGATAGAGCGATTCAAGAGAAAGGTTTATATGTATAATACATGCATAATATAATAAGGCACCATTGCTAATTTTAGCGGTTTCTAACGTGATGTCGTAAATTAACCTATTTTTTTAGGCTTATTTAGCAATTAGCAAAAACGCTGCCTAACCCTACGAGTTAGATCAAATTAATGTACTACAGTATTGTACACCATAAAAAGGTCTACAAAAAAGTCCGCGATGGTATATGTTTATCTTTTAGGGATAACCCACATTAACCATTTTTATTGTTTACTTTTTACGTGAGAAAATGGCTTATTTACGAAGCTATTTTAAGCAATACGGCATTAATCCTTATCGAATTAAGTACCTTAAATACAGTGTGCAATTAATATAGATCAATATGGTTCCTTACAGCATGTAAATTAAACAAATATTTTCGGAGATATTACAAATTTAAAATTTGCGTTTAAAAATGTGTAATGTAATAAAAATTGTATGAATTTAGATATTCCAAAGATAGCAGGAAATCTTCATAGTAAGTATAGGGGAAGAGGAATTGTTTTACTCCAAATTTAATGCGTGCAGGCCAAGGGCAGTAATGAATGAACCAAAAATACTGGATCGATTTTAATCACGTTTTCATTGAGTGACATAGGCATATATATTTTAAGCCCGTGCAATGTCGGAGCGGGCCGCTATGTTTTTATATACAACGTTCATATTTTTTCTGTAGTGTATTTAATTTAGTATCAGCATTGCACCCGTGCGAAGCCGGGGCGGGTCGCTAGTTAATATATAAACAACAACCGAACTATAAAATTCGATAGTTTTAACATTTTTCTGCAATCACTACATAGAGTTTTATTCATTTTAGTTTTATTAGTATTCAGTATACGTAAACGTTAGTCATAGAAACTTTCTATTTTCCATATTATTTACTTTCGTTTTTTTAATTTGATGAAATCTGTTTATTCTAATTATTATTTTGATCTTACTTGTAACGGAAGGTCTGGAGGACCAAAAAAGTTCGAATGCAAAGAATGTTGATTCTAATAATGAATTACAAATGTATTAATCTATTGATATAAGGTGGGGCAAAAGTCTCGCTACCATTTTGATAGCGCGCCATCTTGTTTATGTGGCGTTTATCTCAGTTTAGCTTTAACCATTGTGTTGTGTATGCGTCCAAATTTTATTATGGATAAACACAGGTCAGAAGAACGAGTAGAAATAGTGACAATATTTATTGAATATAATCGTTCCATGATGTGTAGTAAAAGATTTTAGTCTAAATTGATAATGAGCGATGAAGGCCATTTTCTTCTCAGTGGTCACGTTAATAAACGGAACTGTAGATTCTGGGGAACACATAATCCTCAGTTAATTCATGAAACATCATTGCATCCACTAAAAATTACTGTATGGTGTGATATTCATGCTGGAATCATCATTGGCCACTATTTTTTTGAAAATAGCCAAGGTGTTGCAGTTACTATTACTGCTGAACGGTACCAAGACATGATTCGAAATTTTCTTGTGCCTGATGAGCCTGATGAGCAAGATGGAGCCACAGCACACACAGCTCGTTCAATAATTCTAATTTCGCGAAGTGGCGAGTTAGCATGGCCAGACAGATCTCCAGATTTAACAGCACTAGACTTTTTCTTATGGGGTTTTTTAAAATTAAAAGTTTATGAGAATAATCCCCAAACGATTCGACATCTTAAAGACAATATTCGTCACGAAATTGAATAAATTCTACCTCACATGATGCAGGATGTCATGAGAAATGCCTTAAAAAGAGCCGAAAGTGGTATAGCGATTCGCGGTCACCATTTAGCCGATATAATTTTTCAAAATCATAACGAAAGAAAATTTAAAGACCAAATAAACTTTTCTATGAAAACCAAACTTACTTAACTTTTCTTTGAACAAAATTATAGGCAACCAAAATGGTAGCGGAACTTTTATCCCACGTTGTATATGATTCATAATAATAATTATGATACGTAGTACAAAATAAGATTTATTTTTAGATTAATAAATATAATCGTTGGGATTTTAATAGAAATTGAAACAGAACATTTAAAAATCCAATCCGAACATCAATCATACCAGTTACGAAAGATTAACGTCACTTTACGTTTCCTAATTATCATTTCCGTATTCCAGTGTTTAAACTTTTTGGCGCGCTTCATTTTTATCTGAGGTGAGTGAGTAGTTCATATTAACTATGCAAAGAATGTGTTAAAGTATTGAAGAAAATCAAACAAAAATACTATCAGTATCACACTTGACACGAAAATTAATAAGTCCAAGTAATAATTTTACCCAATAATGGCACAATTGCCAGTTGGGAACTGTAATATTAGTATTATTGAATTCGAGTCACATATTTACTAAGACAAACCAAAATTATATCACTGGCAGACCTACTGAAACATTTTATGATGATAATTTTAAGAAACAGACAAAAATGTATTGTACAAGGCTACCAGAATGTTAGTTTTACATAGTTGGTAGTAACTACAACAAAAAATATTTTAATGCTAGATATTATATGATTGATAATTAACTTTCTTAGAAATTTAGCAACTCTATGGTATAAAAAAATAACTAAAAACTGTAGCTAGTATTTTACAACACACCCTGTTAATAAAGGGTATGTTCTATGAAGGACAAATTGCAATTTTTAAATTTATTTTAACAATACCATTATCAAATGATAAGAGCACAAGCAACTGCAATAATTCATGAAGCTTTATAAAGAATCTGAGTTTAAACATGATTCACAATGTTAAATTCTATAAATTCTTAAACTAAATCTTCACATATTTTTTTTGATTTACTTGATTTCAGTGACAACCTTTGGGTTCAAATATTATCTAAACATATGTATTGGCAGAAAATTTATGTTCATAGCACATATACAGGTCTGTAAAAACTTGATAATGTTTTACCATTCAATCAACGATGTGTTAGTTATCTTTAAACTGGAATAGTATAGACTATCAATATTTGAGATACAAGAAAGCAGGTTTGTAATCTAACCATCGTTTGACAACGTATGGTCATTTAGTAGTGAACATCAGTGACTGTTCAATGACTTCAATTAGAAGTTAATTGCCTTCTGCCTGGTTGGCATTGGAGTCTTGTAGCATATGCTCACTTCCTGCATACCAAAGCTTAAGTTATACCGGCTGATTCACGCTATTTCAATATTTAACTACATGTATCCAACTTGTTTCTTCCATGGAACGAATATACACAACTTTACAAAAAACAAATCTAGATTTTTTTACATATGAATAATTACATTCGAGGACCTCGCACTATCTATACATATTTGGATATCTAATTATAAGGTCAAATTATTAAAATAATGTATAAATAACACCTGTACCATACAAATTTTCCAGTGCGACCAAAATAACTAAGTCAAACACAGATTTGGACTTTTTCAAACATCAATTTTTCTTTCAAATCCAACTTTTTGTAGAGATCTTCTTTCCTCTTGAAAAATTGCCATGAAATAGTTATTCAGAATTAGTCATCATGCCTATGGCAAGACTTATTGGATAAAAGCCCAGCTCAAACTTAAAGGACTTTTAAACAGCTTGACAGTTGAATCTCCAATCAACGATTAAATCATTGTGAATATTTTCCATCTAAATTTTCTCTATTCATAACTGGTAGTGTCTACAAAACTAATTTAATAGAATAAAAAATATAAATTCATTTAAGTCCGTATAAACTCGATAGGTCTTTTTTTATTTACGATGATTCGTTTGAGATACTTTAAGCCGGCTGAAGTTAATTTGGGTGCTTTTGCTTTGGTTCGCTCCAAACTTGTTTCAGGGGAAAGTTGTTTTAAATTGGACGGCTTGTTTACTTTTATTTTCAATCTTTCGTTTTTTGTTTCAACGTCGATACCGTCCGTAGTAAAGGGAGATGGAAATATTCCAACTAGCAGCGTTGGTATATCGTGCAATCTCGATTTTTCAAAATATTTAGTTGGATTAGAGAATTAATTATATTTTAAAACAGAAAAATTTTAAAAATAACTGAAAATATACTAACGTAATTCAAATTTATTTTATTCTAGTGTTTTTACTGCAAATTGCCGTCTTGGTTGATGCAGCGGTAAAGGCAACAGGACGATACTCATACAGTTGCGTTAGTCGCGGATTCGATTCCTGCTGGGGCATGGTCGCAGATTTATGTTTGTGATTGTTTAATATTTATGATTATCCTTGACAGGAGTGCAAAATCCAACAAGGAAAATGATCCCAGTCACGCTAGTAACCAGACTGTGTAAGACCGGATGTCTTCTGGGATGATTTCTAAGATGGTCACTGACCAGTCAGTAGGCTTAATGCTGAGGACCGTGAGTAAACAGCCCACGTTAAACAGTAAGTCCGTAAATTAAGTAAGTAAATTATATTACAGTATATAAAAAATACATAACTTTATAGGATTTATGGGTGATGATGATTTGAAATAAGAAGCAAAAGTTTAAAATATAACTTTTTTTGTATAGTTTACTAATTGACAATTCAAAGACCATTTAACTGTTTATAATAGTTGTGATAAGGGAAAAGAATTATGACTTAAGAAAATATGGAATATCGTATCGTATCGAATGTCTAGTGAGGCCAGGTCATAGAAGGAAAGATATTACATGATAAATAAGTTCATCTTTGCGCATTAATTTACATAAATTAAAAAAGAAAACAATTTTTCCACATCCATACACAAATAGAAGCTTTATAGTAAATTTGTCAGTTTGCTCTAAAAGTTAGCATGAACTAAGTTGTTCTTCGTCGGTTTGAAATAAAATGACTTATTTTGATAGCAGTTCTGATATTAGATTTTCCGCAAGCTATTATTTTAATAAACTAAGCAAATCTAAGATAATGTTTTGAATAACATTTTAATAAAATAAAAATACACAAGCTAAAATATACAGTTTACTTCGTTCTACAGTAAATCTAAGTTAAAAAATTAAAAATCGTTCAATTTTTATCACATGCTTGCATATATTTTGATGAACTATATCAGTTTACTGAAAATACAAAGTATAAATGAAGGCAACTGTTAAACAACTTGGTATAAGTGTTAGATTCTATGGTTTTGATTAAGGTCTGGAAGGCCAAATAAGTTCGAAGACAGCTTAGTAGTTAATGAAACAAGTATTTTCAGATATTTGCATACAATGGGAAAGATCCAAATGGAGAGAAACCTCGAACGCTACAACACGAATGACCTAAAATACCATTTGGAACAGTTTCAATATAAGGGCTTCAATGCTTGTCAGGCAAAAATAGAAGAATTGTCTGTGGCATATTGGGACTAGCGAAAAAACTGGATCTACTACAGCAATCCGATTCGTAAAAGAAGAAGAAGACATGGGTTAGTCCGGGATAGCAACATACATTGACACCGGAGCGGAATATTCATGTCCATAAGTCTTGCTGGGCATATAGTAGAGATCTATAGTGAATGACGAGCAGCTGAAACGATACAAAACCGTTACTGTAAATATCTATCGACGCCAATTGAAGAATATTCACCAGGCATTGTTGTAGTTAAGACCAACCACAGTTGTCGTCTTGATGTATGACAGCTCTCGGTCAAACGTCGAAAGAGTTGTGTAGGATACAACGCTTTAGAGCTCGAATGAGAAGATTCGAGTCGAAATTCTGAAGAAATAAGAAAATATATCACTAATTGAATCACTTACCAAACCAAAATCGTTCTTTCGACATGATGTCGCCAAGTTGTTAAGAAGAAAGTACAAAATTATGAAAAATAATTTGATTGACATATATCGTACCCATTTTCCTCAACTATAGTCTATTTAATATTTAAACAAAACTAATACATAATAAAGTTGACTAAAATAAATTCTGTCTAGGAACACCCTACCAGTAGGACATTTTACTCTGTTTTTTAAATAGTCCCGACTGTTCTATACATTCGCCGGTTTACTTCAGCGCAACGAAAATAATCGAGAACTTTAAACTTATTTTATTCCTGTTTGCTAGAAACTTGAAATTTTGTTCAAATAAATCAATCTGGCGTGAGCGAACTAGATAATTTACTTAAACAAGAAATAACGACCCATATAATTTTATGGCAACTCCGAATTGCTTTGAGTGAGCTCCTCTTTTTTCCCCGCTTTAATGGAATCCGCTTCGAATACTTTAAGCTGGCTGTAGATAATTTCGATGTTTTTGCTTTGGTTCGTTCCGAACTTGTTACGGAGGAAAGTTATTTTAAATTGGGACGATTGTTTCCCTTTATATTTTCGGCTTTTTGCAGGTACCCGGCTTCACGCGATGCGAAACTATCTAAACGAAATTAAAATACTTTAAGCACTTTTTCGGTTTGTATCCGAACGGTAGTGCACCGTTTGAATTAAGGCTGCCGAAACGGTTGCGAATTGCATCGTATTTTACCCATTTCTATAATGAATTGGAGCCATTGCTAAGACTGATTAATATATGCTTATTTATCGATACAAAGGTATATAAAAGTAATAAAAATAATTAAACTATAAACAAAAGCCCATCTACACACTAAAGGATATTCATATATCCCTCATTATTCTTAAATTCCTTAAGGTGTTTTCCTAGTAGCTTATGTTCGGAGCTGGAGGAAACTTAAATAAAGTGTTAATACAACGGCAGTTTATTTGTCCGTAATATTCCCCACGCACTAACTTTAAATACATCACTACTTCCCTCAATTGCCATCTCCTAATATAGTACTGTAATATTTTAAGCAAGCTCAGTCATTTAGTTTGTGTTACAACAGGCATTAACAAAAAGACAACCTCTCAAATCTTAACAATAGTAAAAAAAGTTTGCATGTGCTAAATAAACATTGCTTTGTCCAAATAAAACATCATCAAAACCAAGGAAAAACTTGATAATTACTATAGGCGCCATCAATATCAATGATTAAAAAGTGTATTACTCTGTTTCGTTGAGGTCGTACCAGCATAAGTCACGTCTAACACTATGGTCATCCCAAAATATGTCGTCACGCTAAAAATCGTCGATAAAATCTATGAAATTATATTGGACAATCGGAGAATGAAAGTAGATGAGACGGCTGAGACTGTAGCAATCTCAACAAGACAAGTACGTCACATTTTACATGAATATTCGTATATAGAAAAGCTATCCACATAGTGAGTGGTGAATACCCACACTAATACTCAGCCACAAACAGAACGAGTTTTTGTGTCGTTTCGTACTATGAATACATTGCAACAAAGAACATTATTCGGAGCTATTAGACAGATTTGATGTTAATTTTGTGTAAAAACTACTGCATTGAAAAATAAAAGGCTAGTTAGAGTTCCTTTACTTAGAGTTCCTGGGTTCCCATTCATTCCTTTTCTAGTTAAGGCTGTTCTCATTTTTTTTCTTTTTTATCTAGACTCCAACATTATGAGAATTAAGTACGTTAATTTGGTCAATAAACAATGAAATTCAAATATTTGAGGCAAACTTTCTCTCTCAGGTGCATTCAAACATCAATGGCTGATATATTGTTATAAATTGGGACTCAGAACTCAGCCCGAGTATTCTCAAGATATGCCTTTAGTTTATTCTCAGCCTGAGTAACCAGCAGATTTTTCTGCTTCAGTAATTAAATTTCAATCATCGACTCAGTAGAAAGTAACAAATTTTGTCACGTGTTGGGGTTTACTCAATATAGAATTATAGTATTATCCAAAAATGATAATGTCTATACTGCAAAAATATAGAAAGGAGATTTACAAAATACATCTGGAAATTCAGAAAGTAATAGTAACTTAACAAATAGGGTATATTAAAAAAGTATATCAAATTGTTTCTAATTAATGCTCAATATCTTTAGGAAAAAAATGTAAATTCACTCTTCTACTCAGAGTACCGTAAAGTAGATTACATGTATTGTTATTGTTAATAGTTGCCATTCAAAATTGATATAATGTAGCAATTGAGTTCTAGAAGACTCATCAGTCTTAAGTGCTTATTGCGATTTTGTTAAAATTGTTAACGTTTACCATTAAAATAAATATAATTATCAGCTAATGTTAATAAAGTCATAAATATAGTCATTTTAATTATGATTCTAACAACCTGTTCTAACAAAATGTTATATCTAAATAAGAATACCAATACAAAAATAAGAAATATAATACAGATTAAGATTATAACCTTTATTTAAAAATATACTGAAATTATGAAAGTATATAAAATGAAGGTATATAATAAAATACAAAAATTAATAAAGTAATAGCAAAATAAAAGTAAAAAATATAAAAATGCAGAAAGCAAATATAAAAATATAAAGTAGAATACGAAAAAATAAAATAGAAATTCTAAAAAGAATATAGTTAAAATTATGAAACATATACATAATACGAATAAAGCTACATAATCTCCAATATACTATATAACAACAAGCCATAAATATAAAATCACATTAGAGAATTTAAGCTTTTTATTTTAATCTTTGAAAATGCTCAAAAAACTTATTAAATATAGTTGAGGTTAGTAGAGTTTCGAGAGGTCCAGTATACCATGTCTGACTGAAATGGGTGTTATCTTGGCTGTATCATTATGATTCTTAAATCTGGGAAAAATCAGAAGATGTCTCCTCTTATCGTCCTATAAGCCTGTTACCAATCATCTCAAAACTTTTCGAAAAACTATACATTAAGAGATTAAAATTAATCGCAGAGAAAAAAAAATATTATTCGAAACCATCCATTTGGCTTCCGTAATAAACACAGAACAACAGAACAAATACATAGAATAGTCAACCAAATTAAGAAAAATGTAAACGATTGCTCCGCTGCATCTCTCGATATTTCTCAGGCCTTCGACAAGGTGTGGCATACTGGACTGCACGTTAAATTGAAAAAGCCTTTGCTCCATACGCACTTTCAATTGCTGAAATCGTACCTTTCAGACAGACATTTTATAGTCAAACAGGGTGACGAATACACTGACCTACAGCCCATATATTCGGGTGTTCCGCAGGGCAGTGTTCTCAGCCAATTGTTATATCTTATGTACAGAGCTGACCTACCGACCTCAGGAAACACTACTGTTGTAACATATGCTGACGATACGGCGGTTTTATCATCACACGAGGATCCAATATCAGCAACAAAAAACCTCCAACTTCATCTTAACAAAGACGAATTGTGGTTGAAAACGTGGCGTATCAAAACAAATGAGACAAAATCTACCCATATGACATTCACCCTTTGCAGAAGAACATGTCCCTCAGTAAAATTGAATAGTCATGAACTTCCACAAGCGGAAAGCGCTAAATATCTGGGAATGCATTTTGATCGACATCTGACTTCGAAAAAACATATAGTGACAAAACGGAAACAGCTTGGGCTTAAACTAATCCAAATGTATTGGCTAATAGGGCGTAAATCTAAATTATCATTAGATAACAAGATTTTGCTGCATAAGTGAATACTTAGGCCCAGCTGGACCTATGGTATTGAACTGTGGGGTTCTACTGGCAAATCTAACATAGCTATCCTTCAGAGGTTCCAGAATAAAGTGTTGCAAGTCATCATAGCCCCATATTACGTGTCCAACAAACTGATTCAATGCGATATCCACATGGAACCCATAACGAGTGTTATTCGAAGTGCTAGTGCGAAGTACTCTGAAAGACTATTAGTGCATCCTAATGCACTCGCCGAACAGTTAAATGTACGCGATGACAGTAAATTGCGTAGGCTCAAACGCAAACTACCATACGAACTGATTAATAGACACATAGAGTTAAATTTAATAATTTCTAGAATAAGTTAGAATAGTCATTAGAATAAGTTAAGATAGACTTTAAAATAAGTTTGAATAGTATCTAGAATAAGATTTAGATTATAAATTGTACAGCAGATCACTTACTGAAGTGATCTTCTACATGTTAGGGGTTATAATATATAAGAGAAATCAAACAATAATACTTATTGCCCACAGGCAGATTGTTGATGCTCCAAGAGATTAATAAAAAAATATCTTGGTCGTATGTGAGAACTATCAATATCTTTTCATAAACCTATCGATCACGAACTGCTTATATCTGCATTGCACAGATGTTCTGAATCAAAGGGCAAGAATGTAGAATAATATGATGAAATGAAAATCAAAACTATATTTTTCTTAATTATAATTACGCCTGATAAAGAATCGCTTCTTCATAACTCCTTCTGTAACTCCTGTATAATTTATATTTATAGCAGTCGACGCCTAAGACAAAACCGCCTCCAAAGGAATGGAAAATAAACTCCCGAATGTCAACATATAAAAAGCCTATTTTAAAAGGGTCTTCCTTATTTACTAAAACACTTTCGAAATAAAATTTTGAACCGGTGGGAATTAACGTAATAACTTCTGGGGCCCGGTAACATTTTCTGTTTTCCCCGACTCTATTGATTTTGAAAAAATCGCCCAGGGAATAGTTTCTATTTCAAAGGGTGATTTTCAATTAAGCGCATTTTTCCGGCCAAGGACAAAAGGAAAATTTCCTTTTGTAAACTGAAATTTCAAAGGAATATTGAACGGGGGGGACGTAAAAAATTGATGAGCCGTAGTTTCGTCATTCCGAGGAAACGAAATCCCGCTGGCACCTAACATAAATGTTTATTTAAAGGAATATTGAGTAAACCTTAATGCACGACATATTTGGTACTGGAATAACTTTTCGCTATAATATTTCTTATGTGTTTAACTATACGAAACTCATCAGTGGGATATAATGAATTGACATTTGTATTAAACAAAGAATCTACCTTTCATATTGAGTTAAAAATGAGTTAAAATATGACCAATAATAACACTCATTACTAAAACATTATTTTGATTTAAACATTACTTTCATCTAACCAAAAAATAATTATCCTATTAATCGTTCCTTTGAATAAAACATGTATTATTTAAATATACAAACAGATTCGCTAATGTAAACATCTCGATAATGTGAACTACGTTTGCTTTAAATTATTTCACATTAACGAGCACCTGCTGTATAAGCTTCATAAAAGGCATATGTTGTGATGCCCTATTTTATAGATATTTTTCTATTGAATAAATATATAATTCTAGACTATCTAACTAATCTAATTAACTAGTTCTCTCTTCTGCCACTTCTTCGATAGCTCTCGTCGCAAACTGCCGTTGGAGACCTTTTATTTGTTCATTGTTACTAATTCACTCGGCACTCTGATTGCTCATAGCTGACGATTTCAGCCACACTTTCTTGCGAATTAAAATGAAATACTTTACTTTACACTACTTAATATATACTCACTAATTACAAGTTAAGTGAAGCAAGGTAACCTATCTTATGGGTCTTCTTAATTGAAAGAGTGAAAGAGTTACGCCTACTACCAAAGTATATTTCATTTGGCAATCACCTTATCTTCTATTCCTTCTGTAAGTATTCAAGTCACTTCTTAGGAAAAAATCTCGCTTCCTGAATATACTGCTTGAAAAATACTAGTATAAAAGCTTAGTATAAACAATATATTAAAATATATTATAAACAATATTACAAAACAAGTTGTATACGAAGTATTCCATATATGCTCTATCTTGAAAATAAGTTAGCATCAGTTAACACAAGAACTCATCTGCTAACCTTCAAATAACGATGTCCGTAGGTCTCAGAAGATTCATAATAATGTTCACTCTATAGCCCGTTCAATAAAACAGTGAACCCACGTAATCTAAATTGGTGGCGCCAAAGTGGCCTAATGTTGTTGTATCAACTCTGAGTTTTAGTTCATTCTGGCTTTGACTAGGCTCGTTTGTTTATGCAGTAATATCCCGTAGAGGCCTAATGTACCTACATTAACACTAGCAAATCTGTATCCCAGTAATATATACCAATACAGAGCATAATTACCTTTTACGTTTAGTTTTTGCTTCATTCGGTGCAGTGTTTCCTCGTAAAGTGATTTTGATATCATTATATTTCTACTTAATTACTTCTGTATATATCTTCATTGATAAAATTAAATTTAATCACTTCAGTCTCCTTAAACAGTTAGTATTATTTTCTCCTCATATTTCTTAACCAAATGCTCATGTATATCCTTAAAAATTACACATATTTAAACACATAAATCTATCACACTCAGCAATACGATTTGAGTGTTCCACATATCTAGACAGTTCGTGCTTTTATAATCTTCTTCAGCTGCACGTCTATTGTAATTATTTTTTATCATACGTTAGGTTAGTACATGAAGAGAAGATAAATACTATGTGTTTTGTAGATATAATAAATGCATTAGCGAAAATTCAGTGATCATGGGTGGTGAGAAAAAGAGTTCAATGTAAATATAATAAAACAACTCTAACATAAACTATTGTGGCTCTATAATTACATTACATACAACTCTAACATATACTTTACATTATTCTATAATATATGTATAAGATGTAGCATAACGTTAAGATACATTATATTTCATAACATTTTGTCTCATTATTTTATTTAGACTAGAATTTTGTTATATGCCAAGGCCAAAATAAACTAAAACTCACAGTTAATGTGCCAAGAATGCGAAGTTTTAACGTCATAAATTGTGATGATTTTTGTAATAATGCGTCATGGATATTTGTGACGTTGAAATATTGCAATATTGCCGCATTAACTCTGAGTTTTAGTTCAGTTTGAATTTGACATACAACAAAATTCTAATCTAAATAAAATAATTGAACAAAAATGTTAACAAATATAATTTATTCTAACATTATAGTATATCTAAAAACTACAGTTAATTATACAGTTAGAATAATTTATAGGTAAGAGTTAAAACCAGTTGTCAGATGTTAGCTAATTTATTCAAAATATTAGTTATAATTACCACAGGTTATAAACCTGCAAACATTATTTTAACGCTTTGATTAGTTTTGATAAAATTTAAGTCGGTCCTAATATATCATATCACTTTGTCTGAAAATTCGGAATACAGTAGATATTCAGAGTCACAAATTGATTGCGTCTTTAATAGGTTATTTAAAAAAGGATCGAGATAATATAATACCCCTTTTGCCGGTAAATTCCGTGAGAGAGGTAATTATTGATGATATTAAATGATATAAGTCCCTACAATTTTGTTGAAAATGTTTTTAGCGGGTTTTTGTCGCGCTAAATATTAGTGTGGGTACTGTGAATAACACCGCTTACAAAATGAAGAATAAAATGTTAGATTTAGCCAAGAAAACCCGTCTACATACAAAGTGGGTGACCTGATTTTGATATTGGCTCAATTCGGGACCAAATATACGAAATATATAATAACAGTAAGTGCACAAACTATTTTATCGATATAAAAATAATTTAATAAAATTATTTTAGAGAAAATTGTCTATCTGGAAAGTATACATAAAACAATTAGTAACATGCAGCTTATTGACGAATGTAAGACATCATACACTCCTACAGGGCATATGGTTTAAATAGTGTTAATATAACCCTCGGAGAGGTTTAATGGAACTTCCAGACATTACCTTAAAATGAATTAAATTTTTAAAGGCATAAAATAAGACCAAGGAAATTAAAAAACTATTTGAATTTGTGTATCTTGATGAAAATTGAATATTTCAAAATGGTTCACTGTTGTTCAAAAATATTCACTATTGGCAAGACAGTAACAAAAAAGTGTAAAGACAACAAAAATTGGTGGAAAAGGTAAAAGTTATAATAACATTCGATTAGGTTTTGGTCATTATATTTATTAATGATTAATTACAGATATATAGTTGGTCGGGAAGGATATTCCATGAAAAACTGTTTAGATATGTGGAAGGAAGCATTGTAAACCATAACACCTTCGATTTGGATGAACTCGATAAGACACACAGAGGAAGTAATTGATAGATGGTGGAATCGTAAACATGTTTTAGACAGATTAGAGACAGATTAGTTATTGAATTGGACAGTGAGTGGGAAAGTAAAAGTGACTGAAAGATACTTTCAGGATATGTAATAATTCTGTGCAATGCTGGAAATTCCTGAGACAGACTGATGAGAGTGGAAACAACTAAAGGTATGCTGATAGGAAAGATTTGTGTGCACAGATATGATTGTAAATATTCAAAATTAATCATGTACATTAGGTTAGAACGTATGAGGAAAAAATGAATACTAACTGTTTTGTTGATATGGTAAATGAATTAGACAGAATTCAGTGAATAATTTTATGAAGAATGGTGTACACAGATAATAGCAGAAGAAATAAAATATATAGTGATACCAAGATGACTTGACAAGTAAACAGATATGTGTTCTTAATTGTAGTTTTAATTCCTTCGAAAATACAGGTATTAAATGTACTATAATTTTAAAATAAACTATATTTGATAACATTTTTGTTCAATAATTTTATTTAGATTAGAATTTTCTTGTATGTCAAAGCCAAACTGAACTAAAACTCGTTACTTAGTTAATGCGACAACATTGCAATTTTCCTATTTCACAAATATCCATGACGCTTTACTAAAAAATTTTAAATAGACTATTTAATTAACTGCCTTGAGTAAAAATCTGGTGAAACACGAATTTACATGTTTTTTTTTACATATTAGATGCTGAACAAATTTAAAAATATATCTTCGATATCAGTCGAATACTAACCAAACGTAGTTATTATCGATCAACCATAATATATACGTATTCCGCGCTTTGCATTGTTAATAATGTTTCCATAATGAAAACATAAACACAGCCGTAAAGAACTCATACATATTGAGCGGTGAAATACGATCATAATAAATCAGAAGGAAAAAAGCGCTCGAAACTGTATTTGTTTATCGTCATATTTGTGAGAAAAATATCAGGTGGTTTGATAATATATTGATTGCGCCCGAACTGAACAACGCATTGCCAAACCGCCCTTATTTATCTTTTTCGCCCCCGTACGCCTCCCTGCAATTTATCTTTCTTATTCGATTACACCTTCCCAAAACTGTATTGCCGGCCGAATTTCAATGCATAAAAAATCTATGGTACGGCGTTCCTTTCGCCTTTTTATTTACTCCCATTTTTCTGGTAGCCTTTGATTTGATCCAGTTGGGACTTTATAGACAGACCACCGGCAGACCGCAGCATCTTATCCGGATCGGGAATTTCCTGTGGGATCGGCGGAATTATCCGGCAGGATTATTTATTAAAATATATTTAAACCAAACGGGATGGATAAGAGAAATGGTACTGAAGGCATAGGTTTTCTCTTAATATTCATTCAACCCTTCAATCCATGTCTATAATTTCTGTTGACGCTAATATCTATTACGGGGTTGGCAGTATATATGTTGAACCTGCGCAAACTGTGAGTCAAACCAGCATAATGTTTTCTTGATGAGGTTTGCTAAATCTCAAGCCACGAAGGACATGCTCTAGAAAAAGGGGCAAAAAGGGGATATAAGGATGAGCTAAAGAAACAATGGTTTGTGTAAATTTGAAAGGTATAGTATTTACAACAACTTAACTAATATCTAATATAATACTGATATCCTACTCAAAAAAAAAATAAAAAAATAATAAAATAAATAAATAAATAAATAAATTCACAGTTTCAATCAAGGTATCCCAATACAAATCCTAAAGGGTCAAACTTTTTAAAACTAACAGTATATATTTAATATCATTTCGGTACCATATCCGCTAGTACAATGTTCTAGTAAGAAAGTATCCTAACATAAGAAAATTGTCTTCACTCAAAAATATCCTATCAAAAGCATTTTGTGAAATGTCCTAACATGAACATATCACATCATGAAATATCTACCTTTAAGGTTTCGTATCTTGAAAATATCCAATACTGAAATCCTGTGGACAAACTATGTTATTGGTCCACGTACAAGAAACAAGTGTTGTTAGGTTTTATCCGATGTTCTATTGGAAATTTTCTTCATTGTAACATTTCCCAATGTACTCGATAATCAACTAAATATGCGACATGATGGTGAAGTGAGTAAACTAAAACGTTTTACACCACCTGATCTGATTGACATATGTAGACTTTAGAATAAGCTTTAGAATAAGACTAATTAATTAAGATAATATTTTATACAGAAGATTGCTTAATGAAGTGATTGTCTACATGCCATGTATATATAATATAGACATAAGAAATACTTATTGCCAATAGGGCAGATTGTGGAATCACGATGAGTAATAAGAAAAATTAACATTTATCATTTGCGTACAGCTTTTTTTGTTTACAATAACTTGAAAATTTTGTGTCAGTGAAAAATTATCACTCCTCCTGAAAAAGTTGATCCAATTTCAGCTCAGTTCCTATTCTATTTGTTGATACATTCTCCTCCAAGATCTCCTAACGTTAACTTTTTTCCATTTTATCTTCCTCCATTCCTATTTCCAACAAATAATGTTTAACTTCACCTAAAACATATCATCTAGTCTAACAATCAGAAACATCTATTTCACCGAAGACCTGAATGATGACTCAGCCAAATTTGTAAATAATCGCTAGTCTATGCTACACTGTTACTATGGTACTGTATGTACTGAATGTAATTGTATTTCTAATTGTAGATGTGTAAAACAAAAATCCTGAAAATTTATTCACAGTTTTCATATCGTTAACTAATATTTGTACTCTTAATATATTCACTTATATATAACATTATCACCGCTAAAATCCTTTTATCACAGTAAACACCATCACTACAACTAATGATGAACAATATTTTAACTAAATAACAATCAATTAATGCAAATGTTGACAGCGAGACTTTGACTTGCGACAGTTGAGAATTAATTAAAATGAAGCTGAGATAGGGCAATTGAGCAACTCAATTGCTACAGCCAATTACTGTACAAACACTATAAAGAGTTTAAAGTTTCACAAAATGATCAATACAAAGTGGATTGAGTTTCTACAAATCCCAAACAATTCTATACAACAAAATCCTATTTTAGACAATTTTCGCCTCCCATTTATCTAAACCAAATAAGAAAATCAATTTAAATAGCTATCGGTAAACTTACCGCTGAAGTCATCACATTTGATACGAATGTGAAATCCAAAATATATTACCAAGCACTACTCTATCCCTATTTCCTACTTTATGAACAAATTAACAATAATTTGTTGGTCTAAACTATAGGAAGCTAGGATAGGACTATTGAGCAACTTAAATTCTATAGCCAACTACTGTACAGACACTATACAGTGTTTACAGTTACAAAAAATGATCAATACAAAGAGGGTTCAGTTTCTCCAAGTCCCAAATAATTCCGTACAACAAAATTTTATTTTATTCAATTTTCGTACCAATTTTTTCTTTTCTGATTATTTTAGAATCCGAATATGATCTTTCACATCACATTTCGTTTAATGCAAATTAGAAATAAACATTATTCCGAATCAAATAAGGAAATCCATTTAAATAGCTATCGGTAATCTCCAACGGTATCAACAAACACACATTCAGCTGCAGAAATTACCGGGTCCGGCTGAAATTAGATTAACTCGACGGAAGCGGAATGCTTTGTGCATATTTAAATATGACCAGTGCATTATAGCCGTTATTATGAGAACGTGACGAGATTCGGTAAAATATTCCTTTTACGAGTGCTTTTCAGCTCCGGTGCAAGAATCCGCATTTGTTTGCTAGTAATTTGGACTAGCTTGGTGCTGGCTCAGTTGAAATAGTTGAAAAAATGGTTCTACAATTCTAAAACAGATTAAAATAACATATTTTGTTGTTAATTTTACTTATATTCTTAGTATATATTATTATAAATTTCTGATATATAATTTCTGTGAAAAGTCTGTAAAGTATTTAGAATTTAATAAAGGTAAAAACTGTCGATAACATTATCAAGGACAATGCCCAAATACATGAACAGAGGCTCCATCAGCACATTAATGATGATCAAAGAGGGAAAAAACCTTTGATCTATTTCAGTGAAGCAAATTAGCATAAGAACGAATACCTTATTAGTGTTTTTTGTGACATTTCTATAATAAATTAAAAATTCAAGATGAGCCAGTAGTATTTTAACTTTTGAAAAACCTTCCAGTTCATAACAGGAAGATCCAAACTGAAGAGGAAAGATTATTATCATAGTATTGTTCACAATAATTCAGTATTCACTTTATTTTCATTAGTTCCATTCTTTCATTAGTTTTCATTCTTCCACGTAAGCTGGGCTTGCCTATACTCCTTAAAATATAAGGAAGGTAAATAAACACCCAAAAATTTTAGCAACCAAGAATGGGGTACACAAATTCTAAAGAACAAATTCAACGTTATAATAGTTATGATTCCATTGACTCAGGACATCAATCTAGTATTTAAAATACTCAAAACATCCCAGTTCTAATTCTTACACGAGAAGTTACATTTACAGTCCAACACAAGCCAAACAATGCTAATATTGAAGCCTAGTAACCATGCTATAAACTGCATCATTTGTAAATTTTTCGGCCAAATATATTTCCTGATAAATGAAAATGAAAAGAGCACTGCTTCATACTCATATGATGAACGTCAAATAAACCACCCCGTCAATATCAAAATAAAACAACACCTTGCAGAAAGTTTTCACATACAACTTACACGATTACTGATCTCAATCCAGTTATCAAAACTTCTAAAAAATTTGAAAACCAAACAAAACTAAACCTTCATGAAAGGAAAGCGTTTATGATTGCAGTTAATACATACGGGGTACTAACAGAGATAAAATAGATTATATAAAGGGAAATATGATACATTGCCTTAAACACATAGCAATACTCGACCGTAATTTGCGAAATTCTTAAAAGCCCACGTGACAGAAACGATATTTGTTGGTGAAAATACTAAGTATCATTGTCAACAACTGTTAAATAACTTAACCTAACTATCAAATTCGGAAGTTTTGATATTTTTATACATAAAGTAACAGTGTTTCGTTAAGAGTTATAGAGTTATCCAGTCTACTCAGGTGCTAATAAATGAACAATCAAAATAGAATTTTCAGCATTAATTACTTTTGGCAATTTATTTGAAGAAATATGCTACCAAATGCTAGCAAAAGCCAGCTAATTCCAGACGTTTGAAAGTAAAGAGAAATATTCAAAAGGAGGTAAAATAGCCACCATACTAATTGTGTAATGTCTTTTCGACAATCGTAGTGTAAGTAGAAAATTAACGGCCATATTATTTTCACTTTTCTTTGAATTAAACTGTTACAGATGTTTAATGAGCAAGAGAGAAATATTAAAAGCAGAAGTTATGTTGAAGGTTTTAGGCTGACACACAGTCTCAAAATCTCAAACCAATTTTTTAAATAATTCAATAATTTTTACTAAAGAACCAGCGGTAACTTATTCAAGGTACTGATGTTTAAAATGTGTTTAGCTCAACATTTCTCTATATTTCGATTGAAAGTATATAACAAAACGGATAAACGTCGACGTTCTACTAAAGATAAAATAGCTTAAGGAAAGATCCAACGGAGCGTTTAATTTTTTATACTTTATGGACTCTATTATTAACACCAACTAGGAATTTTCGTTCGTTCGCCATCCAACAGATATTTCGTCTGAAATATATTGCCGCAATATCTTCTTGGTAACGAAACAATGACGTTCCTATATATCGAACGTCTAGTCGGAAAATAATTGATTTTATTTCGAAATGTCAGCGATTTTCTTTATTTCTGGCCAAGGATGTCTGACACCCATTCCTACCGTATGATAAAGTGTTATGTCTGTACAAGTGTGGATAAAATGTTCTTCCGGTTACGATAGAATACCCGCGTTTATTTCGATTTGTTCTTTTGTTCTAAATTATATACGTATTTTCGGAATACTAGACATATTTTACTCCATCAATTTCAAGGTAAATTACACAGTTATTTAAAATATCAAATACTTGAAATTTTTTATAAATTGGGCGTAAGTCTATATTTTTTAAAATATGATAGGTTTTTTAAATTTTCATATAAAAATATATAAAAAAATAAATAAATAAACACTCATCACTTTATCAACAAATAAAGAGCTTTACTTTTAGGCTAACAATGATTGCACTGTTAACAGTTACCAAAACAGAAGAAGAGATACTGGTTTTAAGTTGTTTCGTTACACTATTACAAATACAATCATATTTCAAAAACAATCATAGGTATATATTAAGGTATATATAAGTCCAGAAGCAACATTCAAAATATTGGAACAGTACTAAGATCATTTTAATAATATTTAGTTTCATTAAACTATATGGGCAAACGTAACATTATATAAGCTGCAAATAAAACAATCTAAGAAACAATAACAGTAAAAAAAAATTAAAATGTTAATTAAAATTAAAGTAAATAAAGAAGTACAAGAAAGGAAAAGGATGGTAAATAGTGTGAAGAATAGTTACAAACTCTTGGCTTTTGATTGAAAGCAGATTGTAGTTGAGAATAAACAAGAATAAAACAAAACTTGTGAAAGTTGGAAATACAATCATAGACGGAAAAAAAAAGAAGTGAAGAGATACAATTATTTTTAAAAAATATATTATTTCTGCATAAACGAAAGAGCAGATACAATAACAGTGACAAAGCAAATTGAAAATGAATTAAAAATAAAGAACTGCTAAATTCCAATATAAATATAATAGAAAATCAACGGAGAATAAAAAGGAAGCATCAAAAGGAGAAGAAAATACACGTAGATATAGTAAGAAAAAGAAAATTAAGCCGGCTTGGTTGGCATAGTGATCAAAGCAACAAGACGATCCTCCTGCTCTTGCGATAATCGCAGGTTCAAATGCCGGTGTCCAAAAAGTAAGACTGCAAAATCCGCCAAGGAAAATAATGTTAGTCACGCCAGTAACCAGGCAGGGTAAGACTTATGAGTCGATTTCTAATTAGGTCACATAGCAGACGTTAGGTTTAACAACGAGGACCGTAGTTCGGAGCCCACGTTAAGCAGTAATTCCAAACCAGATAAACTCCAGTTGGCAGAAAGGAGACTATAAGAGAAACTAATAGAAAATACAACAACAAAAATAAAAAATAACCAGAGCAGGGTAAAATGGATAAGACATACTTGGATAAATTTCCAAAAAAAAAACCAATAGATTGAGATGTTAAGGATTAAATAATTCGTTGGATATAAGGATGGGAAAGAATAAAATAAGAACCAGTTAACGATGTTGGAACTACTGTTTTACCATCACTTGCAAATTAACACTCAATTTCTACAAACGTACGGGTATTTTTCACATTGTCTATACGCTTTTAAGCTACTTGAGCTTAAATTTTTAAACTGTAAAAATTTCCTTCCCGTATAATAACACATACAAATAAATAATATAACCTAAAGGAGGACCTCAAAATAAGTGCAGTTACAGGTTAAAATGTTAAAAATGTTAATGGTATAAATTGAATAATATTAAAACATATTATCCGTTAAAAAAGTGGTCTTAAACCTTAACAAGATCTTAAAATTAAAACGTTAATTAAAAATATGTTTTAGTAAACAAAAATTATTAAGTTGAAATTATAACCTCTTCGCTTTTACTCTTCATCAAGATAGGACACCTTCTCACCCAACACTGATTCTCTGCTACTATTTCATCAAGAATTCAACTATAATTTAATTTCTTTGGGCTTCTCCTTATTCCCTAAACTCAAAATAATTTACAAGAAGCTTTAGGTCGAGAAAAAAGTGATTTATTTATATAGCAACTTACATTGGATAAGCTTATTACAATGTTAAGTTAACAATAACAAATACAGTAATCTATACCGTACAAGTTCATATAGTCGTGTAGTAGCTGCAATCTTTTGATTTCCTGTATGGTATCGAGTAACTGTATTTCTCTTACGTTGCTGTGATTTTGTAACCTTATTTCATGTTTCTTAGTCAAGGTAAAATTTAGAGTAACTTCGTAAAACTGTTCAGTTTGGAAGTCACCATGTATTTTTTCTTTGATCACGTAGCGATAAGCATAGGATAGTTAACCGAAAACCCAATTTTGACAGAGTTGGATTACTAATAGGAGTCCAAATAGGTCAAATAATAAACTAAAATCGAATTCAACGATTAGTAAGAAAACAAAAACTGAAAAATAACACAATAAGAAAAAAATTGAAAACAAATAGAATTTGACTACAATAAAATCGATGAAAGCTCAGACACAAAGCATACAAAATCATATATTTTTACTGTATATTGGGTCTATTATCAAGGGTCCTAACACTAGACCCAATAGTTTTCATTCTCCGGGAATCGACGAGATATTTTCTCGAAAAATATTTTAGAGAGCTATATTATCACGGTGTAGAAATAATAACGTTTGGATAGATCGAACGTGTAGTTGGATAATGATTGATCCTATTTCGACTGTGTCGCCAATTTCTCGTTATTCTTAAATAAGAATATCGAATGGTGGAATTACGGAATAATACAATATAAAATATTTCTCGCTATGAGAGATGTTTTATTTCATTAATGAGATTATAGAATATCTATACAGTACTTTCCTTTTACTATGAACATAATTATTTTACTGAATAATCGATATTTATTTATTATACGACAAAACATCTTTTGGATACATGTTATAAATTAGTTTTTATTTAATTTGTAGCTCTATTGTGAAAAATCAGTACAATGTATGTTATTCGAAGTATTGTTTATTGATAGTCATTACTTTCTCCCATTCTTCAGGAAATTTGCAGATTCCATCTCGAACGATGTATCTTCTGCCTTCATAGAAGTGAAATCTTGCAGGGACAGTCGTGATTAATATGTTGAACAAATAGTAATCAGAACGTGCTAGATCTGGAGAATAGGGCGGGTGAGGTAGCACTTCCCATTTTAACCTTTCCAGCCATTTGCTCGATTCGACGTACCAAAAATTATGTTGTTCACACTCCGACGAAATGACATACTGAAAAGTAAAGCCTGACCTGTGTAAAGATTCACATGAAGTTGGTTAAAAATATACCCGATGCGATATAACATAAACACCCTCTGTTATAAATCCTTTAAAATTAATTCATATACCTATATATTACTTGAATGATATAAAAATTGTAGGTTATTATCGATAAAATCAGAAAGAGACATTACTCGACAAAAGGAGAAAAATCTTACAAATTTTACAAATATTTGAAATTCTAAAACTGTATGCTATAAATAAAGGAAATGACAGACATATATATATATATATATATATATATATATATATATATATATATATATATATATATATATATATATATATATAACCATATCATCATATCATCGATATCATGATATATTACATATCATAAAAAATGCACAACACACATGATTTTTGACCCCTCATCATTCACCTATAACTCTTTAATTTTTAGTTAACTTTGTATTCTTGAAACCTCAATAAACATATTGTAAAATAGCCGTTCTAATACCAAATAGCTAACAAAGAACATTGTATACTGTGCATATATTGTATACAGATACATATACTATAGCTATTCAAATCTGAACTTGTGGAAACTTCAAGATAACATTTTAGCTTTTTCCAATTCCGGCAATCCTTCCTGGCTTTCATTACTTTCGATTTCTATTCCCAGACAGTTAAATGCATTTATTTGTTGCAACAAATAAATGCATTTAAATGCAAAAAATGAAACAAAAATTATGTTGTTCACGCTCCGACGAAATAACATACTGAAAAGTAAAGCCTGACCTGTGTTAAGCTTCACATGAAGTTAGTTACAAATATACCCGATGCGATATAACAGTAACAATCTCTGTTGTAAATCCTTTAAAATTAATTCATAGACTTATATATTACTTGAATGATATAAAAATTGTAGGTTAAGGTCGACAAATAGAGAAAAATCTTCATAAAATCTATAACTATATCCCCATATCATCGATATCATGATATATCACATATCATAAAAAATGCACAACACACATGTTTTTTGACCTCTCTTCATTAACCTATAACTCTTTAATTTTTAATTAACTTTGTATTCTGGAAACCTCAATAAACATATCGCAAAATAGCCGCTCTAATAACAAATAGCTAACAAAGAACATTGTATACTGTGTGATATATGCTATTCAATTTTTAACTTGTGGAAACTTCAAGATAACATCTCAGGTTTTTCCAATTCCGGCAATCCTTCCAGGCTTTCATTACTTTCGATTTCTATTCCCAGATAGTTAAATGCATTTATTTGTTCTATTGTTACACATCCACTTTGGATATTTAGTACTTCTGACTCACCCATCATCATGAGGTTTCGTTTTTCCTTATTCATTGTTATTCCATATCTTCCTACTTTTTCTTTTGTTAAAGAATGAACTATTTAAATTTTATTTCTAAAATCCGATGTAATGAAAATTATTTAATTATTTTACACTCAATTTTATTTATATATGAGTGCAAAACTCAGTTTTTCATGAACTTTCATTCAATATATGAACAATGAAACCAAAATTGGAAACCGTAGAAGAGAAAGAATCAGTTGTTAATTTCCGTTCTTGGCAATGCCATTCTTAGTTCATATTCTATTTTTACAATGCTGATAAACTTTTGTATTGCGGCTAAAATATATTTTCTATTGAACCATATTTTTTAATACTTGTTGCATCTCAACCACTGATATTTTCTTTTCAATAATAACAGTGTTTTATCTATCAATGGCGCGTTTCCCATTCAGAGATTATTTTTAATTTAAAACCCCTATTATCGCTACAATAGGATTCCAGCCAGACTTTTTTTTAATAGACGTTCTTTCTTGAACGTTTTCCATCCTCTTGTTAGTATGTAAAAGTCTCATTTCGGCTTTCTTTATTGAAAAAGGTTTCATTCAAACATTTTCAATAACGGCTGAGAGAAAAACACAGCTATGGAAACACGGGCCGCAACCAATAAGTAACAGATTGGTGTCAAGGGAAAACACCAGGAATGTATATACGGATCCTGGAAATGTAATAACCTATTCGTTCTTTTCAATCTTCGAGTCTTATAAAGTACAAAAATTTAACAATAATGCCTTTTTGCCTTAAGGGTATTGTCTGAAAGCGATTCATTAGAGGAACAGTGCTATTTTCCTTTATATTTTTCAAATAAAATACGAAACATATATATGTTTCGTATTTTTATATAAAAGACATAAAATAGATAAAATTACATATAAATATAAATATGGTGTTTAATGTAATAATGTGGGAACCACAAAACTTGAAATATTCTTTACTATATCTAAATCTGCATCTCTAAATTGGTTTCTAAATTATTCGCTGATTGAATGCCTTCATTTCTTATAGGTTCGTAGAGAAGGATATATAGAATTTCATTGAATATGGACCTAAAGCGTAAAGATATCAGAGTATACAAAAAGATGGGCAAGATAATCGTTCGAAACAGATCGATTGTAGTAATATGTCTTTTTATCTACATGCATGTAATTTGATCCTAATGATCCTAAAGGATTGAACTCCTGTACTATTCCTGTATTTGATCTAACTTGATCCTCTTGAGAGTAATACGACGATTCATGAATTGTGAATAATTTGGTCCTTTCTTCATTTATTCTCTACCCACATAAATCTGTAATACGAATGAGTTGTCAACAAACTTATGTCAACATAACACATAACAGTCATAAGAGACACTCTACCTGTTCACAAGCTAAGGCTTTTTGATAATTACGATAAGTACAAATTTTAGACATACAAAATGAAAGTATTATCTTAAAGCTGAATATTACGTATTCTCTGGAATATATCAGGTGTACCGGAAAGTTATTACCGCTTTTCTAACAGATGTCGCTAGGCTTAAGTTTACAATGATATGATTTCACCTATGTCATGTCATTTTATTATACTGACATCAACCTTCAAAGCTATATATCAGGGGTGTGCAACTCCAACGGTAAGTAGTGGGCAAAGTGTTGCTTAGTTCAATCATTGGCGACGCTGACAACGTGAATTTGATTGGTTAGTTTAAAATAGTTATG
Source organism: Rhynchophorus ferrugineus (assembly GCF_030347505.1). Lineage (NCBI taxonomy): Eukaryota > Metazoa > Arthropoda > Insecta > Coleoptera > Curculionidae > Rhynchophorus > Rhynchophorus ferrugineus. Next base: position 38,567,351 of record NW_027472585.1, on the reverse strand, counting down.
TAGAGACCTGTAAGGAAAATACTTCGCTTTGGTTGGTCTGCCATTTCGCCTGATTACTTTGTGACGTCAGATTTATTGGACAATAATATTTAAATTAAAATCAAATTTTATTTTTAAAATTAATTTATTAAAATAAAATCCTATACAAATATACATAAGTGTAAATAATATAAATATATATAAACAAAAAGCAATAAAAAACAGTTAGGAACTCTATTCAAGGCAAAATTAAAATATCTATAATTCTTCTATAACGCCTTCCTATATTTGTTTAGTGCCATCAATTTTATAGGATCTATTAGAGTTCTAACTTATCATGATATATCAAAGGTAAACTTTAAATTCTTCCCTGTTCATATTGCATTAACTTCATTAAACCAAAAATACAATTACACCTCATAATAACTTTTAAAATTTCTTCTTGAAAATCATTATGGATTGGATAGTTGAAACACTAAAAATTTATGTGTTTTTTAAAGATATTTAGATTTTAGAGCATTTAATCTGTAGAATCTCTAATGTCTAATATAGAAGGTAGACAAATATTGCATGTTGTCTCTTTTTCAGAAGTTTTGTTAGATAGCCTGAAATAAGACTAAAATACTTGTTTATTAGACTCTTGTTTTCCTCAGAGCAACGTTCTCTGAAACTGAAAATATAGACTCAACTGGTGATTTAACAACTTCTAGTGGTACTAGATCTCCCATTAAAAAAGAATATAAGTTATCTAACATGTTCATCTTCGTCACAATTTTCTCCGGGAGAATAACGTGAAAAAATTGAAGGGATGATGAGCCCTTTTAAGGATTTCTCTAACATACTAGGTGAAGGATGCTGTTTCTACCTTCATGATCTCTAATAGATCCAACAATTCTTTAAGCAATCTTGGTTAAGATTTGTTAAACAAATGTAGTTATTTGTAAATTTAGACATTAATAAGTGTAATTAATAATAAGTAATATATAAGATATAATATATATTAATAAGTAATAAATCCCTAAAAGTAGCAATTAAATTTTTAATTGATGGCACCATAACAAATATTTTCTTAACTAGTCAATCAAATTTAAATATACAATAGCTCTACTATAAAATTATTGAACACTGATTGTTCTAAAAAGTTCAAATAATTTAGGGATATTTTAGATTTAAAAGTAGTATTTATTACTACTAATTATCCAGTTATCTTAATTATTACCTTCTCGTAAGACTTCTTTATGTAGATACATCACACTGACAGCATACGAAGAACTTGGTAGATACATTGAGTTTTATAACCACTAATATCTTCATAAGTAGGTTTTGATTTTCTGTAAACAAACAATATATAAACAGACATGTAGTAGATAAAATTTTATATGTACCTGATAAAAACAATGTTGGATATACATTTACCCTAATATCTGTTCGTGAAGGAAGGGTAATTCTAAATTTTTCACTAAAATGTCCGTGACAGACACCATGACGTTGATATATTTGCATTGTGGTTTATCCAGGTAACTTACTACTATTTACTTGATCAACCCATTTTTGCAAAGGAGCGAGATCATTCTTTGGGAAACGATGTCTAATTTCCGTAGTAGATTTTTACCCCGGTACACTACATCTTTCACTACACTGACGCATTGTCATCAATTTTTATATTATCACTCCATAATAATTAATGTTAAACAGAAAAAATGCGTAACGCCAAACGAAGGTTTCTTGATCTAAACAAAAACTAAAACCTTCAAACAACAAACTTAAAAATGGACGCCCATAGAAAATGCTGACTTCACACAATTTGATCTACCAATCACGTTCCATGTTAGTGGAACCAATCACAATTTGCGATCGCAGCGCTACCGTTGGTTGAACTAAACAAAACATTTCCCCAAGGTCGCCTATACCGTGAAATTTCTATTTTTTCTATGCTATATATGTTATATTTTGTTAAAGTAACACCGTCATAGATTTATACCTCTTTAAAAATGTCAAGTTTCGTGCTTGAAAATGTGTATATGAGGCACAGATTACTGAAAAAAACACTAAAATTAATCGCTTGTTGCTAAAAACTTACGGTAAGCATGCTCTACCTCTAAAAACATGTAAAGCACGCTTTCGAAAATTCTAATGTGGTAATTTCAGTGTGCAAGACAAAGAACCTTCTGGTAGACTGAAAAAGTTTAAAGATGCAAAACTGCAAGGGTTATTGGATGAACACCCAAACCAAACTAAAAAACAATTGGCAGAATCGTTAAATGAGGCAAAAGAAACGATTAGCGACCGATTACGAGCAATGAGGAAAATCTAAAACATGAGAAAATACGAGTCCCATCAATTGAAATCACAGGAAAATGGAAAACCGATAAATAGTCTGTGAAGTGTTGCTTCAAAGGTATAAACATAAGTCATTCTTGCATTTCTGCAAAAAACCATGGTTATCACCTGGCAAAGCCGGTCGATCGGCTCTAACGCCAAATCGTTTTGGTTGCAAAATAAATGGGCCCGAAGACGCAGTAAAGTAATTTTACAACACGATTATATGCCTTCTCGTAAAGATGAGACATATTATCCCACCCGCCGTACTCTCCAGGCCTTGCCCCCTCCGACTATCACCTTTTCACACCAATCGGACATGTGCTTGAAGAGCAGCACATCACAAATTTCGAAAAAGTTAGGAAATGGCTCGATGAGTGGTTTTACTCAAAGGACAAACAGTCTTTTTTGGGGATGACATCCATAAATTGTCCGAAAGATGGGCAAGATGTATAGAATCAAGTGTTGAATATTTTGAATAAATAAATTTGTTCCAAGAAGAAGGACCAGAAGAAGAAGTTCCAGAACCTAGAAGATACAGGAGAAGTTGATAAACAGATCCATCAAATTTTTATTTTTTATAGATTTATATGTTCACGAATTATCTATTAGTTTTGGAATTTAAATTAATTAATCTACATAGTACCATTAATAAAACATTACTTCGATATTTATTTAAGTTTATTTTATATAAAAAAATAAATACATTACATATATCGTATAATTAAAAATACAAAAAATATTGGGCAATTATAATTTAGAAGGGACAGTTTATGTTATTTTTCTACTTTTTACCAGATTTTCCTACTATATAAATACCTTCCGGTAATTCGTCTTCCTGAGCAAGCGCTTTATGGTAGTCGTCCCCCACAGGATATGGTGTAGTTGACACAATCTAAATATAAATGAGCATTACCTTTATTATGATTAAAATTAGTTAAATTAATCTACCTTTTTATTGTAATTGTTAAGATTTATAGTATAGAGTCCGTCCTTATTTATTTTAGAACTATATGAATGTGTTACTGGTGGTAAAGGTGTAGATGTATATCGAACAAAGTTATTCTGATATGCAACTGGGGCTAAGGTACTTGATACATGGCTGAGATGATTATTATCTCTAGTATTAGATGAATAAATTTCAACATTTGGTTGATGCTTCGGATAACTCTGAAAAGGTATATTTTAAATAATTTAAGTGAAATTTTCAATGATATTTCGATTAACATATGAATTAATATTAAAAAATTTGTGAAATTTACAGAATAATACTTGAAAATTAATTTACAATCTTTATAATAGATTCAGTTCGTTAAATTTCGTCGATTTAATGAAAGAATGTATGGAATTAGCGAGATTAGAACGCAACTACATAATAAGTGATAGTTTAAGCGTAAATAATGCAAATTTAATATAAAACCCTGGAATTATTTTAGCAGCTCTTGCGAATAGAATGGATTCAAAATTAATCCATTTGTCTCCTATTATTCCAAGCCAATAAACATTTATCCGATTATGAAAAGCCTCTATACAAAATAATTTCGACAGAATGTTGCAAAAACTAGACAAAAGGATATTAACAAGATGAAACAAGATGTTACGAAATGGAGGTAACTAAACTTCTATTAACTATTGAATATAGAAAATTAGTTTCCAACATTTTTTATAAGAAGTTACGGCCTATACATTATCTTGGAATTATTTGATGTAAAGCAATATAATCGTGGAATATTATTATTGAAGAATATTATTTAATACTATCGAAATTCTTCCCCGCTTCAATTATTTAAAAGTGGTAATTTTAAGGTAAATGACAAAGAACGGTATGAAGGAACAAACACACATGGACACAATGAACTCAAACTCTTAAAGAAGCTTCAGACATCTTAGCACTTGATGATATATTCCTACACTTTTAGATGCGATGAGAAAGATACAAAAAGATGGAAAATGGCTACCACAGGAATTAACTGAAGGAGTTACTGTTATTCTAGCACATTGTAACTGGCATTTAGAAGTGAATGTCCTACGAAAATCTTCGCAAAAAATCATGTATTAGTCGGGAAGATCGGAATATTCATAGCCATAAAGTCGTTCTCTGCGTAGAGTGGATCTAAGGTGTAGTGTATTACGTGCTACCAAAACTTAATGAAACTGATACTGTAAATGATCATAGTCAAACTAGATTGTCCAAAAAGATGGGAAGAAGTTGAAAAATATGATAATGTACCCTTTTTTCTAGATAAATGCCATTTTGAAGTAAAAAATATATACCAAGTATGGTATTCTATGAAAATTTTATTTTACTGTTAACTAAATAAAACAATTACAATATATATTAATTAGTATAATTATAAAATAAAAAAGAAAACCACAAGTGGTAATTAATTTGTTATAACAAATGGGCTGAAAAGTCCTTAGCGTAACAAAGGAAACGCATTCTTTTGTTCAGAATTGACTTTGTTCATCAACGTAATCTCCATCAAGCCACACAATCATTTCACCTCAAAATAGGCCTGTGACCAGTTGCTGTCCACTCAGATGATGATCGTTTTGATTCTGGAGTGAAGTGATTGATCTATATTTAATTCATTGTCACATATCGACGCAAAAATTCCGGCTTGTTACGTTTAAATATTGCGAAACACTGCTCAGAATCATCAGTCAACTCATACTTGTTTTTCATCAACAATGAACAAACGCGGCACCTACTTTGAACAGAGCTTTCTCATCGTCAAATACTCATTCAATATAAAACTAACACGTTCTTTTGATATCTCGACGATGTGATCTAACTCACGCAACTTCACTTATCAATCATTCAAAATGATTTTGTTGATTTTTTGATTTTTTCTGGTATTATCACCTCATTTGGACGTCCACTATGTTCTGCATCATTGGTGTCTCTACGACCACGTTTGAAGTCAGCAAACCAACCTTTATTATTTTTATTCTGATTTCTGATGGAGCGGAGTCCTTATAATATTTCTCAAGTCATTGCTTCGTTTGAACGGTATTTTCCTCATCAAGAAGCAGTGTAAAATTAAAACACGAAATTGTGTTTGATCCATTGTTTTGAAAATAACAAAAGTAGTGTCACTCTTAGAAGAATAACTCACAAACTTATGAGCAGAATATCATGAAATTTGAACGGTTTTTTAAGGCTAGTACTAATTGAGAAGCGATGAAGGCATTAAAACTAACGCCATCTATGTGTTAGGCCGCAGACTCTTCAGCCCATGTGTTACGTGACCGAATAAAGAATTACATTGCATATTAGTGCACCACCATATTATTATCCACTACAAATTAGTTAATGTGAAGAATTAATTCCGTGTCTAAATTACTGTAATTAGCGAATGAAAATTAGAAAAAGCACAAATTAAATCTGCCGGTAGTTCGACTATGGCCGGATCATTAGCGAAACTACCGGTTATCCCATAACCAAATATTTACCCTTAATCCATGATTTACGGGTCCACCGACTAAATAGGCGGAGGGGGCGGGGGTCGTCGGAACATCAACGTAATTTACAGGGATCCGGGTTGGGCCCGGTTGTTCCAACACGAAGGCTGCGGGGTCTTTTAGGGGACTGAGCAGTTGCTAAAACAAGGGATGTTTTGCTACATAAAACGAAAATAAATGACTGGCCGTCTCCTTCAAAGAATTCCGTACCATTTTCGTAAATATCAATGTCCCTAAAGACGAACTACAATTATATTAAATTTAAAGGTAACATCATATAATTTATCTAACATATAAAAAACATATTTAATATGCTGTGAAGAAATAAACCATAAAATCCATTACAACAGGTGGTTGAATAACTTTTTCCTTCAGTACGAGATTTTTTAATTGAAGTTAACACAAGCTTACAAATTCGGATCCACCTTTGAAACCAAGCAGATGACAAACGATTCGGGACATTATTTTACGTGCTGAACTCAGATCTTCAATTAATATGTCAAGATTGATCCTAGTTTTCGAGTTTGTGCATGATAACAGTACTGTTCACTTATATGTAGCGACAGCAATGACCCTTTATGCCACCACGCATTCACTTACAGCAAGTTCAAAGATTGGCAACGCTGGTGGATTGGTACCATGCAGTTCAAAGTTATAAAAGACTACCACGCCAACGTCTTGCTCCCTTTTCTTTTCTCTACTCCCTTATAACAATAACACTTCCACACCGCTACCGTACTTCCTCTATCTAACTTAATATCCTGTCCATTCTCCCGTCGACCACATGTATAATTTATTATCGCAATAAATAAGTTTTCATTCAACCAGTATTTTCAGTTCCCGTACGAATTTCTTCCACAAAATAGTAGTGAGTGTTCGGACAAACAATCGCATCGACAGCCACACATTCCGACTGACCGACCAGACAAACAATCCTACATATAATGACTGTCAGCTGATAAAGTTGTATCAAACGTCATGTTGTGCTGATCTATGTTAAGCTGTGTTACGATTCTGCTTCAGAATGTATGAAAGTGCAGAGACAACATCGCAAAGTCGACTCAAAGTATTTTCGTTGCGTTAATGGATGTCATATGCTCGGTAAACGTGGAGAAATCATGCCAATTAAGATGTGTATTTGTAGTACTTTAGTTATGCTATAGTAAACATGGACAAGCCAAGAGCAATACTTATATTGTAATAAAGCCCTATAAGTGGTCACTTATTGAGAATACTCGTATATACTCTTCATTTTCTGTGCTAACGTTATAGAAAGACTACTCATCATTAAAATGAATGCTACTTTTTTTCAATATAAATCGATTGGTATATGTACGGATGTGTTATAAGTAGCAATGCGAGTTCCACGTACGGACAGTAATCCATTGACAATTTGACCAAATAAAAATGCAAAAACGCGTGATAAAGCAACAGAATGGGTATCATCGACAATTTGTTGCAAAATTACCATAAGATTAGAGCTCGAATATCTTTGAAATACATTTTCTGAATTCATATCTTTTTTCTCACCAATCTCGGGCAGCACAAACGACAAACAAGGACAGATACAGCGAAAATGGAAAGGTGATACCAGAGCTTTTAAGGACCAAGGCATAATGAGTAATTGCTGTTGGACCCTAATGCGTGAAATTGATCCAAAGCAGAATAAAAGACTCTGTTTATTTCTAACTTATACTTTTTAAATCAATAAATGGTCGTTAATAATCAAATATAGTAAAATAATGAATTCATTGAATGTTTCGAAAACTAGAGCCAATTTTTAAAAACGGGCTGCAGATTTAAATTTTGTCTCCAAATTTATCTTATAAACTTTTTTTTGAGCTTTTGGTTGTTCATGTTCATAACCATATATACTTGTCAATAACATATTATTAATAATAGTTGCCGTCTAATTTACGATTTGTCTTTACATTATCTCATTCATCATCTTTCTGTCTTTCATCATTCCTTGTTACGAATCTCATAATTTATTGATATATGAAATCCGAAGGTCTCAGTGAAAATAATTGTTCCTATAGTATCTGGTTTCATCCACAATACTTCTCAGTATCTTCTTTTGAAATGGTTGTATTATGTTGATATTACATCTTGGAGAACATCCCCATAACTGAATTTCATTACGATGTGTTGCCAAGACAACGTTGGTATCTTCACAGAACTCCGCCCCCCCTCTCAATTATCTATGGCCAACTTCCTATTTAGGGCATAGTATTTGTAAACCTAAACACTAAACACTATTCAAAATAAGCTATCACTTCAGTTAAATCAAGAGATAAAATGGTTTATATTTTGACAGCTACAAACAAAAGCAGAGAAGACTGATTTTCAGAAGACTGAAATATAAGCTTAACAAATTAATTACTTTAAGCAATTTGGAATATATCAGCTTCACCCTTTGATACAGTTGCTTAAAGTAATCAATTTTTTAAGCTTATATTTCTATGGTTACATTCAATGGTGTGTTCCACGGTGTAGGACCAATCTGTATCTTCTCTAAACTGCTGATATCTCAATAAAGAACAAACAGTTTTTACAGTGTTATTTTCCGACGATAATATCATTATGGTAGTAGTAAGTAGCAGTTAATAAGATCCACAAATAAATTAGAGACTGAAGAATTCGGAAAATCTCCCCTTGTCCGGAAAACCAGAACAAACCTAATTATACCACTTGAAGGATGGCCAATTCCTTAGGTAAAAAAAAACGAAACATCTTAGCAAAATGGTTAGTCTCTGCAACATGGTAAACAATGGTTTGACAATTCTCTAAATAAAATATAAGTTTTCCATTTAGTATCATTGAGTTATTCACTAATGATACTTTTATTGTTTGATTTGAAGAAATCTGCTGCCGACTGAATCCCATCAAAAGTTTTTTAAAACTTAAGGAGATAGTGCTCCATCATACCGATTTTGATTTTAACGGCTTAAAACTGGCGATTTTGATGTTAATGGCATCGAAATGGAGAAACAAAAAATTCCAAGAGAGTAAATTACAAAACTTATTCGACAAAATCTCTATCAAACTTTCATAGAACTTTCAGGTAGCTTAATAATTGATGAATTAACTTTTCCCAGTGGCCTACATATGATGAGACGTAAAATGAGATGAGAAATAACTGAAAATACTATCCCAAACTGATTCAAAATCGTGGATGCATCGTTTACCAGACTAAAATGAAGAGCTTTATGTGACCTGTTGTGACTGACGATGAAAATCAGTCTACTACGACTATCCCTGTTACAAAATATCATGAGTTCGTATCGAGACCGAAGTGGAATATTGATTTCCAGAAAGTCGTATTGTCGATATGGTTTGATCAGGAAGATGTGGTATATTACGAGGTTCTAGAACCAAAGCAAAGTATTGTAAATGAAAGAATAATCAGTATATATATCAAGAACCTAATAAGTGACACGTATTTGTCTTGATCAGACTTCTAAAAAACCTTCAAAAATTTATCTAAACTATTATATTTTCGAAAACACAATGATATTATTCGCAAATGAATCTTTATAAGTCAACGCGATAAATGATTTATCTCTAAATCTAAACTATTAAGGAAAAATATCCGAATCTCCGAAAATTACTCGAATCATAAACAATGATGGCGACTTTATACGTCGTTGAAGAAAGCTAATCGGCTATGGGAATAAGGCATCTCGGAGATTCGGCCCGTCAGCCGAAGCCTAAAATTATAAACAGTTACGACTTACGTACAGAAGAAAAGAGAACAAGTAATTTTACGCTAAATAAAATTTGATTTTCTTCTTTATAGTCAATAATCTTGTCTCCTGTATTACGAAAACGGTTAGCATATAAAATATAAATTATAATTAAGGGGCTCTCGATGATTTTTAGGACGTGAAATTATCCGTTTTTATGTCTATCGCGTTTCTTTACTATGTGCAAATATAATTTAACATAAAAATACGTACTAAGGGGGGTTTTACAATTGTTTAAACGTTACTAATAGTACAATTATATTGGCCGTTGACCGAGCACAATTTAAAAAAAAAGGAAAGGGAAGAACCTAATTTATTTCTCGAAAGGAAGCCACAGTTTCAACTACGTACTATTGTAATAGAATCAGCTAACAGCACGAGAAAATATACCATCGTTTTCAGATTTTTTTATATTTTAAAGTCTCCTTTCCCCCAATGAGGGTTTATCTGGACCGGACCTACTGTTTAACCTGGGCTCCGAACCACGATCCTCGACATTAAACCTACCGATTGGCCAACTTAAAAATCATCCCAGAAAACATCTGGTCTTATCCAGCCTGGTTACTGACGCGACTGGGGTCATTTTCCTTATCGGATTTTACACTCTCGCTTAAGACAGTCACAAATATTAAACATTTACGAACACAAATTTACAACCATGCACCAGCAGGATTCGAAGCCGCGACTCTCGCAACAGCAGCAGGTGGATCATTCTGTCGCCTTTACCACTGCACCAATCAAGCTGGTAGTTAATAAATTAACCATTATGAGAAATTATGCTAGTCATTAGGAGCAGAGAGTACGAAGTAGGTTTCTATCTGTAACATTATTGAAACAATTGGCAGTTGTTTTGGTGCAAGGATTGGACGGCATTCATTTGGAAACTATTCGGGCGCTAATCCGCAAAGAAATTCAGCTGTTTCAAAAGCAAATAGTGACTTGAACAAATTATTAACAAATAAATATTGTGTATATGTCAGGTATTCATATTAGTTCGTTAACCAACCATAGTATTTTGTACGTCAGATATCATTATTGTTACATTCAACTAAATGTTATAATTTAAATATTTTAGTAGTATTATAATAAATATAAAACATAATTTGTTATCACATTTTTTGTAAAATGAATCTATTACCTAACATGTTCGAAAGCAATCTAGTTATATATAATAAAATATTCATACCTGTTCTTTACCATCTGTACCATAGTCGTAATCAATATACTGAGGAGAAAATTTATTCTGAGGTTGTTGGTAAACATCATATTGGGCAGAGTTAGGTGCAGGTGATGGTGATAACTTCTGTTGTGTACTGTCAGGATCTTCTTCATATCTGACATCAGCTTTATATCTATGAATAATATAAAACCGTTTCTCAATGTATATAAAATATATATGTTATTTACTATATCTATAGGTCACTGGGGAAATAGTAATTTCAATTCTTAAATTTTTTTAATAATTTTATTTTACATTATGTTAATTATTAATAGTAGAGAGTCAAATTATTGCGTTTCCAACCTCGTCAAACACTTTTTTCACTATTCTTATTTTAACGTGGGCTCTGAACCACGGTCCTCGGCATTAGGCGTACCGACTGGTCAGTGACCACCTTAGAGACCAGCCCAGAAGACATCCGCTCTTACCTGACCTCTTAAGCCTGGTTACTGATATGACTGAGATGGTTACTTTTGTTGGATTTTCCATTGTTGCCTATAAAGACATTTACAATTAAAATCACAAACATAAAGTACATTCATGCCCCTGCAGGATTCGTAACAGTAGGAGGAGCGTCCTATCGTCTTGACCACTACGCCAACGAAGCCGGTTTAACTTCTTCTTAGGTATATGGTTCACAAATATGAGATAAAACATCATCGGCTTTTTTCGATACTTTCTGTATTATTTTCATCGACTTCTTCGACAATTGACAGACCAGGATCTGTAACATCCCGATGTCCTGAGCCTTAGCTGCATTTTCCTTTTAAGAAGTAAAAGAGCAAAATATAACTGGTATTCTATAATCTGTATTTTCAAAGCCCAATAACTTTCAACTGATTAAACGTATAACAAAACTTTTTTTTAATGAATTTAAAAGCAAATGGCATACATACTACAACTAGTTATCCACTACCACCATCTACTATTTTTTAAGTCCACATCCAAGATTTCAAATCTAAACTTAATTAGCATTTGATTGATGTATACTCCTAATGGTGCAGTCCCTATAGTTTCAAAAAAGCGACACAGACTTTTCAACCTCCGGGTAGGTTCACTATTGTGAAGCAGTCGGATTATCGCCCAAGGAGCCACCATATATTAAGCCTTATGCAAAGTTCTGCTCATTTATATTTGAAATTTTCATTTCACTTGAGCTTTATAATCAGACTCTGGCTTTATATTCAGATTCTAGCTTTGTATTTAGAATGTTCTATGAACTGTTTAATGGGCAACGGTCTAGCTCTTTAATAAATATAACTAGATATATTCTTCTTTAAAACTATCTATTAGGAAAAACTGAAATTACTTTTTCCGATACTTTATGTAATATTACCAAATGAAAAAACTGTATAAACCGTCCTTCCTCTAAAATCTTTTTACAAGCTCTTCAACAAAAACTGACGCCATTACATCGATAAAAGCAAAACAAAATTGCGCTAAAACTGTATTTATTTCAGAAAACAGCTCGTTAGAATGGAAAAAAGGCGCCCCCTCTATACCGACATAATTTACCGACGGATATTAATATCGCACGCAAAAGAGTAGAAGAAAGAGAAGAAAGAAATGGAAAGACCCATCGGGAAATTGTATTTGTTCTCCTTGTTGCGTCTGCGAATTTTCCATTATTATTATATATTAGAATACAGAAGAAGCGAAAAAACTATTATTTTGTCTTGCATGTTCAATGATGATGTTTTCCTTTTATCTCTAAATGAAATTAAGTAAATATAGATTGAGACAACCCGTCATAGTTTCACCAATAATCCCTTGTTATGAATATGTACCAAAGTATGTGTTAAAAAATCAAAAATATAACATGCATTGGAACTCTACATAACTCTCAAACCAACAGATCAACCATAATAAACCTGGGATTACGGCGATTTATAAGAAAGACAAAAAGAGTAATACTAATTGGTACTAACATACCATCTCAAACAAACAACAACAATTAATGGAAAGAGAAACTAATATTGATAAATACGAAAAATTAAATTATACGTGACTAGCGACCCGCTCCGGCTTCGCACGGGTGCAATGCTGATACTAAATTAAATACACTACAGAAAAAATATGAACGTTGTATATAAAAACATAGCGGCCCGCTCCGACTTTGCACGGGCATAAAATATATATGCCTTTGTCACTCAATGAAAACATGATTAAAATCGATCCAGTATTTTTGGTTCATTCATTACTGCCCTTGGCCTGCACGCATTAAATTTGGAGTAAAACAATTCCTCTTCCCCTATACTTACTATGAAGATTTCCTGCTATCTTTGGAATATCTAAATTCATACAATTTTTATTACATTACACATTTTTAAACGCAAATTTTAAATTTGTAATATCTCCGAAAATATTTGTTTAATTTACATGCTGTAAGGAACCATATTGATCTATATTAATTGCACACTGTATTTAAGGTACTTAATTCGATAAGGATTAATGCCGTATTGCTTAAAATAGCTTCGTAAATAAGCCATTTTCTCACGTAAAAAGTAAACAATAAAAATGGTTAATGTGGGTTATCCCTAAAAGATAAACATATACCATCGCGGACTTTTTTGTAGACCTTTTTATGGTGTACAATACTGTAGTACATTAATTTGATCTAACTCGTAGGGTTAGACAGCGTTTTTGCTAATTGCTAAATAAGCCTAAAAAATAGGTTAATTTACGACATCACGTTAGAAACCTCTAAAATTAGCAATGTTGCCTTAGTATAATATGCATGTATTATACATATAAACCTTCCTCTTGAATCACTCTATCTATTGAAAAAAACCGCATCAAAATCCGTTGCGTAGTTTTAAAGATTTAAGCGCACATAGGGATATAGGGACAGAAAAGGCGACTTTGTTTTATACTATGTAGTGATATAGTAACATAAATTACCCATCCTTGTCTGCCTTGTAAGAAACTATTTGTAATCTGCCATCGGGAAGTTTCACCCGGTATTCTCCATTAGTCGCCTTGGCACTTTGAACTTGCTGATGGGAAAAGTCGTCACCAGTTTTCTTATCCAGAACTTTATAGGCAAATGCGTAATCTTTCTTTGGCTGTAACATTAAAACAATGCAAATTTTAAGAAAGGAGAAATTATAAAGGCGGCTATGAATATATTTTGTTGAATTATATTATATTGCTATATATAGTTTATAGGACAAAATTTTAACACTATTTTTCAGCAACCCTGATAATGTAAACAACAATACAAAGAATTATTTTTTTTATATTATTTAATTAATATATTGTTAATAGTCGTTTCCGTCTAACCTACATTTTGTCTTTATGATAACTTAAATCTAGGTACATAACTAGGAGGACCCATCGGCCCTATCTCAGTCTCTGTTGAAATAATGTTTACACATCTCACTGCTGAATATTTTAATATATGCTACTACACAACACTACACAAGATCAGATGGTTTGATTCTTTTCAATCTGTTCTGGTGGTATCCAATAGTTGTAATATTTCAATATTCGTCTGAGAATGGAGTCTTTCCTTATGCCCCTTGCAATTCTGTTGATTTCTTGAGTGACTGTGGGTATCTGAAGGTCTCGATGTAGATAATCACTCTTATATTATATATATTATCAAAAATTTGTATTTTATTTATGTTACCCTTTGCAGAACATCCCCATAATTGAACACCGTATGTCCATATAGGTTTCAATATTTGCTTTTGTAATAACAATTTATTATTGTGATTTTCTTCCAATTAGCCAGTACATTTTCGTATATTTTAATTCCAGTTCTTTTCTTTTCTTCTTTATATGTTTCTTCCAGAGAAGTTTTGCAGAAATTCATTTCGAGATATTTAGCTGTATTGTTGCTGTATGGAATGATAGTATTATTTAATGTTATAGGTATTGTTATACTTTCATTAATTCTTATTTTCCAAGCTTGTGTCCAATTATTTATATTGTCACTTGCTGTTGTAATTTTCGTGAGGCTTCTTCACTATTGTCTCCGACAGCTATAATCACAGTATCATCAGCAAATGTAGCCATCGTAATATTTCCGTTTGTGGTATATCACAAGTGTAGAGTAGACAAAGCATTGGTTCCAGTACACTTCCTTGTGGCAACTGCTTTAGCTTCTTTTATTGTAGAGTAAGCTTCTTCTTGTTTGACTCTAAACATTCTGGTTGTAATGTATGATTTTAATAGTTCGGTATGTAGTTTTGGTAGCATTTTCTGTAGTTTATGAATAAATCCTTCACGCCAAACCTTATCGAAAGCTTGTGCTTTTAGGTTTTTTCCCTCTATGATCGGTTTTATTCTTTTCAACATAAGTTTTTCAAAAACCTTAGATATTACTGGTAACAGTGATATAGGTCTATAGGCTTTTATTTCATATGCTGACTTCCCAGGTTTTGGGACCATTATAATTTCCGCCATCTTCCAAATGTCTGGGACATGTTTTAATCTAAATGCTGTATTGATCAAGTTGGTGAGTTTTATAATTCCCTTTCTTGGTAGTTTTTGCAGTAATTATCATATTATTTAATCGTAGGCTGGTGATTTTCTGGGGTTAATGTCAGTTTTAATAACTTTGGTTAACTCTTTCGGCGTGACTAATTCAATCATCGAATTTTCAGCTTCTATTCCGGCAAATTATGTTCAATATTAGTTTCGTTTGGTTTGAAAGTTTTTTCTAGATATTCAGCAAATGTCTCTGCTTTTTGGTGATTGTCACGTGCCCAATACCCACATAGGTCTCTTATAGGTGGACTATGTAGACATGAGCGCTTTAGATATTTCATGGCTTTCCAGAGGGAATAATCAGTTTCTTTATCATCTGATAAATTTCTCAGATAGCCATTTATGGTTTTGTTTTTAATTTCCAGTATTTCTCCTTTCAGTCTTTGGGTTATATTGTTTAAAATATTTTTATTTTCAGGTGTTCTGTTTTGTTGCCATTTTTTTTTTCGTAAATTACGTTTTTCAGCTACCATTTCCTTCACTCATTTTGGATAATTAATTCCTTTAGTTGTACTCTTAATTTCTGGAGTATTATTCCGAGCAGCTTGTTGAATATCTACTACGAATTTTTCTACTTCAAAATGTAATTGTCCAGTTTTCTTGAGGGGTACATTTAGTTGAATTCGTTTGTTCAATTCTTCAGCAAATCCTTCCCAGTCTGTGCCTTTAATTGTTAACGTTGGGTTTCTTTCTTTTCTTATTATATTTTCGCTCAACGTCAGAATCAATGGCGTATGATCTAAACTTAGCTCAAAATTTTCTTCGACTTTTATACAGTTGGATGTTATGTTTCTTACTATGAAGAAATCTAACAGGTCTGGGGTTTTCTCTTGATCAGTTGACCAATAAGTTGGTTTTCCAGTTGACATGTAACTACATCTTAGTTCACCAGCTGCTTTATGTAGTTCATTGCCTTTAGTTGTTGTCATTCTGGATCCCCATCTTGTATTTTTTGCGTTGAAATCAACTCCAATTATACATTTTTCTCCCAGGTTGCTTAGGACATTCAAATAATTTTCCTTTTTTTGAGTCCAACTTTCAATCATATGTTATCTCAATATAAAAATGATTCCACAATTCAGATCTTGATTTTACTCTGTGCCATTCTATTGAAATATAAACAGCGCATTTGGAGGAACATTCTTAAAGGCAATAATATACCTATTCTATAAAAATATGTAAAAAGTGGTGCCTTCAATAATCTGTATATATCACATTTTACCCCTTTCGTTAATTACTCATTTCTGTCTGGTTTGATTGAATAACATTGTTCGAAATTTAAATATTTCTCGGATTGTCTCAAAAATACACCATCTTACCATCTTCCAATCTTCCAATTTCAGTGGAAATTTTAACAGAAAAACGAATGAAGACAGGTTATAGCTAAAGGTAAACAAATTTGAAAGTTATTTTGTGATTAAAGTTGGTGTCTATTTCATATCTTATACTCAATAGCGTTTAAAATTCATATTACTCCTTTTAGAACAATATTTTGTTTTATTTTTATTGTTTATCATTATTGTGGTTGTTGTTTTTATATAACCCTTTCAAGAATTTCCAAACAATTGTGTCGGCACAGATATGCAAATTAGTTGCAAACTGTTGACTTTGCATGCGCTTATCCGTTTACTTGTTCGCAAACTTATTAATATATTTTGGTAGACGAAAAAACGACCAAAATAGAATTTTAAGGCTTTCCGAGATTACGGCATCCATGTCGAGTTATACGAGGCGTGATAGTCACGTAGCGCGAATAAAATTCGATTAAAATACGACCCAGTTCTTGTTTAATCGCCATCTTTTTGCTATGCTTATATTATTCGACTTTATAACAAATAAACTGTATTCCATTAATTAGATTATCAATAAAGTATTTATGTTTAAAGAATCATAATACATTCACATTTTATAAAACAACTAAGAAATAGAAAAGAAAGCAAACTTTTCCTGAAGCTAGTAACTGATAAATAACGAATGAAAATGGTCATAATCTGCAGAGGCATTATGATCAACATGAAAGAATGATCAGCTAAATATTGCCGCAGAGTACAATGAGGTTAAGAAGTGACATATTCCCTATATATTGACATGAATCCATATTGTTTTCAAGTTTTTGAAAGCCATATTTTATTCACAATATAGTGGGAACTGGTAGATATCTCTCAAAAATGAACACCCTGCTCAGTCAGAATATATGATTACGACTAGAATAAAACTTAATTAGAACAACAATATTATTAGTTCAATATTGCTTTGATTTATTCAATATACTACAGTATACTGCAGCCTGGTCAGTGGACAAATTAACTTTATCAAACTTTGGCTTGTATTACGACGAGAGATTTACCTTCATATTACGAGATTTTTCTTTCATTTTATGATTTTCAAAACTCAAATTAAATAAAATAAATAAATTAAAACTTTAGGAATACTGAAACCTCACAGTTTTATTGATGATGAATCTGGAATTTACACTACTGATAATTTAATCGTATATAAGGTGTTGCGAACACCGAACCAAATAGTCCATCAACGATATAAACTACTCTTTAGAGCTGTTCAAGTGAAAAAAGCTCACATCATTAAGTAATAATGAATGAAACTTCATTATCAACATATTGGTCAGAAATATCGTTAAAAATAAGTGAATTGAGTGTTAGCATTAGTTGGTGAGAAGCAGCCTAATATCTGCTAGCAAATAATCTGGAGAAAGTAATATTATCACTAATAAATCAACAAAATCAAAAAATTAAGAAGATTAAGAAATCAAGAAAATAACCTCATATCCAAAAACCAAAGTTCTGTGTTACGTGTTAGAAACCAATGAAAATATTGTTTAAGCTAAAAATTAATAACTTTTCGAAATGATTCCCCACCCATCCTACTCTCTATATTTTACCCTCAGCGAATACTATTTATTTTCAGACACCCCAAAAGGATTTCCTGTGAAAAATCTCCAAAATTGAAGTGAAATTACTCTAAAAGAATGGTATGTTCATCAAAACATTAAATTTCTAAAAAAATAAACCGAAATTTTATTGAAAGTTGTGTTTTGTTAACTCACCAGTAATCCCTGATACTTTTTTAGGTCTTGCGCTGGATGGCTGAGTACTTTAGCACCATGGTTAGCCAAGGCATCGTATATTTCATTATCTTGCTGATGATCCTGCTGACAAAAAATATAACTATATTAAACCAAATGTCACTAAAATTACGATAAATATTTCACAAAATAATAGTAGTAAATATTCCATCCCCCCAAAATCTGGAATAACAATAATGAAGCCAGAACTATTTCGCTTGTTTATGAAACCGTTTAGTATCGTTGTATTTGCATTATAAATTTAATTGGTAGAATGCGTCAAGTAGCTTCGAAAACTGGTTATTTCGAACATACCCCTGCATTAATCTGTTCGGTGCACACGCAGGTTATTATCAATTAAATAAATAATTCCCATTACAACGAATCTGCGCGGAAAAGAGAAAAAACAGGGGGAACGAGATAGATAAAATATTTGAAATGAAAATGTATTAGAGCTCCAGGCACTGTTTATTTAACCACAAATTACGTTTCAAAAATTAATTTTCAAATTCTCCATCTATTTATTTTAAACCATTATGAAAATACGTTTCACCAGAAATCGGTCTGACCTATACAAAAATATATCATTTTCCTGTATTAATAAATATGTATTTATTTTAAATAGAGAGACCTTTAAATGCACTGGAAAAAATATTTTTTTATTTTGGTCTGCCAATTAAAGTAGTTTCTTCCGAAGAAACTTAAAAAATAAGAAAACAGTTACAAATAACTGATATAAAAATGTTTACTTTTTCACGTAAAATAATAGATAGATCAGTCAGTGAATCGCTATTTCAATATAGTTCTAAGAACGTGTTCATCAATCAATTAATGTATTCACTGTTATGTATAAATATAACCAAATCATGAAAGAAATAAATCTTGGATATAAAGATCCGTCCTGTGGTAGCATATATAAAATAACAAGATTGGCAATTATAGACTTCTTTGTAACTTCCCAAATTCTTGCAACTACTGTTTGTACAACGTGGGCCAAATGTCCAATTTCATTCCATTCAAGTCCCTTTTGATTGCCTATAACTTTGTTCAAAGAAAATGTAAGTAAGTTTGGATTTCATAAAAAGTTTATTTAGTCTTTAAATTATTTTTCGTTATCATTGGAAAATTATAACGGCTAAATAGTGACCGCGATTAGCTATATAACTTTCAGCTCTTCTGCAACCTCTGAGGCTGAAATTCTTCAATTTCGCGACGAATATTGTCTTTAAGATGTTGAATCGTTTGGGGCTTATTCACATGAACTCTTGGTTTTGAAAAGCCCTATAAGAAAAAGTCTGATGCTGTTAAATCCGGAAATCTGACTGGCCATGTTAAATCGCCACTTCGCGAAATCTTCGTGGAAAAACGTCATTGAATAATTGAATTCTTGAACGAGCAGTTTGTGCTGTGGCCTCATCTTGCTGGCTGAAATCACATGATCCTTGCTCTTCCATTTCAGGTCCAGGAAAATTTCGAATCAGGTCTTTAGTACCGTTCAGCAGTTAATGATGTTTCCAGTATGAATACCACACCATACAGTTGTTTTAGTGGATGTTTCATAAATTAATTGAGGATTCTGTGTTCCCTAAGACCGATTGTTCTGTTTATTGAGGTGGTTATTGTGTGAGGCAGTGAGAAAATGGCCTTCGTCGCTCATTATCACTTTAGACAAAATTCGCCTTAAACTGCGTGTGGAAATGTGTAATTGGGAACCACGTCTCCGAATTGATGTTTCTGGAGACTCTGTAACACTATCGCGCACCAGAGCCACATTTTCAGCTTTGCGAGACGTCCGTTGTCTTCCAGAATGAGGCCTGTAAAGCTCACAAAACTATATGAACATCAGAAGTCTAACTAAACTCGCAAGATATGGTTTTGAATTTTGATAACTGAGAGAGAGATAATAGAAGTTGTATATTTTATTCATATGTAGCTACAGTGGATTCTGCATTAACAATCAATTAGCTATGAACTGTACACTATGGGTAACCTAGATGAACAGAGAAATGTATTAATTTATTTATTATTCCATATTTAGGCTTATAACAAAAAAGTAAAGAAAGATTATATATATATATGATGCTCTGAAATTGTTATAGTTCTGAAAATAAGCTTACTTATGATACTTTGTTCTTATGTTCGTGGTGTAGAAATTTAAACTTAATCGGAAATTAGATTTGTTAAATGCTATTTAGAAAATGTTAGTGAGTGTTAGTTCTTTAGATAATTTGCATATATTTTAAAATATTTTAATACACAAATATTTGTTGTTTTAATGTATGTGATATATTAAATACGTTTCTGATCTTATATTGAAAATACTGTGAAAGTTAGTTTTAGTAACATATTATTCTAAAATTATTACCTACTTTGTTCTCTAAATAACTTCCTTTATTATGAGATATACATAATTATCTTAATAAATTGTGGTCCAATTCTGCGAACTTATTGAAGACTTTAGTATACCTCTGATACATGACTTACAGTCTATTAATTATTATTTTCATGTACTTTTTTATAATACAAAAATAACTAAGAGCTCCGATGAAATTTTAAAAAGCTATATATTCGAAAAACAGCAAACTACTACATAGCGAAAAGCCAAAAACAGCTTTCATTGTATTCAGAAAACATTCACGCCGTTTCGCATTCTGTATGAGCTCGCAGATACAAAGGGCCATTTTAATGCAAGTCTTGTGTTCCTAAATATCCATATTAGAAAAGCCGGTCCGACTTCTACTAATACGGGGGGACAATATTGCGAAAATGTTTATAATAAGGCAAATTATTAGAGCCATGAAATCTTTTACGGCTTTATGCTGGAGGCGGCGCAAATATTTAGCATGACAAAGATATGAAATATTAAGCGTTGTTCCCGCTTTAAAATATCGCAGCACTTGATGTTCCGCGCTTTAAATGTGTCAGGGATGTGCTTCTATCCTTATATATTCATAGAGCAGTTTTTATATTAATCTGTACCGCCTCTTGTAATTTAAACGTCTGGCTGTGTCGTGAATTTATCGTCACTTAATTTAATTTAGTAGACGTACAACGATAAACAGAAACTAAGAATATTGCTCTTGCGAAATAATATTAGCAGAGGAAAGAAAATTATTCAAACTAACAGCCCAAAACAGTCGAAACACATAGAAAAAAGGTATGTTAGAACTGGAATATTATTACGGGTGCAGATGAAACAGCTATGACTGACCAACAGTCACTTCCACCATATTTTTTGCTTAAAGTGTATTTGGATTTTGCTGGATGGTAAAATCGGAGTCAAAGTTACTCAAATCAATAAAAAAAATTAGGAATATAATCCAAAACCGCAAGACAAACAGAAAATATTAGGTAATGATAATGATATAATTTTTGGTATTTTGAATCAACTAGTGTTAAAAGTATATCATATATAGGTGTAAATATATAGTCTTTTCAAAATAACAGTGAACTTGCGTCATTAAGATGTCCAGTGCATTACCTATAACATATTTAAACTCGTTTTCATAAAAGACGATATTTTCCTTCTCATTTTATTCTAGTTAAAAAGAGATACAATGCTATCTGATACGTTCGAGCATGTAACCGAATTAACCTACAAAATTCGCCTAGTTGCCAAAAGTCTGCATAATTCTTCAAAACTTTATTGATAATAATTGCAGGTCAAAAAGCAGCAAACATTATTTTGGTGGTTTGCTTGTTTTGACGAATTTCAAATTGCTTCTAATTATTATTCTGATTGAAAATGCTGAAGCCATTAGCAAATCTGTCACGGATTAATTTATTAATTATACTTGATAACATAATTTTATTTACATTAGAAATGTGTCATATGTCAATATATATATATATATATATATATATATATATATATATATATATATATATATATATATATATATAAATCTTCTAGACACATAAAATAATATACTTAAATCAAGACATGGAAATTTTGAATATTTTAGGTCCCAGTATTGTTTTAACAGCTTGTGTATAATTAGCATAATTACATTTAATTAGTCAAGGTATATGCTGCTGTACTAATTACCACCCATTAAGGATATGTTTCAGTAATGTTCACTAATGGTTTTAAAATATAAAAAGTCATTATGGAGAATAATTACAATTCGTGTGCTAAATGCATTTTGAATTAAATTAGTGTATATAATTTTGATGGACATTCATGAGTTATCTGCCCATAATTGATACCTCGGGGGACAAATAACTTCAACCAAAACACCCTGATAATATTCTTTATTTATAATTTAGTCCCCGCAAGAAGTCCATAATGAATAATGCCATAACTTTTACTCATTGTTTTCAAAAATCGCAATAGCTTTTATATATATATATATATTGTTTCTGAAAACGCATAAATATTTACTAACTTTAGATCACACAAAGTGACTTCTGGACATGAGCAGCCAGAAGGTAAATTAAGGGAGGCTGAATCCAAAACAGCAGCGTTTTGTAAAATTATTTCTAGTTTTTAAATATTTAATAAATTCTTTATTTCACTATTTTGAGCCATTAGCGGCGATGTATTACATAGAAAAGCCTAAATCAGAAATAAATGGATTTTCAACTGAGTATTTTATACTGTTTAGGATTTGTTTCATGTATTAGGTTCCAACACTAATTCGTCGTCATACCTTGTTCCCAAAATCCTTAGTACCACCTTTCGATCTTCGCTATATCTTGGTGAAGACGCTCTCTATGCTCGTCGCTCGTGTCGCCCAAGTTTTGTCGATTACGTGCTTGTAATCCAGTAATTTGTGGTAACCACAAAAAAAAACCACACTTTGAAAACATATCACCTTGTGACCACTTGTACAGTTTTATTCTGCACGCGTTACAAATCAGTTTCGGTAACCATTGCAATGTTGGCTTGTCAGCGTTAATCACAAAGGTAACAAAAAAAATCAGATCGACGGTTCGGTTGGCATTCCCAAATCCAGAAAGATTCAAGTTTATTACACCCTACCAGAAGAAACGGCTTCAAGTTTTCCAAAATAAGTTCCTCAGGAGAATCTTAAATGCTCCATGGTTTGTCAGAAATAATCAAATTCAGAGTAAAACTGACACTCCAGAAATCAAGCGCATCATATCTCAATCCTTCCACAAACAACAACTCAGCTCAAGTTCTTCTGAAAATGTGCTTGTTCGCGAGCTGGTGGATATGCTGGAAGTTTAGTACCGCGTCACCGCTAACCTCCCCTTTTTCAGGCTGAAACCATGCGACAGCATCCAGTCGTGTGTTAACTCAAATTCGCGAATCTATCACTGTCCGGTTGGTGGGTGCCATATCCTCAAATTTAATGCAGTAGCAGTAGCGACCCACAGGGGTCAACTGTGAAGCGGTTTCGGTTTAGTGTATTGATAAACCTATAATTGTTGGGAAGAACTTCCCAACAGTCACTCCGGAGTAAGTCTCCGCTACCAGGTATGCGTCATGCATTCCACCTAGTTTTAGACCATAACAGAAAAAAAAGAAAAGAAAAGAAACAAAAACACTTTTAATCATTTAATCATTCGTAACGCATTTTCACACATTCGGAAGCACAATCACAGCACAAACCAAGTTCCAAATGATGTTTGACGTAACATCGGGAGCTAACCGCCGTTATAAGAACGCATTGCTGCCATTATACACGAACTGGAGAATTAGAACAAATCTTCACACAAGGATTGAATATCCCAGTCGAGAATATCAAATAACATTAAAATGTTAATCAATGCCAATGCCGATTGTATCAATGTCTTTGCAACATTTTAAAACATTGAGGTACTTGCATGTATGCTGATTATTTTTTAACTTCAGTAGTTAGAAAACGGCTCAATGACTAGTTTTGCTCAAAGACCAAACAGTTTCTTTGGGATGGCATCCATAAATTGCCTGAAAGATGGGCAAGATATATAGAATCAAATGTCCAATACTTTGAATAAATTAATAAATGGTATTTCATTTTCTTGAAAAATCTGTAGTTTTTTTTTTTGAAAAAAAAGTAATGATTCTTTGATACATCTAGTGTACATCACTCAAATAAAAACCGACAGTTGCGACACCATCCCCATAATATTCTAAAATTGTTTTATGAGGTTCAGCAGCAGACCTACTTTAAATAGATCTTATCTATCTTCTTCAAATAAAACAACAAAAGTAATAAATGTTGAAAATTCAATTTTGAGGGTGCCACGGTTATTACCTGTATACACATTATATAACTCAATAATTACATTGGGACTTTCCAATAACTAAAATACAGGCAATACAACTAAAACACCTAATAATATTATATTATAAACCCATTTACGAACCATATTTTCACATAAACCAGTTTTATTTTTTTAGAAAAATGGTATATTATATTTTTTCGCAACACTATTGAAATGTAATAAGAGTGATCAACAAACCGTCAATTACAAATAAAGTGAAAATGCTAGAGCAGAATGTTTAACTTGTATCATAACACAAAACAACGGTCTAGTTCTGTAAGAGAATTCAATTAAATTAATAAGCTGTTATACGTTGAAAGGGGGAAACTTCCTGATGTGATTGTTTATTCGAAGTTTCCGTATTATTTGAATAAATTATAGAGGAAATACTAGACCGCGGCACAGCTAATGTTGAAGCTGCGGTTTTTAGATTAGTTACGAATATGCTATTGTATAAATCACAATAGTTCACGTTCAAAAACGGTGCAGGCCGTATGCAACGTTATCAGTTATGAATACATTCATTTCGTTATTTGGTAAGCTAATTCGGTCCGTTGGCTTAGTGGGATTTCGGAACCATTATCCGGGACCTAGTTTATGGAATGTTTATGAAAATCTTGCCCAAAATACGACCGGTTCGTTTAAGTGAATTATCAGCGAAACTCTCGATTCTATTAAATAGCACGGTTGTTGAGGTTACACGCCTCATTCGATGCTGCTGCAGTTGCTATTGATACCAAGTATTAAAAATAAATCAACTACCTGAGACCAAAAAATTAATTTAACAATTTGATAGAAATATATAGTACATTAATAAATAAGACGGAGAAAGAAAATAAAGAAGTATTATAATATTGGGCTGACAGCAATCCAATTTTCGCTCCATTTTCACACTCTTTCAGCATATTGAAACTGCATGATAGTCAAACTATGTTGTATCGACATAAATAAGTAGTTTACTTGTTCTAGTCTAAAACCAGGCGGTGGAATGCATAACGCATACCTGATCGCGGAGGCTTGCCATGGAGTGATAAGTTGGACCGAGTTATGAGGGACTCCATCTGAGCTTACCAGTACATTAACCCGAAACCGCCTCACAGTTGACTCTTCTATCCGCTAACCGGGCAGCCGTTATTGGATACGAATGTCCGAGGAAAGAAGAGATAGTGAAACTAACAATAGATTCGCAAACTTGAGTTAACATATGACTGGATGCTTTCGTATGGGGACAAAATTTAGAACTCCAGCGACGGATCAGGTTGTTTCAGCCTGGGAAAAGGGATATTAGCGGTGACAAGGTGCTAAGCTCCCAGCATGTCGACCAGCTCGCGAACAACTGCGTTTTCAGATAAACTTGAGCTGAGTTGTTGTAATTAAAAGGATTGAGATATGAAGAGCTTGATTTCTGGAGTGTCAGTGGCCCTGTGAATTTCATTATTTCTGACAAACCATGGAGCATTCAAGATTCTCCTGGGGAGCTTATTTTGGAAAACTTCCTAGAGAAGTACGGACGGAATTAACATCTTGTAAAATAAGCATTTGATGGAGATGGGAAGTCTGCTAGAAGGGTCGATAAGAGAAGATAGCAGGCAGAAATAAACTTCCATGAATGGTACCGCCGAGCCTGGAGGCTGTAAAGTAATCAGTGTCGTCCGCGTAAAACACGACGTTAACGTGCTCTTTTCTCGGCAGATCTGAAATAAAGAAGTTAAATAAGACTGGGACCAGCGAGAAACCTTGAGGTACGCCAACGTTGATTTGTTTTCGACTGGAAAGTGTTTTCTTGATCGTGACCTGGAAAGATAGGACTTGATAGGATCGGAATAAGTAGTATTCCGAAGGCGTTATATATGGTGAAGATTCTGGGTTCTGAAAAATCATTCAAGAATTTACATGTCGTTCAGTTTGTTCAACTGACGTCGGTAGACACCTGCAATAACACTTTCATTGGGTTTTAGCAAGTAAACTTGCACCGTATGCATATCGAGGCTTTCAAGCCACGAATATTCCGAGTCGGTGTCATAAAAAGCAATACGCCACAGAAAACTCTTTAATTTACCTGACAAGTAATGAAACCATGTTGTTGAAATAGACCGTAGTGGAGTTTTTAGTTAATTCGCGCTATTTCCGCGTTTAGGTTTCCCATCACATATAAACGTCTGGAAACACTTCATTCATAAACTTCTTTACATTCATAAAATGACTGAGCTGAATGTATTAATGTATGTGGAAACTTCATTATGAGTATTCCATTATTCACCAAAATTTTATTGGTTTTAACAGCTCATTAGTAAAACCTGCAACACATGTATGTTAGTAATACAAACAAGCACCTAATCAAACATTTCGTTTTTCAAAAAAGGGGTTGAATAAGATTTCTGTAATAACCTATACAGCTCTTTTATGAGTTAAGAGATTATCCGGAAGTCCATATGATCTAAATCAGGCAAATTTTGGAACAATATCATATAAAATACATGAGAAACACAAAAAGCCTCAACTAGTATAATATTAATAAAAAATAACAATCTAAATAATATTCCTTATCAACAGTTTTGACCAGCGAAAAAATTCTTAATAAACTATTGTCTTTTTATAGAAACAAAATAATTCAACAGCTTGACATTAAATGAAATTGGTTTAAGGATCAAATACATTTTTAGAAATTTATAGAACATTAGTGAATAGTACACAGAGATAATAAATAAGAGAGGATACATATTTTGATTAAAAAATAAAAGAGGAAAACGCTGATTTATATATAGTTTGATGCTAGAGTCATCATAATCTTGTAAAAATTAATTTTTAAGTAACATTATGTATCTGAAACTTTGGTTTGGTTTGATCCACTCTCAAGCATGTGTAAATAAAGAACCTGATACTATACTAGATGGCGGGACTTTTGACCCATGTTGTACATGTCAAACGCAAGAAAAATATCTGGAATCATTTATCATGATCAATATTAATCAACAAATCAAAGACAGGTATTTAAACACTAATGGAATAATTCCAAACCAAGGATTTTGTAAGGTTACTGTATGAATTCAAGATATTAGGTATTAAAAGTCAAAAGTCCAAAATGTAGTTCAGACTTCGAAAAAAAAAGGGTAATATTTGTGTTATGAATATTTTAACCTCAGAGAAGAGCGTGTGTTTTATTATTATTTAACCCACATATACTATTATAAAGCGCAAGCCTAACCCATCTTGTTTTCACCACTTTTACCAATACATACTGAATGTCTTACAGAGAGGCTTGATTAGGTGTGATCTAAAATTGGTTCAATATATTCAATAATTTCTTTTGTAATGGCATTCATAACATGTCTGAAAGATATTAAAAAATTACAGCTTAATAATTCATTGATCTTGTATATAGAACTATGTTTTCATTAGAACCAGCAATAACTTATAAAATAATTTATAAAAAAGTATTGTCTTTATTACAAAAGTGATATCTATTTTAAAGTCTTCTTTTTACCAACGAGGGTTTATCTGGACCGGACCTATGTTTAAGGTGGGCTCCGAACCACGGTCCACGAGCATTAAGCCTACTTACTGGCTTAATTAACTGAACTTAGAAATTATCCCAGAAGACGTCCGGTCTTACCCAGCCTGGTTACTGGCGGGACTGGGATCATTTTACTCTTGCCTAAGACAATCACAAATATTAAACAATCGCCAACATAACGACCGCGCCATCGCAACAGCAGGTGGACCGTCCTATCGCCTTTACCACTGCGCCTACCAAGCCGACTGCAATATTTTTAAATAAAATAATTTTTAAGTTATTCCTCATCAATTGAATTTATACTTCCGATTTTTTATACTGCTTTATAAGACGTAATATCTGTAACATGTAAGACCTGGGTCCAACGTTGAAATGGAATAGAACAAATTGTGGATGTCAGAGTGATGGTCTAATCATAGCTTACTGGCATATAACACCAGGTGTTATAGGCGGCGCTAAACTAACATGGCCGCCATAAGCTGCTAGTGCTTTCAAGCATTGCTGCTAAAAAAAGTTATTTTAAAGCATTAATATTATTATTTAATATAGAATTGTATATTAAATCTGTTAATAGCAATACAGCAACATAAAATTAAAGTTTAATACTTGACCAGTCGCTAAATTAATAGGATTTTACCCCGACACCATTCAATATTTGATGAGTTTACTCGCCGTTCCGTTAAAAATGTTCCCGGCTAGACTTTCTTCTTGCGTTTAACCGAATAAATTATTACATAATTAGTTTAAACTTTTAGCCTGTTAAATACACGAAAGGGTTTAGCGTCTTTATTATAATATTACCCTATATTATTCAACATACGCGGAGTGCTTTGTGAATATTAATCATTTTCTTTCATACAGGCTTCAACGAAAGTTTCAAAACAATTTTCTCGTTTTCCATATCAACGGCAATCAAGTTTCGTTAAAGCACATCTTTCTTGCACATGCGCATTTTCGAAATGATCCGATTAGTTAGCAGGGAGTGTGAGTACATTTAGTCACCGATATTTTATTGATAATCACTTGTATGTTACTATCACTGAGTGATACATTGTCATAAACACAATGTAAATTGTTTTTATATTTGTTACCAGTAAATGTAATTCTTACCAGTTTCTCACCTGATTGATTGGAATTTAGTTTTTATAATATTAACTATTTTCTGTTGCGTGTTATAAGAAGTTTTTTCTAAAATTAATATTCGTCTATTACAGTTGAATTATATTATTTATTATTGTGTTGATAAGTAGGTTTATGAAGTATCTATGAATTTTCAAAAAAAATGTCTATTAAGTAATTTAATGTAAATTTGTTGTAGTAAATGACTACTTTTTACTATCGACTGTTTTCAGTCCGACTGATTTTGTTACTATTTGCTATTGACTGTTTCAGTCGTGTACTTTTAGTTACAATTTTTGGTTCTACTAGTTTGATTCGCCTGATTTTTAATCTTCTGGCCTAACCGCGACTTTGATAAAAAAAGTACCTAATTTATGCTTACATAGATTTATATGTAATATATATAGTTTTATAACTTTTTTGGTAGTTTGCTTGTAAATCAGAATATATTAATATAGCAGAATTTTGGAACGATATTTTTCAAGATTGTTCACGTAATAGGGTAAAAAGGTTAAAATTGTGAATGATAAATAGTAAAATACTTTTGACTGTTTTTATGGAAATAATAGGTAATATTTAGATTACTCTCTCGATTTTTATTAAAAAGTATTTCCCGTCAATAATAAATAAAGCATTTACTTTATTTAGAAAGCTCTATTAGTTGTGCTATCATTTTTAATTATGTCATGGATTAGTTTTTTTTCTGTGATTACATATATGTTTAATTTTTTTTAGTATTTATGGTTGTTGTACGTTAGTTTTTAGGTTTTGTTTAAGTTCTATTGTATTGTCTATATTTATTATAGTATATTATTTATATATGTCCGTCCTTTCTTCTCTCACAATTTATACAGGAAAGGGATGGCAACATACACCTTCGTAGTACCTTAGCAATTACTGTTTTCGACTAGTTTCAACTTTTTGCGTTTATCGACTGTTTCGGTTGTTTTCAGTCGATAGTCCCCAACACTAATTAAAACCAATCTACTGCTCTACGATGTTGAATTACAATATCCAAAGCTATGCCTAAACTAATCTGTAAGAAAGTTTCCTTTGACTCCACTCAACATTCTTCTACATTAATGAATTTAATATACTAATCATATAATAATCATACGATACTATTCTCATATCCACATAGCGATGGGAACGGGGGTAGGTCAAATACCTCGCGTTCAAGATATTTCAACAATCCCGTGCAAAATTACAACTGACATTAACAAGATGTCGCGCGTACATATAGCGTCACCGACGCCGTGGAAATTCTCGTCGAGTCTCACATAAACGACGGAAAAAATCCGACGCGTATACGTTTTTGCATTTCAGAAATGGCGCTAAATAAAACACTTTCTTTTATCGCTCGAACAACATATATTTACCGAGACAAGTCACATTTCTTGGAAATATAATATTCGTCTTCGTCCGTGACGGACCGAACGTGGGCGCAATAGTAATGAATGAATCCACATCCCAATGCTCACGACCATTTAGGCAAGAACAACAAAGAAAAAACGACGGACAATTTATTTAAATGTCTTTCTTATGCGCGGATTATTGCTAGACCTATAAATATAAACGCGCAGATAAGGTACAGTACCTTAAAATGGTCTCACACGATGTCCATCATTATTTTCGTCTACCTGATGTTTTGAAATATGTTAGACGTGTTTATCATTAAAGATAACAGGTCAATTGAAAAGTCCCCGGCCTGACACATGTTTTTTAGTTACCCCTGACCCTGAAAGATGCGTGTATACATTTGATAGCTGTCGCATCATTAGTTTGTGAATTATAGCATATTGAATGAAACAACTTTTGTTATTGTAGAAAAAAAAATGGACAAAAAGGAATTTTTCGTGTTAATAAAATATTGTTTTTGAAGGGAAAAAGTACAGTTAACGTAAAAACTTGGTTTAATGCCGAGTTTCCGGACATTGCCGCAGGAAAATCAACCATCAAGGATTGGTATGCTAAGTTTAGACGTGGTGAAATGAGCACCGAGGACGGTAAACGCAGTGGAAGAACGGAAAAAATTTACATGATTTTGAATTACTGTAAACTTAAATTGCTTGAAATACCAGACGCTCTAAAGATATCAACTGAACGTTGAGAAAGCTCTGTGTAAAGTGGGTGCCACGCGAGATCACTATGAAAATGATATCGAAAAGTTGAAGGGTCGCTATATTCAATGTATCATCCTTGAAGGGAATTATATTAAATAAAAAAAACTAATTTTGCCAAAAATGCATTTTACTAAGGTACGCCGGGGACTTTACAATTGACCAGTTTGTCGTGCATTTTTGCGAGAAAAAAAACCCTACACTTTTTTCTTTTTTAATATTCCATTGCCTTCGCTATATAAAACCAGAGTAGTTCTGATCCACATGGTAAATGCAACAATTTCTGAAATTTTGTATATAGAGGCCAACAATAATTCACCGGTTTTTCTTGTAAAAGTAGTAAGGTTGTCAATAGAACCGCATCGGGATGGATGCCTTCAATCCAAAAACTATTTAAAAATATGTCAAATTAAATCAATAATGGAGGCTTTTATGACTTTGTAGAAATTGATTCCTCGTTTTATATAAAAATATTTCGAAATTTTCCGCAATATCCATAAATCCCCGACGACCAGAAACCATAAAATGATCAAATAACATTTCGCGTTTATGGCATTCATCTTTCCCCCGATACGAAATAACGGCCGTTTATCCAGAAAATAATAACAATCAATATATTCCACATCACATCACAATAATTTTAATCTTGACTGGAACCAGACGGAAACCAGCGATCACGTTCCTCCTGTCACAACAGAAAGAATAATGGGCGAATTACGTGGCCCCGTATTAAAGATGGCGGTGCACTCGAAGAATCCAGTTGACCAGGACACGTCCGCGCGCCATTGCCTTCCTGCCGTCGCTGCTGGCTTGTTTGGCTTCGCCAGCAACGAATTGCAGCCGTTCGCATTTCCGTTACGGCTTTATCTGCGATAACAACGCGACTTATTTTCCTGGATGTTGTTCTCGTCGAACTTTCAAGGCCGGAACTAATTTCTTTTTTCATAAAAGTTTCTGTCTATTATATCTTATATCTTGCTGCTTCAATATTCTCACAAATATCTCGTCGTATAAATAAGTACGACAAGAAATAAATAAATAAGCAATTTTTTTAATTTAAGTTTAGAATAATCTTAACTTATAAATTTATTGCTATTGTTCTGTTGTATTTGTCTTAATACACAAGCCAGACTAATTCAATTGAAAAGTTCCCGGCCTACCATAGTAAACACATTTTTTTGACAAAATTAGTTTTCTTTATTCAACCTATTTACCTTCAAGGCTGATTATAGTGACCCTCTAACTTTTCGATACCCTTTTTGTAATACGATTTGTCCTTTGCGTCAATTTCGGTGATCACCTCTTCATTCGATGAAAATTTCTCCCCAGCGCGCATTCTTTTGAGATCTGAGAACTGGAAATAATCGCCGGGGGCCAGATCTGGAGAACACGGTAGTTGACGAAGCAATTCGTAGCCCAATTCATGGATTTTTTCCATCGTTTTCACTGACTTGTGACACGATGAATTGTCTTGGTGAAACAGCACTTTATTTTCCTCCAAATGCGGCCGTTTTTCGGCGATTTCGTCAAACTGTCCAATAACGCTATGTAATAGTCGCTGTTGATGGTCCTTCTTTTTTCAAGGTAGTCAGTGAAAATTATTCCATACGTATCCCAAAATACAGACGCCATAAACATGACAGCCAACTGTTGCGTTCTTCCACGCTTTGGAGCGGGTTCATCGTATGCAGCCCACTCGGATAACTGTCGATTGGACTTTGGAGTAAAATGATGGAGCCATGTTTCATCTATTGTCACATATCGACGCTAAAACTCGGGTTTATTATGTTCGATCATCTTCAAACACTGCTTCGAATCACCAACTCATCGTTGTTTTTGGTCAAAAGTGAGCTCGCGCGGTATCCACTTTACACCGAGTTTTTTCATACCCAAATATTCGTGAATGATGTGATTTACACGTTCAGTTGATATCTTCATAGTGTTTGCTTTTTTATTCAATTTCAATGTACGGTCATTCAAATCATTTTGTGGGTTTTTTTAACGTTTTCGTCGGTAACAACCTCTTTTGGGCGTCCACTGCGTTTACCATCTCAGTACTCATTTCACCACGTCTAAACTTAGCATACCAATCCTTGATGGTTGATTTTCCTGGGGCAGAACTTTCCGGAAACTCTTACTTTAATTGTTTATTTGTTTGACTATATATTTGTTTTGTTCTGATATTTATTATATAAGCTTTATTGTTGATTTTACGTGGTTTTAAATTCTAAACATCATAATTGTTAATTGACTGTTGCTTTATTGTTTTAAGATTCTCAACGAACGTGCAGAACAGATGGAAACTAGAATCCCTCATCTCCTGTCACTTTTCGTGAATATTTTTTGGTCTGATTGATTTTTTCTGATGATTGTTTTCAAAAAATGCTACTGCTTTGGGGAGACTGTAAAGCAGTAACATCAAACAAAATATTTCGTGAAAATAAACCCTCTGCGATTACTATCGTGTGCCTTCTATGTCTTTATGTTAAGATATTATGCAGTCAAAATACATTTTCTAAAACATTCTCTTAGAATAAAGAGCCAGTATTTAATCCAGTAGATAATACTCCAATAAAGATACCCTCAATCGTCAAACCGGCGAATAAAACGGACCCACACCTGACGAAAAAATAACTGTTCCGCGTTACGACCCATCCGGCGAAAACTTATTTAATCTCGACTCGAAATTTTTCTGCTCTGCATAAAATTATCTTACTTTGCACTTTTTATATTTCGTGTAAAGTTAAAATTAAGAAGGTTTTAAAAGATTAATGGCGAAGTTCCGCAGATTCCGTAAACCTGTTTAGCGAAATGATTTTTAAAAAGTTAGTTTTGCAAATCTTGCGAGTTTTCCCGTTGGGGGAGTTTTAATTTGAAATATGAATAGTTTAAGGGATGATGCTCTTCTTCGAGTGGGTGATTTATGCGGATTACCGAAGGTTGTTTTCTGTTTTTTTTTTGCCCGCCCTCATTTTCTGCAAACCGATGTTTCTGTCGAAATAAATGGCGCGCGAAATAGTATAATGGATGTTTCATATGTACATTCAATTTCCAGGAAATGATGAATTATGAGATTGAACGGAGTACCGGGATATCTTGCTCAGAGTTGAAAAAATTCGAAAAATATGGTGTTTTAAGTGAAGAACATAATATATAAGAAATTCATTTTTTCTACTGTTAGCTGCACACTGCTATGGGCCCTTCTAAACTAACAGCAAACTCATATGATTGTAGTTTGTAAATTCGCTTTTAGATCAAACCCTATTTTTCCTTCTCATTTTATTTTAGTTAAAAAGGGACGCCATGCTTTCTGATGTGGCCGAACTCATGTAGTGGTTATATAACCGAATCAGGCTATAAAATATATCTAATAATCAACTATCTGCAAAATTATTCAAAACATTAGTTAACAAGTGAGCCGAAAAGTCCCAAACCTAACAAATAATGTTTTTTTTTTGTTCAAAATTGCCTCTATTCATCAACGTAATCTCGATTAAGAACCACACAATCATTCCAGCGCCGCTCTAACATTTCAATGCCCTTTTTGTAGAACAATTTAAGGATATACAGCTCTTTGATGAATATAAGTCATCACTTAAAACACTGCTAGGAGACATAGGATTTAAATAGTATAAAGATAACCTACGAAGAGGTTCAATGCAACTTCCATACATGTCTTTTAAAAGAATATTATTTATAAAAGCATAAAATAACATTAAGGAGACTTGTTATTTTAATTTATGTATAGACATAGGTATTTCAAAAGGGAATATTAGGCTACCCTTGGCAAGACACTAATAAAAAGAGTGCAAAAACA
This sequence comes from Rhynchophorus ferrugineus, assembly GCF_030347505.1. Taxonomy (NCBI): domain Eukaryota; kingdom Metazoa; phylum Arthropoda; class Insecta; order Coleoptera; family Curculionidae; genus Rhynchophorus; species Rhynchophorus ferrugineus. Next base: position 38,532,261 of record NW_027472585.1, on the reverse strand, counting down.
ACAATAGTTGATGGGAAAAGGTAAAAGTTAGAATACCATTGGATTAGATTTGGTAAATCACATTTTTTAAAATAAATCATTGCAGATATATAGTTCTTCAGGAGGTATTTGAAATTATTGCTTAATTAAATATAATTAAAATGTTTAATTGTAACGTTTAACGTCTTCCTTCCTATCACTGGATATTCAATCAAATCGAATTGTGAAATCAAAGGATCTGGCAAAGAATAACTAAAAGAAACATGCAGGTCGAGAAAAAACAAACTGTTTGGTTATGTGGAAAAGGTTATCTACAATAACACCCTTCAGTCCATATATATGAAAGCTAAAACCAACTAAAAGCCATAAAATGTCAAAGTTAAACGCGACAACATTGCGGCGTTTAGACGTCATAAATTGAAATGACGTGAGTTTTCTACTACTTTGGATAGGTTCCCTACTCCGTATTGTGTTTATTTTTGATTTGTGAGAAAATACTATAAAATATGTTAGATGTGTGGCAACTTTTAGAGTGTTATAACAAAACTGTTTCATATAAGGATAATATGTAGAAATTAACATAATTTTTCAAACCTTGTCCATAGTTTTTTAAGAGGTAACTAAGCTATTATCAAACTTATTTAAAATAAGAAGACAGAAACTAAAATATAAGATAGAAGGTAACATTTTTTTGGTTCTGAGTCCTTAAATTCCACTCAATAATATATAAAATATAAAACGATAATCCATATCACCAAAGCTGCGGCACCCAAAACAAATACGTGGATGCAGTGTATTTTTCGGCTGCATAAGCCCGGATCACCAGCTTATTTTTCTATGGGATAGTCGACGTTCCGCACGGCAGGCAATCTCCTAAGAAAAGGAATCAAGAGAAATTGAAATATTTACGATGAAATATGATAAAAGATCACGGCTTTTAGGAAACAAACGGGACCCTTTCAGAGTTTAGCTCCGTAAATGGTTTCTGCTTTATGCACTCTATACATATATCCTGAAACCGTATCTTTTGCATGGCTCATATCATATAATTTAATAATATAAAAATCTCCGGAATATATTACTACGAATTTAAACAGATCGTATTTTAAATACTTAATTTTATAATGAAGATTTAATACTATTATAAAGAAGGTTACATTTTTATATTTTTCCTATTGATTAAATAATTTTCTATTAAATACTATAAAATACAGTGCTTGGGCATAATTAAATGAACGCCTGTCATCTATACAATATTTATCAGCTACAATTATTCACGGGATAGATTCGCAGAGTATCCGAATAGTTCTCAACAGAACGGTGTTCCTTTATTTGTACCAAAATATTCTTCAATTGTTCCAAATTAAAATCAAAATGGAACGCTCCCAATGCTTGACCTTAAGAAGCGCGCAGTCAACATAGCTTAGGCTTGTTTTGGGATCCGCATATTCCAATTATCAAGTATGCAGGTTTTATTATTGTGACAGCTTTCACAGCTTAGCTTCACCACAGCACAAATCAATTAAAAAGTAAAAGATCTCTCGAAAGAAAGACTTGACTGTTGGTCAATGGTATTCTTGCGCTTGATATAGGAGTGACAGTCGAAAATTATGCTAACAATTCACAAAACTAAAAATATTTTTTGACCACTGGGTTTGTTTTTTTTTATTTTCATTTTCATATTATACCAAACGAGCAATAAATATCAGATAGAAATAATATGTATATTCTTAAACATCACAATTTCAGGCAAAAGTATTACTAATAGTTTTGTTTCGTGTTTAATTAATACATATAGAAGATGAAAGAAGAAAAATTATATAAAATATATGCTATTTTTAGTCAAAAATCTTTTGTAAATATTTTGGGAACATTTTTTTAATACCAACGGAAAATCTGCCATCATATGCAACACTCATTAACATACCCTGATAACTTTCGTCCATCACTTGGACATCAAGAAAATCGTAGCTGAAAGATGAAAGCTACGAAAAAAGTAGCACCAAAATATACTTTATAGAATATAACCCAAAGGTTGGAAAGGGTAATACATAAAATTAAAAACAAATTCATAAATAACTAACTGAAAAATCTAACGGATGACAAAGAAACATCATGTCTACACAATCCACCTATAAGACACCTACATTTTTTTTTTTGTTATTTAATTAATACATTGTTACTAGTCGTTTCCGTGTAAACTACAATTTGTCTTTATAATAACTTAAAACTAGGTAGACCTACATAGTAATTCAAAAATTCAATCAAAACAAGAAAAAAATGATGCATTTGCTGACCATTTATAAAAAAAAATAAAACAAACGAAACTGGTATTGACTATAATATGCCGAGCGTAGAATATGAAATTCGAAATTCAATTAGTCACGCCAAAAGAAGTAACCAATGTTATTAAATTTGACATTAATCAAAAGAAATCGCTAGGTTATGACTCAATAAGAGGCCAAATGCTGCAACAACTACCAAGGAAAGGAATTATAAAACTCACTAACCAATCAGTTCAGCATTTCGATTAAAACATGCCCCAGGTGTTTGGAAGATGGCTGAAATTAGCATGATCCCAAAATATGGGCAATCGCTTAAAGAAATAAGTCTATAGACCTATCTCACTTATGCTACAAATAATATACAAGGTATTTGAAAAACTCGTGTTTATTCCGATTCCTAGATAAGATATAAGCGTTTGATAAGTTATGGCCTTGTTCATAAACTACAGAAAATGTTACAGAAAAATACATTCAGATATTCAAATCTTACATTACAGCCAGAATGTTTAGAGTCGAACAAGAAGAAACCCACTCGACAGTACAAGGAGCTAATGCAAGTGAACCACAGGGAAATATATAGGAGCCAATTCTTTACCTATACCCATGTGATATACCATAAAGAAAATATCGCGATGGCTACATTTGCTGATGATATTGGGATTAATGTTGTCTCAGAAAATAGCTGAGAAGCCATACGAAACTTATGCGACTATATACATAACTGGAAACAAATTTGGGAAATAACGAAAAGAAAATAAAGAAAGTAAATATGTGCATGTGCAGTTCACGTATAATCAGAGCACCAATGCCTCACAAGTACCAATACCAATAATAAAACAAGTTTTTCCAAACAATGAGATGTATTGTAGATGTACCGAGATACTATATGACTGATACCTCACTCAGGAAATCACGAGAATTGCAAGAAGACATGAGGACAAGCTCCATTGTCATGTCAATATCTCTTGGATAACACCAGAATAGAACACGGACTCAAAAGAATCAAACCATTTTATCTTATGTAGTGCAGTGTAGTGTAGGGAGGTGCATTTAATAGAAAACAGCAGGGCCGATGCGTCCCCCATACCTAGATTTAAGTTATTGTAGGGGCAAATGGTAGGTTAGTCGGCAACTGCTAGTAAAAAAGTTATAAATAAATAAATAAATATTTTTAGATTCTAATGGAAGCCCCATCCGTGTTCCTCACTATAACCTAATCAGGTGACCCTTGAGACTTGAGACTTGAGACTTAGTTACATTTAGTCCTTTTTATAAAGGCAAGGCATTTATTAATTTTTAAAAAGTACAAATTTTGAAAATGTATTTTTCAAAACTAAAATTATTCATATAACGATTTATGTGATATGGTCTTTGATGCAACAGGTCAATTGAAAAGTCCGCTGCCTGACATATAGATAGCGCTGCTAGAAATAAATCCATATGTTTTTAGTTAGCCCTAACCGTCAAAAGTTGCGTGTATAAATTTTACAGCTCTCGGATCATTAGTTTGTGAATTATAGCATTTTGAGTGAACCAACATTTGTCATTGTGAAAAATTGAATAGAAAGGAATTTTGAAGCATAAACTTGGCTTGATGCCGAGTTTCCGGACACTGCCCCAGGAAAATCATCCATCAAGGATCGGTATGATAAGTTTAGACGTGGTGAAATGAGCACCGAAGACAATGAACGCAGTGGACGCCCAAAAGAGGTTGTTACCGACGAAATCATTAAAAAATCCACAAAATGATTTTGAATGACCGTAAATTGAAATTAAATAAAATAGGAGACACTCTAAAGATATCAACTGTACGTGTACATCATATCATTCACGAATGTTTGGGTATGAGAAAGCTCTGTGCAAAGTGGGTACCGCGCGATATGTGACAATGAATGAAACATCACTCCACCATATCACTGCGAAGTCCAGTCGAAAAATGCAACAGTTGGCTGGCAAGGTTATGGCGTCCGTATTTTGAGATGCGCATGGAATAATTTTCATTGACCACCTTAAAAAAAACGACTATCAACAGCGACTATTACATAGCGTTATTGGACCGTTTGAAGGACGAAATCACCGAAAAACGGCCGCATTTGAAGAAGAAGAATGTGCTGCTTCACCAAGACAATGCACCGTGTCACAAGTCGGTGAAAACGATGGCAAAAATCCTTGAATTGGGCTTCGAATTGCTTCCTCAACCACCGTATTCTCCAGATCTTTTTGACACATTTTCTAAAGAAAGAGAAATACTTAGCGCGTCATTTAAATGATGATTGATCACCCAATCGCAGTTTTTCTTAAAACTCTCGCTAACTTAACGCTCAACTCAGCCCCCAAGTTATGCTACAAACTCACTGAATTCCCACGAACAATACTACTAATTGATGTATCCCCGTGTCGCTAGGATTCGTTCCATTCATATAGTAAACTAAAGAAATATTTACCTTTTTGGGATTCCTTGTAATATTTAATATAAAGTATTCAATACATTTAAAGCTATGTTAATCACTCAGTCAGTACTATTATACAAATACTTGCCTTCCTGAGATAGAGTATAGAAAAATATCAGACCATTAGTAAAAATAAATATCTCATTGCGAGAAAATGGCGAAGGCGAAATATACGCGTATTTTGATTTTCGCCATAGAAAAATCTAACGGCATCAGCTTTATCAAGCGTCGCGTAGCTAGTTAAGAAATATGGGGTCGATGTATTCAGCCGCTGTATCATTCTAATCTAAAGGAAAATTGATTGTTTTGAACCGTACGGTCGGGAAAAATGAGAAAGACCAGGAGCGGAGCGAATATGAGCAGAATGCATCTTATTTTTCGGTTGCATAAGCCGGAATTACGGGCTTATTTTTCCTTTGCATATACGACGTTCGCATGTTTCGGTCGCAGCAATCTACTCGGCACAAGAATAACGAGAAATGGAAATATTTACGGGAGAATATACTATGATATCGTGGCCTTGACAAATGACGCGAAAACAAAATGAAAGAGCCTTTTTAACTTTCATTATAGTCCTAAAAGTTCAAGTGCAATATAACTGTTACCAACCATCTTCTTATTCATGTATCCCATCACAATAGTGCTACCAGTGGACCTGTAAAGTACCTGTATCATTCTCCAACAGTCCCTACGAAAAAGTACATTTGAGAACTTTTCGAAGCGTAAAAATATCTAAAAGTCACATGGAGCTAAATCTGGCAAATAATCAAATTTTTGACACTATGGATAAGAAGTAGATAGAAAAGAAGTACATAGATAAGAAGTAGAAAACATAATATCACTACGAAATGAAATCATAGAAATAGAAGTAGGCATAACAAAAGACGATAGAAAAAATTAATTTAGAAAATAACTGAAACTACACCCTATAGAAACAAGGAATGGAAGGAAATCAGACAGAACAAATAAGAAAATTGAATAAAGCTTACAGGAATACGAAATCATAGAAAAAGACTAAAAAAACAAAGGAATTTGGCAATAAAAAAAGAGCAAATAATTAGACATGGTCTCTAAATAAATGGAAAATAGTGTAAATAGAATAATGGACCAAGATAGCACTACTAACAAATATTTTACCAGAAAACCACACAACAAATAATTTGTTAACGATGACAACAAGCGTTAAATAAAGGAAAAAAATCAATATGGAAATAAATTAGAGAAAAATATGAATTAACCGCTGGACAGAAAGTGATCCAGTGAACGTCCAGTTCATGAGCCAATCATTCCTTCGATATTAATGCTTATTAGTATATAGAATATATATTATGTTATATAATCATTGTTATTTAATAATTTTAAGAACTGTTTAAAGACATTCATGTAAAAATTAAGACATAAAATTAAAATTTTCAACGAAAGAGTCGCAATTTTTTTTAAACACTTTATTGATAGTGAGATTCGAAAGTATGTTTTATCAATACGAGATTCCAAATAGATTTTCTTTTCCATGTAAACTGGAACGTCATATAAGATAAAAATAATCCTTTTAAACGCTATTGAAGCCTAAAATAAAGTTTTCTTTCGATCGGATGAGAAAAAAACTGACCGCCGGATTTCCATTCGATGCAGTTTAGAATAATTACCAGTTTCGAACATTTACATTCGGTCATTTCAATTAAACGAACGGCCATATTGACAGCAAATATCGTTGGCGGGCGGCTAAAGGTTTTATGTTCGGGTTTTCGTTTACTTTTTCCCATTTTTGTTTCGATTTTATTATGTTGTTTTTTTTGTTCGGAAAATTGCAGAATACGCATAATGGAAACGAACAATTACCGCGGAACGAGCCGAATGAATTTAAAATACAACCCGCTATGGCGGTAATGATTGTTGAAAATATGCGTGGCGTGCATTAATCAAAAATTAATCATACTTTTATTGCACTGTAGGAACGACTTTGTATAGGGTGGGGCCAATTTCCCGCTTCACTTTGACTTACCATTTACCACCCCCGTGCCATCTTGGTTATGTGACGTTTAGTTCAGTTTCGCTTTAATCATTGTGTTGTGTAGACGTCCAAATTTTATTATGGATAAATATACGCCACAAGAACGAGCAGAAATAGTGACAATATTTATTGAAAATAATCGTTACATTATTGCCACTTTGCGGAAATTGCGTCAATAGTAGAGGGACTTTTGCCCCATCCTATATTACAGAGTCTCAACAATAAATCGATTTTGTATATTTATATTGAATTAATTGTTCTGTGCTCAACGATTAAACCAGATAAAAAAAAGCAAGACTTTTGTTAATTTCTAGAATGAGCCTTAAAAATCAAAGAATTTAGCCGATGGAGCTATATAAGGCGAATATGACATTCGAAGAACATTAAGGAACATTAATGTGGTCGAAAAAAAAAAAGGAGTTATTCGAGGCTCTTAAGATAAATACCTTCAACGACAGATAGAACTTCTTGTAAACAATGTAATGCGACTATATTTGATACAAATTGAATGATTCCTATCTAGAACTCTCCAAAGAGAAATAATAAAATCTAAATTATCCGAACAATCGAGAAAAATATACGAAACTCAATATTTTCAAACCTAATGTAAATAATTAAAAGGAGTTATCATTTATTATAAACTTAAAGTAAGAAAACCAATTTCTGTAGCATTACAGAATTATTGAATCGAATGTATTCAATTTTTTAATAATAATTTATCATCATAACAATATCCCACAAAACTTTTCAAAATTTGGATTACTATACCTGAGGACTTAGTACTATGGCAGAATACTAATGTTTGGCCAAATTGACATTGGAAACATTTCTTTTCTAAATCTTTCAATAATGATATTTTTATATATTTTAAAGTAACCTTTTTACCAACGCGGGGTTTATCTGAACTGGACCTACTGTTTAACGAAGGCATACCACCGACCTTAGACGGCTTAAGCCTAACTTACGGACCAATCCAGAAAACATCCGGTCTTACCCGGCCTAGTTACTGGCGTGACTGAGATTGTTTGTAGACTATAAAGACATTCATAATGGCAATCACAAACATAAAGTATATCGATGCCCCAGCAGAATTCGAACCCCCAAGTTTCAAACAGTAAGAAAACCGCCCTGCCACCTTAACCAATGCGCCGACTCAGTAATTTTTGTTTTAATCCTGTCACTGGATCTGGTGTCTGATATAATTATATTGTATTTATTATTATATTATATTTATTACCATAATTATATATTAATTAATTTTATATACAGTTAGTTTAAATATATTTCATTGTTTTATAAGTAAGGTTAAGAATTTTGTTGATTATAGTTTATTAGATCTTTTGCTCTTTATATTTTAATTGTAAACAGCAATTCACATGTAAATAACATATTATCACAAATCTTTTATACAGTTCCAATGTAAAGAGACATATGAAGAAAATCCACCATTTAAAATAATGAGTAATAAAAGTTCTGATATCGTTTATGTGGGTATACTCTGTATCGTATAGTATATATCTTATATATTATTTTAATTTCTCTTTCTTCGCTTCAAAATGATTTTAAAACTAAAAATATTTATAAAAGTTTCTTCATATAAAATTTTATATATTATAGAAGATAAAAACTGTACAAGAAAAGTTTAATTTGGGCAGACAAGAAAAAATTTATGTTAATTTGGGAAACACAATTTATTCTATTATATTATATTCTTTAAATATACGTATAATTTCCAAGAACTAGCAACGTCGCAAATTCAAATTTTTCTGCGCATGACAGGATGTTCCAGAATAAGTCTCTTGTTCAAAGAACCACCACTAAAATATGTGAATATCCAACTTATTTGTGATATTTAATTTCAATTTAACATAATTTCAATAAAAATAAATCCGCGGACCCAATACATGGAACAACCCTCTAAGACCAAAATAACAGAAACAAAGAATTTGTTCATCCGGTATATAAGATTTCCACCGAGTCCTCCAGACCATCGAAATTATTTCCCAATTTCCATATCCTTACCAGAACAATACCATATTGAAATGTTTCAACAATCCTCTCAATCGAATTCCTGGTTAAACGTTCAGACGTATTCCGCATTTCCCTAACACGCGCATCGACGAAAAACAAGAGAGAATCCAACGTCGGATCGACTTTAAAAATTCAAATTGCAGAAGAAAAATCTATTTGTACGTTAGACCGGATGCTACGCTACGAAGTGAAGGTAATTTAAAAACTATAGAAGTTTCTACGTATTCGCCGGTTCGGAATAGCGAGGCCTGGACTAAGTGGAGGGAACGTTTGAATATCGCAGATTCGGTTACCTACAAACTTCCAGCGACACTTGTCGAAATTACAGAGTCAGCTGGTATTGGAAGAAATTTTATCAATTACAAAAAATCAGTGACTACGAACATTTATTTTCAATAAGTTTTTAATAATTTGTTTTGCTTTAGTTACACTGTAAAATTGAATAATCATCGACTTCCGCAAGCAGACCACGTTGATTATCTGGTAATGCATTTTCATCGACGTTTGCCATGGAAAAATCATATAGTGGCAAAACGCGAACAGCTTGGGCTCAAACTAAACCAAACATATCGGCTGATCTTAAGTATTATTAGATAGCAAGGTTTTGCTGTACAAGTCAACACCTAGGTCCATTTGGACCTATGATATTGAACAGTAAGGTACTACTAGAAAATCTAACGTATAGTCTATTCAAAGTTTTTTTAGTAATGCGTCATAGATATTTGTGACATCGAAACATTGCAATGTTGCCGCATCAACTGTGACTTTTAGTTCAATTAGGCTTTGACATACAAGAAACTTCTAATCTAAATAAAACAATTTAACAAAAATGTTATCAAATATAATTTACTTTAACATTATAGTATATCTGAAAACTACAGTTAAGTATACAGCCACAATAATTTATAGGTAAGAGTTAAAACTTCTTAAACTCCCAAAATTTTTTAAAATATTAGTTATTTTTGCTATAGATTAAAAATCAACAAACGTTATTTTAGTCCTTTGATTATTTTGATAAATTTTCAATCGCTCCGTAATATACAATATCATTTCGTTTGAAAATGCCGAAAACAATAAATGTCAGGATCACAAATTGATTGCAGCTTTAATAAAATATTTCGAAAAGGAACGAGATAATGGAAGCCCCCTTTTGCCTATAATTTATGTTAGAGAGGTACTTATTGATGATAGTAAATGATACAAGTCCCTACAATTTTACTGAAAATGTTTTTAGCCGGTTGTTGCCGCGCTAAACATTAGTGTGGGTACTGTGAAGAACATCGCTTACAAAATGAAGAATAATACGTACGATTCACCCAAGAAAATCCGCCTACATACAAAGTGAGTAACGAATCTTGACCATCTTGATATTGGCTCTATCCGAGACCAAATATATGAAATGTATAAGAACAGGAAGTACACAAACTATTTTATCAGTATAAACTAAATTTAATAAAACTATTTTAGAGAAAATTGTCTGTCTGGAAAGTATACATAAAAGACTTGGACACATGCAGCTTCTTGAGGGATGTAAGACATTCTTTCATACACTCTTAGAGGGCATAGAATTTAAATGGTGCAAAGATAATCCTCGGAGAGGTTTAATGGAACTTCCAGGCATTGCCTTAATAAGAATTCAATTTTTAAAGGCATAAAATAAGATCAAGGAACATAAACTATTTGAATTTGTGTATCTTGATGAAACTATTATTTCAAAATGGTTCATTGTGGCACTCTTGGCCAACAAGTAACAAAAAGGGGTAAATATAACAAAAATTAATAACAAAAAGGTAAAAGTTACAATAGCTTCCGATTAGGTTTTGTTGGTCATTATATGTATTAATAATTAATTGCAGATATATTGCTGGCCGAGAAGGATATTCCATCAAAAACTGTTCGGATATGTGGCAGGAAGCATTGTCAACCATAACACCTTCGGTTTGGATGAATTCGATAAGACATACAGAGGAAGCAATTGGTAAATGGTGGAATCGTGAACATGTTTTAGACAAATTATAACACTTTACTGACTAAATTGAACAGTGAGTCGGAAAGTGAAAGTGACTGAAGGAAACTTTTCAGGATATGTGATAATACTGTGCAATGCTGGAAATTCCTGAGACAGAGTGATGAGAGTGGAAACAACTAACGATATGCACATAATTAATTGAATATAACTGTAGAAAATGGTATTGTATAGTTGCTGTAATGCTCGGACTATATGGAGGTTTCACGAATTGTTGGTTATTCTCTTCAAAATCAAAATCTTACCGCGAAAGAGTTAGCGGCTTGGTTATCTCTAAAAAAAGTAATTTATTGATTTTTTTAGTGAATGACTTGTTACAAAAATTTGAAATCATGTTGTGCAGAATATTTCTAAAAATACATTTCTTGCATTACCAGTTCAATATTCCCCCCTAATCTTGGAATGATGAGTGACAAACAAGGTAAACGCTTTCATCACGATACAAAACAGATAGATAAGCGTTATTAAGGAAGACGGAATGCTAAAACGTTAGCAGATTACTGCTGGTTTGTAATGAAAGAGAATTCTACTGTTCAAAAAAGCAACAATTCTTTCAAAATATATGGCTCTTTTCTCTATTGTCTACTTAAACCTGAGCTATTTTGATTCATTGTCTATTTATATATTACTATTTTTTTATAAAATTAATGATATAAATAAATAAATATGATTTAAAATGTTTTACTGTCTTTATTTATATATAGTAGATTTTGTGTTCAGCAGGTAAAATTTTATAAAAGGAGCCATTTTATTTAATGTTATTGGAGTAAAACAATTTCACTGGCTTTTTCGTTTGGTTTTAACCATATCTGTTGGGTTTGATCGAAAGAATTTTGGTCTTTTATGGTAATATTTATTTATATCGTTCTTGGAGTTCTTGCTAATTGGTCAACTATGTAAATTAATTTAAATATGGTGTTTTTATAAAAATAGAAAGGCATATAGAAATTATTTTTATTATTTCGTTTTATTAAATACTTTTTTTAAAAATACAATTTGTTATTTCCAAAATTTACCATTTTTAATTACCTCCTGAATCTATTTACCTGCTTATATATACAAATATAGTTTCGACATTAAATCTAATAATCACAATAAAAAAATTTAAGTAAATAAAGCTGTATGTACGCATGCGGAAAACTCGGATTATTCCGTGTTGAATGAAATGTTGAATATTGAATATTGAAATATTGAATGGAACTCAATATGCACATGCGCCAAATCCGGAGATATTTGTGAAGTAACATATCCTCCAGTGTATGAGTATACAGTCAAAAGCAGAGCGAAGATTTAAAATACTGTCAGTTGCAGTCTTTTCGGATTACCTTTTGGTAGGCTCTTTGAAGTCTTATTTGTATGATCTTTCATAAATTCACTAGTTCACTAATTACTCGAAAACTTTAATACAAAAGGACACCCAATTAAATTATATTTGAATAACTATTATTTCAATTGTTTGTTTTATTCGGATAATGGGGACTATGGGTTTATCTGGACTGGGACTAAAGCTTAACCTGGGCTCCGAACCACGGTCCTCAGCATTAAGCCTACCGACAACTTTAGAAATCATCCCAGAAGACATACTAGACAGGTCTTGCCCAACCTGGTTACTGGAGTGACTGGAATCATTTTCATTGTCGGATTTTACACTCTTGTCTAGAACAATCACAAATTTTAAACAGTGACAAAGATAAATTTACGACCATACCGCCCGCAGGATTGGAACCCGCGGCTATCGCAATAGTAGGAGAACCGTCCTATCGACTTTACCACTGCGCCACCAAGCCAGTTCGAATATATTTGATAATTATAATAGTAGCATATTGTTTATTACAAAAACTATCAACTTGATTAACAGGAAATCAATGTACATTTATTCCTTTTGCTATAAAATACACCAGCAACATATATAGGTCTTCATAATTATGCTAACCCATAAAACGACAATAAAAATCGGACCAATATTTACGACCATTTTATACAGTCTCATTTTCAAAAGCAAGCCTTGAATATGCGACGCTCCCATCATAGAAACTACATATATTTTAAATTTCGGTTATTCCAAGATACCGAACACAGAGGAAATTCTATAGTTTTTAAATTACCTCCAATTCGGAAACCCGTATCCGTTTTAAACTGCGAGTGGATTTTTCTCTTCTGTGTATTTGAATTTTTAAAAGTCGATCCGAGGTACCGGGTCCTTGATTGGTCGCCGATTCGCCAGTATAGAGAATGAGAAATGTAGATGAGTTTTGATAAAGTAGAAAGAGTAGCTCTTTTCAAATTCCACGCCCTAAAATTGTTTTAAGTTTTTTCTTTTAACAGAGTGGTTTAGTCTCGCCTTCTTGTTTTTTGTTATGTTCGAATATTTGATCAAAAGTGTCCTTTATTTTATAATTAATGAAATGTCCTTTTTTATTGAAAAAAATTGAAAAAGGATCTTTTACATATGAAGCCTACAAAATATATTTATGCTTTAAGGACATTATAGCAATACAAGCCACTAGACATTCACCAACGAAGAACAAGCTTTTAACAATGCGCGAAAAAGAATCAATATCCACTCTCTTTTCCTAATTCTCAAATCACATGTTATATAGTCTATCATAGAAAACCAAATTCTAATGGAGGTCATTTAAATTGATGACATCTGCATATCGCAGTTTTGCCGCATCAATTTTGATTTCTTGTTCAAAACGTTTGCCGGCTTATGACCATTAATTATTATCACAAATATTTTAAAGAATTTTATAGACATTTGTCAACAATATCGACCAATGCCAACACAAATCCTATTCGAGTTTAAAACAAATTTTACATTTCTACCAACTGTATTTGTTAATAATACAGTTTTTTAATTCATATATACTAATAACAGCATGTTATACAAAAAGCAAAACATATTAGAACCAAAATTAAACAACTATACTGGTTAGTCGGAAGTTGCTCTCAACCTGATCTAAAATCAAAGAGGTTATAAGACAATTATAAAGCCAACTTAGATCTATGGGGTGCAAATATGGGGTTGCATTAAAAATTCAAATCAACTAGGCATCCAACGCTGTCAAAACAAAGTTCTTCGATTGATTATCAATGCCTATCGCTACGTAATGAACGAACAACTACACAATGACCTGGAAAGCAAATGGATTTGCTAAGTTATCCAAGATTTCGCCTTGAAACACGAAAGAAGATTACTAAATTATGCTAACGTGGAAGCAATACAACTGCTGGACAGCACGCAGGATGTCATGAAATTAAAGCGAATTAAACCATATGAACTTAAATAAAGTGTATACCTTTAGTGTAAACTATAGCTATAAGTTATTATAATTTTGCAATTGAGGAATTACACTCGTCTTGCTTATGAATTAATCCAAGTATAAATGAAATGTAGTAATAAATTAATTTATAATTAAGATTATACTAAGCGTATCTAATAAAGATGTTATATATATACAATTGGATGCGCCAAATTTTAACTATACAAAGAAGCTTAATAAAAACTTCAGCTTGTTTGGTTATACTTCATTTAAACCAGACAATCAATCAGATTTTAATGCAGATTTTGTTCTTGTTTCCTGTTGTTGACAAATATCAATCGATACCACACCATTTCTTTTAACAAAGATACATTAACATAATAGTATAAATTTGTGTATCAATAATATTAGTAAAATTAACAACTTTAGATAGTTTTAACAATAATGCGAAAGTATTTGAATTTTTCCTGAACGGAAAGTAAAAAAAATTGTAATAAACTAATAAAAACTTAAGTACTTGCATGTATTTTGATCATTTTTGTCGCTTTAAGAAACCTTTACTGAAAAAAATAGTACAATATAATTTTTCATAATTTTCTACATTTCGATACCATCTGCCATAATAACTATACTGCATCGATCTGAATAAGTCGTAATCAGAAGGCAATAGGCCTGTTGAGTAAGCTGTTGGCCACAAAAGTTCCCATTCGAGCTGTAACAATGTTTTCACAGTTTTTGGATGACTGATAATAGGATGATTTCTTTTAGAATCCGTTACTCACTATTGCTGATCGTTTTTGTAACAATTTATCAATCATTTTACTCAATTAACATCGGTAGACATGTGCAGTAACATTTTTAACTGGTTTTAGTAGCTTGCCATGCACTACACATTGCTGATCCCACCATATGTTATAAGGTATGAAGGGTTTTGGCAGTAAATTTCTTCATATCAAATAACAAAAGTAAAAATAACGAAAGTACAGTTTTAGGCATTCTATGATTGGCGTCTCTATACACTAAATAAGTCAATAATACTGTTTTTGTTTAAATTTAATAGTTGTTATCATTGATACTTCGTATCTTCTCCATCAGATAACGCTTATCAAAACGTATACAAGCACCTAATAGCTAAAAAAACACTTGCAATTAGTGTTGGGAACTATCAACTGTTTAGTAATTGACTACTTTTTACTATCGACTGTTTCAGTCGCTATTTTTGGTTCGACTGTTTTTACTACTTTTTACTAGTGACTGTTTCAGTCGTGTACTTTTAGTTGCTATTTTTGGTTCTTCTACTTTCATTCGACTGATTTTTAACGTTCTGGTTCTGTCGTCCTAGCCACGACTTTAACAAAAATGTACCCAATTTATGCTTACATAGATTTGTATATAATATATATAGTTTTATGATTTTTTTTTGGTAGTTTGCTTGTAAATAACAATATATTGTATATTAATATAGCAGCATTTTGGAACGATATTTTTCAAGATTGTTAATGTAATAGGGTACAAAAACTAAAATTGGGAATGATAAATAGTAAAATACTTTTGACTGTTTTTATGGCAACAATAGGTAATATTTCTATTACTCTGTCGATTTTTGTTAAAAAATATTTCTGTTCAATAATAAATAAAGCATTTAATTTATTTAAAAAAGCTCTAGTAGTTTTTGTGATATCATTTTTAATTATGTTGTTAATTCGTTTTTTTTTACGATTAGGTATATGTTTAATTTTTATTTAGTATTTAACATTATTATACATCTTTAGTTTTTAGGTTTTGTTTAAGTTCTATTTTATTGACTATATTTATTATAGTATATTATTTGGAAATAGCAATTAACATATTAAAATACGATAAAACATTTGTGGGATATTATTCAATTCCTTTTTACAGACCCACAGAACATTCAAATATAAAAGTTCTACTTCAAATTCTACTTCGTTTAAAATAAAATAGTCAAATTGCATGTTAATAGTATTCAGTAATTATTTTTTTCTTTTCTTTTTTAAAGTATTTAAAGTACGTGAAGGAATATGTATATCTCCGTCTCGCTTATACTACCCTTGGAAAATATAAACACATATAAAATAAACTGCTCCAAGCAATTATATCCGTCCTTTATTCTCTCAAAATTTATAAAGGAAAGGGTTCGTACATTTTTGTCTGACATCACGAATTTAAAAAACAGTCGAACCGTGCGTCTGACTGAAAATAGTAATTACTATTTTCAGTCGCTAGTCTTTTGACTATCGACTGTTTCAACTGTTTTGGGACTATCGACTGTTTGGGCCATTTTCAGTCGATAATTCCCAACGCTAATTGCAACATATAAATATTTTACAAGCTTCATAGTTCCTAAGTCTTCATTCGTATTACATTTTTAATAATTGCATTTTCAAAATAAAAATGATTTTTTTCGTTGTTATCAAAACGTTATGATAGATCTAGGTATATAACTTACCCCTTTAGTAGAGAATCTTCCACCAAATACAAAATTCTTAATTTTCTCCGATACTTTGGTATAAGGAGTATCCCCCGTAGGTTGTTTCCTCTTTATCGTGTTTATTGTTATTATATTATATCTATTTATTCCCACTTCCTCGTCTTCATCGCTTCGTGGAAATACCACTGGACCAGGATCCTAAAATATAATACAAAGCAATAGTTTCCTGATTATTACAAGGTAAAATATGTTTTTCGGGTATGTGGCGCCACCTCGCCTAGATCAGTCGAGACAATACTCAGACAAAAATTCTAGTTACCTGTATTCTGGCAAGTTCGTGTTCATAGGGATGGGGATTGAAATGACGAGGTTGTAAAAAATATTCTCTTTCATATTCTTCGACACAGTAGCATAGATGAATTAAACATATGACATATATCGTAATCAACTGATTAATCTGCAACAAATAGATACATTATTATCTTGACAAAATGGTGAAGGTAGTTTTATAAAACCATTATATATAATTTTTTTAACTATTAAATCTAAGACAATTTGAAAAAACTGTGTTACTATAAATCATGTTCTACGATAGTTCTTTCTCATAATTAAATAAAAACCACAAATTTAACGTAACACCCCATACTGTAAGTCTTGCATATTTTAACGCAACATCAACGTTTCAGGGACGAAATTAAATACTTTAATATAATCTCATCTCTCAGACAATATATTAATTAAAAAATGTGCGATTAAAAAGAACAGGCCCATTTCTGCCTAGCAAACAATAATTTCTTCATAATTACCAAAATCAATTAAGTAAATCTGCATCCATCTTTAATCAAGTGTTATATAATTTTAATTACCCAAAAACCCAAATTAGTATCATTAATTGAAAGTCAGTTTATAAAAAAAATATATATCAGAAAGTTGATGACGAACAACGCCATTATTTTTATTGCTTAATATTTTTATTTTTAATTAACAATGAACCTTGCAAAAAAACCCATTCATAACAAACCATTGAAGTATATCGTTCTATCAAGGTATAACTATTGATTATCGTCAATACCGTGGATTTTAATTATACGAAACAATAAACAATCAAGGCTGAAGATATAGTAAAAATATGTGAATAAAAGAATACAAGTGTAAAAGTACCAATTAAATTATAAGTACCATACACAATATAATCAGCACAGTTTTTTCTGTTTTTATTTCTTACATTTGGGTTTTAAATCTTGCTTAATAATGATACTATAAATAAGTAATTCGAATATGTAGTGCATTCAAAGAGGTACTTAAGATGTATGGAAATGACTAATTTTAGGAATCAAGTTCAAAATTGAGATTAGAACTGTGGTAACGGGGATAGAACTAATGAATGATATAAATATAGAGTAGATGCGTTAAAAACAGTCTTATAAAAGGAATAAATATAAATTATACATTAGAGAGGTACTGAGAATAAAGAAAATAGAAATAAGGCTTTAAGAATTTAAGCGATAGATGTCAATATTCATAAGTCAATACGCTGAAGCAAAGCGAGGACAAACTGTTCGGTTAGTAGTAGTTTTTGCTTCCCTTTTGAAGGTAGTCAATAAAAATTATTCCATGCGCATCTCAAAATACAGACGCCATAAACCTGCCAGCCGACTCTTGCGTTTTGGAGCGGGTTCATAGTGTGTAGTCCACCCGGATGACTGTCGATTGAACATCACGGTGATCCAATGTCACATATCGACAGAAAAACTAGGGTTAATTACGCTCCGAATCATCAACTTGTTGTTTTTGGTCAAAAGTGAGCTCGCGCGTCACCCACTTTGCACAGAGCTTTCTCATACACAAATAGTCGTGAATGATATGATGTATACGTTCAGTTGATATGTGTCTGCTATTTCTTTCAATTTACGGTCAATCAAAATCATTTTATGAATTTTTCTAATGTTTTCGTCGGTAACAACTTCTTTTGGGCATCCGCTGCTTTAACTGTTTTTGGTGCTCATTTCACCACGTCTAAACTTAGCATGCCAATTATTGATGGTTGATTTTCCTGGGGCAGTGTCCGGAAACTCGGCATCTAACCAATTTTTGGCTTCAAGTGCATACCTTCAAAAAGCAATATTTTATCATTAGGCGAAATTCCTTTTTATCCATTTTTTTTCACTATGACAAAACTTACTTCACTCAAAATGCTATAATTCACAAACTAATGATCCGACAGCTGTCAAACTTATACACGCATCTTTCGAGGGTTAGGGCTAACATAAAAACTCATTAATTTAATTCTATTAGTACCATTTATACCCAGTGTATTTTATATGATATGTAATTCGCTATGATACCGTCTTCATTAACAACTGATCAAAACATCTCATAAATAAACTTTATATTACTATATCAACAATTATACAAAAAATATCACATCAGGATAAATAAACCAGAGAATTATATGTATTTATATACTCGTTGAATATAATTATACTGAATAATTAACGAAATATGACAAGATACAAAAAAAATTGGGCGGCAGTTGCAGGAATAGCCAAGAACATGTTAGAGGAAAAGTCTAACAAAATGTGAGACAAATAAGGTTTACAATAAGTATCTGAGATGGTAAACAAAAGTTCAGAAAGAATGGTGATTTAATATATTTTATATGCCAATAGTTTTTTTAAGAGATCAGATGAATTTAATCTTTAGTGAGTAGAATCATTACCTCTACCTAACATCGAACATATTCTTTCCAAAAATTTTGTCTGGAAATATATGAATGAAATGACTTGATAAAAGCTTCCTAATAGAATAATATAATGAGTAATCATTTAATAGTAAAAATTTATATTAATATAACTTCAGAAAACTTATTATATAAGATAATTTTTGTTTCCTTAAATATTTAGTAAGTTTATTTAAAGATGAATATGACCAGAGAGTAATAAATAAAATATTGAAACAGATATTTAAAACAATAACATTACTCAAAATATAGATGTAGAGTTTTTTAGAGCAATTTAGTAAATCAATCTTATCATACTTTTGATGCTATTGAAACTATTACTTTAAGTTACAGAAATAAAGACGGAAATGAGAATTATAATTAAATCAAATAAATCCTTTTAATGCATTCTATACTATTCTACTTCCTATAATATTCTGATATATTCTTATATATTCCTATATATTCTTAACTGATAAAAATATGAAAAATATAAAATTAACAAGGAGGTAACAGACGAGTATATTTTTTATTTATATTCTCCCATCTATATAATTGTTTTATCTATGAATAAATAAAACAATCTCCAATCAACTGTCTCCTTTCACCAACTGGGGTTTATCTGGACTGGACCTACAGTTTAACATGGGCTCCGAACCACGGTCCTCAGCATTAAGCCTACCGATCGGCGAGTTTTCAACTTTAGAAATCATTCCAGAAAACATCCAGTCTTACCCAGCCTGGTTACTGGCGTGACTGGGATCATTTTCTTTGTCGGGTTTTACACTCTTAGCCTAGGACAATCACAAATTTTAAACAATCATAAACATAAATTTTCGACCATGACCCAGCAGGATTCAAACCCACGGCTATCGCAACAGTAGGAGGACCGGCCTATCGCCTTTACCACTGCGCCAACAATAAATAATTGTATTTATTTTCGAAATATTTTACATGGTGATACACTTATTACACTTTTGCATGGGCTAGAACTAATGTTCGTAACCATTCTGATTTAGGTGCCTTCAAAATATGGTTTGTGAATGCATAAGAATTTGCTTTTAACATGCAGGAATAAAAAAAGGTAATTTGATGCCAAATGAGGGCTGTACGGAGGATAACCCATCAATTCGACCTTTTAACCAACCAAAAAGGTAGTTGTTTCAGCCGATATGTAAGAGCATGAATTATTGTGATGAAGAATGACCCTTTGTTGCTGTTTCTTTTATTATATTTCACGAAGCACTTTTTGGTTTGTCAACAAATAGTTGTGAATTCAGAATTCAGCGTTCTACTTTGCTCTAATAGCACGGTTGCCACATATCTCGTGATTCCGAAGAAATAGGGAATCATTTCCTTCGAAGTGCTTCACACACGAATCACTTTGGTTCATTGAATAGTTTTGTTCAGCTAATCATATAGATCCAAGTTTTATCACAGCGTACACAACTTTAAATGCACCGCGATTGTATTTCCTGATCATTTTATTGCGGCAATGAACCATCTTTTAGGGTTTTTATCAAATTATGCGGAATTATCAACGTAAACAAATCTTTTTATGACTAAATGTTCATGCAATACCTTATTAGTAATCGTCATAATAATGCCCAAGGATGACTCAATATTATGGTAAGTCACATGACGATCATAGCATCAATGCTTTTTAGCACCACAACTGACTTCGGACAATTTTCACGACCCTGAGCAAACTATGATTAACATCTACAACTAGTCATCACAAGACAAAATGTTCCAAAGAAAGTTATAGTTAAAGGTCAAATTTTCTGATGGATAAAAGATAAATATAAAACTATAAATAATAACCCTCGTAACTAGTGAACGATACATAATATAGTGATGATCTACATAAAATAATTTATTTATAGAGAAAGTCACTTATATAAACAACATCATGAAAAACTCAGTTTTATATGCATCTGTAAAATAATCCAACAACGTTGCAACCCAGTTTATTCACGACACACTAGATAAATACTTAATATTAATTCATATCAATCAATATTAACATTAATTTAAGCAATTACCGACTTATTAGCAAGAAATTAGATGCAGAAATAGTATCACAACTTCGGATAATTTGCATTTATATTCTCCTACACTTCCAATTTTTTTCTTTGTTGAAATCTAGGTCAATTGCTTCGTTCGATATAATAACAGCGGCAAAAAAATAGCGACCTGAGTACTAGCAGCAAACAGACCAAAGGTCACATAAACTATAAATAATTTTATGTGAGTTATATTCCATTCCTATAATAGAAACCGTAATTGTATTTGTCGATATATCATTAAGGTGTTTGCAAAATATGACAGAAACAAAACATAAATCAACATCGGAACATAAATTATTAGTGGGGTTTACATCATCAACGGCTACTTGACCAATATTGTGAGAAAACACTTCATTGCGATTTAATCTAAATTTATAATTAACTTTAATACGCTCGTATTAACATCTAAAAGACAATTTCATAACTTGTTAAATATCAATATCTTGTATATAATGATATTGTAACATTTCAATTTTGTTATAGATCATTATTCAAAAATAATTTAGCAACATTACTATTGTTTTCGGTTACGAAAAAAATATGTATAAGATCATAATCTTTGCTATACGTCAAGCTCGACTTCTTATTGAATATAATCGGTTTCAAAATATTTTTCAACCATTTGTTGACACAAAACAAGTTGAGAAAATAAAGGTACTTTTCACCAATAACACAACTATGTTGTCAAGAAGGTTATCTACGATATATTTCGACAAAATAGTTAATGTTAGCTTCTTAACAGTAATGATAGGCGATAGAAAGGCTCGTTGAAAGTTTTGGACAGAGTTTATATTTGTTTCCTTTGAAATTCGAAAATATAGAGATATGATGTAAGTTATGTTATCTATTTCAGTCTGTTATCAATATTACTCCCTTGGTCAGTTCCTTGTTTTAAGCCACTGTAGAGACAAATTATATGTATTAGCATATATTCCCATTAGAAGGATTTCGATTGCTTTAAAATAGGAATGAAGTGTGTTGTCAGTGCTTTTGGTTAAACAAGCCGTTATTTCTTTCCGTAAAATAAAATAGTTTTAAAATAAATCAGAATGTTAAACCCTAGACAATTTATATAATATTAATCAGTATAACAAAATAATATAATAATAGAATATCATCAGTTTCAAAATATTTTTCAACCATTTGTTGACCCAAGACAAGTTGAGAAAATAAAGCAACTTTTCACCAATAACACAACTATATTGTCAAAAAGGTTATCTACGAAATATTTCGACAAAGTAGTTAATGTTGGCTTCTTAGCAGTAATGATAGGCGATAGAAAGGCTCTTTGAAAGTTTTGGACAGTGTTTATATTTGTTTCCTTTAAAATTCGAAAATATAGAGATATGATGTAAGTTATGTTCGATCTATTTCAGTCTGTGAAAAATATTCCTTGGTCAGTTCCTTATTTTAAGCCACAGTAGAGACAAATTATATGTATTAGCATATATTCCCATAAAAAGGATTTCGATTGCCTTAAAATAGGAATGAAGTGTGTTGTCAGTGCTTTTGGTTAAACAAGCCGTTATTTCTTTCCGTAAAATAAAATAGTTTTAAAATAAATCAGAATGTTAAACCCTAGACAATTTATATAATATTAATCAGTATAATAAAATAATATAATAATAGAATATAATCAGTTTCAAAATATTTTTCAACCATTTGTTGACACAATACAAGTTGAGAAAATAAAGGTACTTTTCACCAATAACACAACTATGTTGTCAAGAAGGTTATCTACGAAATATTTCGACAAAATAGTTAATGTTGGCTTCTTACCAGTAATGATAGGCGATAGAAAGGCTCGTTGGAAGTTTTGGACAGTGTTTATATTTGTTTCCTTTGAAATTCGAAAATATAGAGATATGATGTAAGTTATGTTCGATCCATTTGAGTCTGTGAAAAATCTTCCTTGGCCAGTTCCTTGTTTTAAGCCACTGTAGAGACAAATTATATGTATTAGCATATATTCCCATTAAAATGATTTCGATTGCCTTAAAATAGGAATGAAGTGTGTTGTCAGTGCTTTTGGTTAAACAAGCCGTTATTTCTTTCCGTAAAATAAAATAGTTTTAAAATAAATCAGAGTGTTTTATCTTTAAACCCTAGACAATTTATATAATATTAATCAGTATAATAAATAAGTATTTAATTTACTTCATACTAGTCAAATTGAAGCAATTAATAGATCATAAAACCCGTACATGTTATATATGGAAATTCCTTTAATTAGAACTCATTACCAACGAAGAAAAATAGGCACACATACATATATGTTTATAAAATAACGCTGTATTTGCCACATAACTGTTGTTTTCCCGACTACGTTGATGAAACAAGTTTTGCAATAAGCGAGCCGAGTTATGCCCGGTGCTTATTCGTTCGTATCAAAACAATAGAAACGGAAAAATAGCAGATCATATCTGATGTTCGTCCTTAATTAGCGTGAAATGGTCGACAACCGAGATTTTGCAGTAGAAAACCGTTTTTTTTTTCACGAACGGTCGGCGACTCTATTTGGTCGACGCGGCTATCGATATTTCCTATATCGCTAATTAATTTGTCAGGTTATAAAATTTCAATTATGTAAATGATTTTAATTGAAAATGTCTATCTGAACCATACAAGTAGGAGACATAAAGTTCTGGGAAATGAATAGGAAAAATACTTTTAATTATTTATTAAGTAGGGATGAAGAAAAATATCGATATGTAGATACATCAATATTCTTTTCAAAACAGGTAGTAAAATATCGAAAAATTTTAACGGTATGTCGATATATCGATATTGTTGTCGAGGGATAGAGATCGATAGTTTTAAAATAGAGTATTGAATATTTCAGATTTTTCCCCGATTGTCAAATTTTTTAAAGATAATATCGATAATAATACCTAGGGTTGTCGGTATCGAACTTAAGAAGTATCAAAATTTTCTTAAAAATTCTCTCTCTGATCATTAAAAGTATTTTGCATGATAAACTAGGCTTGGAGCGAAGAAATATCGATAGTTTTCTTAAGGAAAATCGATATTTACATCAGTAGACCGTTTGATCGTTAAAATTAAGTACCAAAAACGCTAGTTCTTATCTATAGAACTATCAAACTTTTTTCTCGAAACTAGGACTGTTGCAGATAAATATCGATACTGTTAGAAAGAAGTATGGATGCTTTTTTTTCGGGGTTCGCCAATATGTTTACTTTGACGAAAAGATCGAAACTTACTACTGTATTCAACATTTTGTTCCTTGTTTGGAATAAATTATTTATTTTGATACAAGTAATGTTCGGAGCTATAGTACTTATCCTGCTAAATACTCTGGAATAGATCTCTCGTTGAGTATTTTGATCCCTCCGCGATTTTGCCAAATTTTACTAATCGTTCTCATGTCTTAAACAGAAAGACTCAGAATTAGACAACTAGACTGATTAGTCAAAAAATACTCCCAAATTGAACTAGGATCAAAAAGACTGATTATAAGCCATTCCATTAAGATCCATATAAGATGGAAAGAAGCCAAAAAAAACGCTGCCAAATATTGCCTCGATTAATTACCAATGATTATCGCTACGTAACTAATGAAGAACTGCACGATAACTTGAAATCAAATGAATCTACGAATTTATATGATAAAACGTTACTAAATCACAGCAACATGGAAGCAATATAACTACTAGACAACGCGCACGAAATTAGAAAATCTAAGCGAACCAAGAAGACCAAATGATGCAAAAACAAGAGAACAATAGCAATAAATTAATTTGTACAAAGCCTATCTAATGTAATTTGTAATATAAAAAATGTTGCAAAATCAGCTGATGGATATACTTACTTCTACAATAACGATTTTTTAATGGTTGATTCGAATGCATGAACACCAAAATAGAAAATATTACATTACATATATACATTACTACAATCTGCTGCTGCTAGGTACACCTACATTGAGGAAAGTCATATTTTACTAGTTGGATTCACTACATATTGTCACTTGAATGATATGGATATACCCGAAAATAACGTTAATTAAAAATTCCGGACATTATATAGCTCCAAGAAATATATCACTATTCCTATATATTCAAATGCTGAAGATATAATAAGTAGTTGATAATTAATAAACTATAATAATGTAAACACAATATTACATTTACAAAAAATATCTCAACAGTTCACATATAGTTCTGTAGATACTTAAAAAAATATTTTTCAAGATAGTCTGATCATATTAGTTTAATTCTTTAATTTCTCAAGGTAATTCATTACCAAGAAATTCCAACCAACATATTAATTATTAACTTCATTTCAAAATATTTATATGTTTCATTATTTATCTTTCAAACAGTTGTTGTGAGTTTACTAATGTTGTTAAATTTTGTTTAATACGCGTTCCTTGTAAAATGAATGTAATTTAACTTTATTAATTAAAAGCTTTTTTAAATAAGAAATAATTAAAATTGATTAAGACTTCAGATTTATAAGATAATCCTTTTATATTATATGTTAATTTAAATATGCAAGAAATTATTAAAAAATCCATGGTATATCACTATTGTTATTTAATATTTAAACAAAAAAAAACAATAAAAAAATTAAAAAAAACATATCATATTAGAATCAGAAATTCATCTTTGTACTTCCATATCTATTTTAGCTGAAGGTAAAAAGTCGATTTTAATTTGGCATTCACACCTTTAACAAGTGCTCATTATAATTAGAAAACTATGGCACGTGATGAAATTGAAATTTGAAGGATGAGAATGAAATTTACATGAAATTTTATTTAATATTTAATTTTTACTTAATTATATCAAGTTTTATTACCATATACAATTTTATCTACTAAAAAAGTCTAGCACATATCAGCTTCAAATAGCCGTAATTATATGAATGAGTTGACCAATATATCTAAAATATCACACAAAAATGTGAGTGTCATCAAAAAATAAGTCGTTTTTAAATAAATAAAACCATTAACCAAAAATCTCATTATCATATACTGAACTACTTATTCTTCATTATCATATGTTCAAATTTATTAAACGAAAATTATTTCTAATTACTTTGAGACTCACAATATGTGGGCAAAATACCCGCTACCATTTTGATTGCACGCCATCTTGGTTATGTGTCCTCGTTCTGGAAGAAAAGAGACGTCTCGTAACGCTGAAAATGTAATGTGGCTCTGGTGCGCGATAGTGTTGCAAAGTGTCCAGAAACATCAATTCGGAGACGTGGTTGCCAGTTACACATTTCTGCACGCTGTTTAAGACGAATTTTGAAAACTGATTTGAAAATATTGAAATGAAAATTAACAAAATTCAATTATGCCAAAAATTGCTACCAAGAGATTCTAATCAACGAGTTCAGTTCAGTTCAGTAATGCAATCCTAAGGCTGTCTGGTGAAATTGAAAATCTTTCGTCTAAATTAATAATGAGCGATGAAGTCCATCTTCTTCTCAGTACCTACGTCAATAAACAGAATAGTCGATTTTGGGGAACACAGAATCCTCAATTAATTCATGAAACATCATTGCATCCACTAAAAACAACTGTTTGGTGTGGTATTCATGCTAGAAACATTGGTCCTATATGTTTAAAAATGACCAAGGTGTTGCAGTTACTGTTAATGCTGAACGGTACCAAGACATGATTCGAAATTTTCTTTTGGCTGAAATGAAAGAGCAAAGACTATAGGACATGTGGTTTCAGCAAGATGGGGCCACAGCACACACAGCTCGTTCAACAATTCAAATATTGAATGATGTTTCCCCACGAAAACTAATTTCGCGAAGTGGCGATTTAGCATGGCCAGCCAGATCTCCGGATTTAACAGCATCAGAGTTTTTTTTATGGGATTTTTTCAAAAGAAATCAAAAGTGCATGTGAATAAACTTCAATCGATTCAACATGGTAAAGAGGATATTCGTCACAAAATTAAAGAACTTCAGCCTCAGATGTAGGATGTCATGAAAAATGCCTTAAAAGACCGGAAGTTGCATAGCTAATCGCGGTCACCATTTAGTTGATATAATTTTTCAATCATAACGAAAAAAAAATCAAAAACTAAATACACTTTTTATGGAGACCAAACTTACTTATCTTTCCTTTGAGGAAAGTTATAAGCAAAATGGTAGTGGGATTTTTGCCTCCCCTTGTACTATTACTTAAAATTGTTTCAAATATATTCTAAAGTACTTGTTTTGACATTTTGCATCAGCTTTACGTCGATTGATGCTCTGATATATAATGAACAATCCTCTTAATGTAATACATATATCAATATTGGATATATTTTATTAAACAAGTACTTTGTTTTATGTATCATGTAAAACATTTTCGTATTCATTAAATTCATAATGCATACGATACCATTTATCTACCAGTTATCCATACGGATAACTCATTATTCAAATTTATAACAAAACATTGAATAATTTTTTCATAAATAGAATAAATTTAATTTATATTACAATATAGAACATTGCACGATCAAATGTAACCTATTTACGATACCAAATGTAACAATGACAAGTACAGTATACGCTTAGATTTTAGATTAAATTTATATGACCATAAATATAACGCAATATACATTAATACGTAGCAGTAAAAAGACACATTAAATCTAACAAACCACCAGGATATTAGGTAATGACGAAAAAAAAGGAAATTTATTATTTTTCTGTAACAACCACCACAAAATATATATCTGTGTCCTTCAAAGAAATGTTCTAACGAGTGAAAGCGACAGAAAAACAACAAAGAACAACTTTTACCATCTTTTATTGTCAGCGTAATATAATAATGTCATTGTTATAAGGTTTCGATTAAAAGCTATTAGTTTAATTGATATGTTATAAACTAAACAAAAGGGTTTTTTAATGTGTAACAAATCAGTTATGATGTAATAAATAATAGGCGCCACTGAAATAATAAAAAAGTGTGTTATCGATCTTAGTTACATTAGTAACGTTATATGGTCAACCAACTAAGAAAGTTTATTAAAACTATTATATATTTCAGGAAACAATTATAAAAAATAACATAAGAATAAACTTTTAATTTTGAAACTTTTTTTCTAAGGTTGTAACTTATTGTGCTAAGAGTTTTTTTTATTATTTAATTAATAGATTGTCACTAGTCGTTTCCGACTAACCTACAATTTGTTTCCTTCGGCCCTATCTCAGTCTCTGATGAAATAATGTTCATATTTGTCACTGCTGTATTTTTTATTATATGCACCTCACTACACAATATTACCCACAAGATCAGATGGTTTGATTCTTTTGAGTCTGCTGTTTTGGTGGTACCCAAAAGCTGCAATACTTCAATTTTGTGCTAAGAGTAACACTACTTTTGTTATCTTCAAAACAATGGATCAAAAACCATTTCGCGTTTTAACTTTATAACATCTTGATGGGAAAATACCATTCGAGCGAAGCAATGGCTTGGAGAGTGTTATAGGGACTCTGCTCCATTAGAAACAACAATAAAACGTTGGTTTGCAGACTTCAAAAGTGGTCGTAGAGTCACGATGATGCAGAACGCAGTAGAAGTCCATATGAGATAGCAACACCAGAAATCATCAAAAATCGTTTTAAATGTTCGAAAAATTAAGTTGCGTGATTTAGTTAACATCGAAAAGATATCAAAAGAACGTGTTGGTTTTATATTGCATGAACATTTGATTATGAGAAAGCTCTATTCAAAGTAGATGTCGCTTTTGCTCACTGTTGACGAAAAAACAGGAACATATTGATGATTCTGAGCAGTGTTTAAACGTAACGAACCAGAATTTTTGCGACAATATGTGAAAATGGATGAAACGAGGATGATCCATCACTGTACTCCAGAATCAAAATGATCTTTATCTGAGTGATAAATCGTTCTACAAAAGTGGTTAAATGTCAATTATATGTTAGAGCTATTGATGGAGATTACGTTAATGAATAAACCCCATTTTGAACAAAAAGAACGCGATTTCTTTGTTATGCGGGAGACTTTTCAGTCCAAGTGTTATTTTATTAGAGACTAAGTAGGAGCCAATGGGTAAACTTGATTCAGTTATTCGAAACCTAAGTTCTACAGTAACGGAATTATGATTTTTCCACAAAAATGGCAAAAGGTACACATATGTTAGATTAGTGTATGAAAATAATATTAATAAATTCGCTTTAAAAAACATGAATAAAAAAACGAAATTACATTTTCCCCAACGCAATATAATCGTTAATTTTACATTAGCATATGTGCAATTAAATTATTTTTATTTTCTTGAATAAATATATTCATTATTAATAAAAAATCCTATAACATTATTATAAATTTCTCAACAATTTTAAAAGCAATATGTAAATAAATACATACATGTATGTAAAGCCACATGGTTCGAATTTTCATTTCTTTAATAGATAGTAATTAATCTACAATTACTACGAAACATTTCTTTGCATAATCTTGAAATTTTCTATGAAATTATATGTAATTAGTGTTTCATTTATGATCTCTAGTGTATAATTGATTATATATATGCAGAGGGTGCTGGATTGTTGAAATATTCAAAACATTAATAAAGCATTTCATAATGTACTCGTATATACTAATTTAATAAAGGAAGTTCCGTATATACAACAAATTTCTCTATAATAGATGCATGTTTTACTTATCTAATTTAACTTAAAATAAAAATTAAATGATGTCTGTTTATTCGTAACTTACAAAAATTGTGTAAAATGTTTTTTGAGCGTTTCGAATTATTTTAAGTTCTATGGATGATACACTGTTCTTTTGAATCCATATTTAGTACCATAGCTACAATATAGAATATATAGTCTGTTCAAAGTTATTTTGTAAATATGTCATTTAAATTTGTGACCTAAAAACGTTAAATGTTGCCGCATTAACTCTGATTAACGGAGTTTTAGTTCAGTTTGGCTTTGACATCAAATATAATTTATTTTAACATTATAGTACATCTAAAAACTACACCTAATTATACAGCCATAATAGTTTATAGGTTAGAGTTATAACCTCTTATCACTATAGCCTTCAAAAATTTTGCATACGTTTGACAACCGGACGACTTTGACAAGCTCATTCATTTAAGCGTTCGAACTAATCAAACAGTATAGTATTGTGTCTCTTTTTCACTAGACTAAAGTGAGAAGGAAATATTGTCTTATTCTGAAACAAATTTATAAATTGCAGCAGGCAATACATTAAAAATCTTGATGACGTATGTAAAAAAAAAATTGAATAGTCGTAGTTTTATTTTATTAAGAATAGTTGATGGCGCCTGCAATGACTATCATTTGCTCTGTTTTTTCTATCTGCATTGCTTATTTCAAGTTATTCTATTAGAACTTAACTATTATTAGTTAATTCTACTAATTACTGTATAAGTATATTAGAGAGCAAATTATTAATAAGTATAATTTCTCTTTTTTTATAATAATACATTATTCACAAGATATTTTTTCGTTACATATCGCTGAAAAAAGATTCAGTCAAATTATAATATGTAATACTAAGTAAGAATAGAGAAATATTCTATAATTTGAAAAATAATTTGAAAGTGCAACTTATTTTAACAGCCAATTTAGCAGCAAATAGTGTGAATAAAAATACAATCCTGTAAGTACGAAAAGTAAATGTATATCAGCATATATATCCTGATGGCACTAACTAAAGTAAATAAAATCTAGAGGTTAAAATAAATTCTATTCAAAAAGCAATTTGTAATTTTGAAAATGATTTTAACAAAAAGAAAACAAGGATTAAAAGAGACTTGCAATACTAGAAAATTTTGTTTTAATTTTAAATTTTTCTTACACAAACTTCTTCTTGAAGTTCTTCTTTTCAACCTTCTATCATTATAAATGGGTCATTTGATTAGAATAAGTCGTTATCTGGAGTTATTCTAATCGTTTTATGCGACTTGTATTTTATATTTCAAGCTTAATAATAAAAAACATAAATTGATGCATCGAAATTGAATTTATTTAGTTTTTGAAAATATTTTCCGTTAAAATCAATGCACTTTTCCATACATTAAAACCAATTTTCCTAGTCCAACAAGAACTCCCAACTATTCGGAATTCGGGTTCGGGTTGATGAAAAATGGCTTGGTGCCAAATCAAGATTGTACAACGGATCAAACCATTTTATATCACGGTGGTTCAAAAATTCTATTAATTGAATCAATATGATTTCTTTCGAAACAACTTGCTTTAATTAGTTTCTTCCACCGCCAACTTCTTGTTGACTCTCTTGGAATAATTACTCAGTCAATTTCTATTACATTTTGATACTCATTTCCATGATTCGTTATCTGTGTAGACATTATATGCAGTTTTTGATGCATCATGATTTTCTTGCACCTGTTCATTCTGATACAACAGTCAATTTTTGTTAGTTTAATTTTTTGTCAATTACAAAATGTTCCAAAGAAGGTTATTTTACCAATAATATCAAGTTTGCAGTGATAACGTCAAATGGCCTCCGACCAAACATAGCACTGCCAAGGACAGAAATATAAATAGCAATTCTAATACTCCAAAAATACATCTGAAAACCATATCCAATCAGTAATGTTTTTAAAACACAGTAATTCTACTATTTATAGTAAAAGTATTATATAATAATCAATTTTAATTAAATTAAAATGTGAAATTAATCGAGTAAATTTAAAAGTAACTATAACAAACATTCGCACTGCACTACTCCATAATAAGCAGTTTAATAACTACATCCGCTGGCTTCGCAAGCCTTTCACCGCTAATTATTTTTATCTTTCCTTAATTTAGAGTAAATAACAAAAGTCAGGGTTGAATTTTACGAAATGATATCGAAGCAGGAACACCAGTAAAAAAATACACACTGCTACAGCTCGGCTATTAGGTATGGTTCTTCAGTAATAACACGATTTCTAAAACGGGCAGGCTATTATTACCGGACTGTCATTATTTCAGTAAACAATGAACAAGTTTAATAAGAAAATAAAATAAGGAGAGAATATGTAGCGTTCTCTAGTAATATTTCCTAGCAATAATATTATTGATGAAACAAAACAATACGTTCACTATGATGTACTTTTGCAATAAAACACAATTTACATATAATTATATTAATTAAATATGGATTGCATAAAAAAACTATTATGTATTATAAGAAGTGATGAAAGTCTTCAGAGATATTTAAAATATTTTCATCTTAAATATATAGCGTTTCAAGAAATTTTGAAATTCGTTTAGTTATTTCTTCAAAAGTTCAGATTATATTATTATTTTACAAAATACACGTATATATAATAGAATACTTATTGTAGCCTAAATATTGGGTTACAAAAATCATATTAAAGATAATTAGGCATGTTGGCCATCGAAAAAAATATCGATACATTAAAAAATATCGATATATCGTTTTCGATATTTTTAAAACAATACCGATATATCGAAGAAAAAAATATCGACATATTTATCGGCATATTATCGAAAAAAATATCGACGTATTATATTAAGTATAAAACATATCGATATTTTACAAAAAATTTATCGATATTTTTAAGAAAAAATAAAAATAGTTAAATATTAGCCTAAAATAATATATTCTTTTCTAAATATTTTAAAGACTTTTGAATTTAAAATTAAATACCAATCATAAAAGTTTATTAAAAATTATATTTAATTTGTTTTGGAAAAATATAAAAAAATATCGACTAGAAAAATAGCGATGTATCGACCAAAAATATCGATATTTCTTTAAAAAAAATATTGATGTACCGATATTTTTTCTGCATCCCTATTACACATTACTATTTTTCTAGTTACTTTTAAGTTTACACTACTAAAAAATCAGCTACTAATAGTTAAAATGTACGTCTAAGAAACAAATTCATTTTTAACCAGTATTTGTAAAAATCTACAAAAAGTAGATTTCATTGTGGAGAATTAGTTTATGAGTTAACTCTAAAATTGAAACAACAAAATTAAGCTAAAATTATGAACAGTTTTATAAATAAAAACTTTCCTACAATTAGTTTGGCTTAGTTTTTAAAACTTTACAATCCATACTGTATTACGCGTTACACTCTGTATTAGAAAACACCCAATCAATCATTACCCTAAACATCAATATCGACGCTGAAATGAAATAAATATTTATACTGTATACTGAAGAACTTTTGCTATTGTATTTGACGCGGTTAAAATTATATATGTTTTGGTAAAATAATTACTAACAATCTTCAGAAAATAAAACAATGAATAACATAGATTAAAATATCCTATGGTTTATCCTATCTAATGTCCTTTAAAATTAAATACGGCGTATAGTATAAAATATTTCACCAAATGAAACTTTTTAGTTTAAGTCATTATAAATTATGATTGCATATAATAGAAATAAATTATACCAATAGCTACAGCCTATTATGCTATGATTTAAGTCTCCTTTAAAATTAAATACCACATCTATAGAATATATAAAAGACTTAACCAATTGAAACTTTTTAGTTCAAATTATCATAATTTATTATTTGTATTATAATATAAACACTATAAATATATAAATAAAACTTGATTTCACTTCTAAAAAATATTCATTGTACAAATATTTATTCCATTAGATGATCTCCTAATTACTGATATATCAACAGAAACTCTTATAACAACAATAATTTTATTAGCTATTATTTTCAACTATCGTTTTCATTTCATTCCCCTTTTACCAACTATGGTTTTATAAAAATAAATTACATTGAAATATATATTTTTTACACTAATTATTATATTTATATATATATACATATATATATATATATATATATATATATATATATGTATGTATATATATATATATATATATATATGTATGTATATATATATATATATATATATATATATATGTGTATATATATATATATATATATATATATATATATATATATATATTTATATATATATACATATATACATTAAAGTATTAATAAGAAAAAATTAATATATTAAAGTAATTGACTTTAAATTTATTTCTTGTTAATAATATTTGTTAAACACTTTATATATTGCTTCAAAAATTTATATTATTTTGTAGAAGGACAATTATATACTTATTTTACAATCAATTCGTATACAGGTTATTCACATTTGAGACCATTTGAGAATACTATTTCTATATTTCAAATTCAAAGAATCGTAAATACAAATACTTGGTAATTTAATAATTCATAAAATTGTTTCAGTAAAATCAACCAAAGTATGAATACAAACGTATTAGTATTGTTATGGACCCAACGACACTAATGCAAGACAATATAATGAAGGTACCCACAATATGAATAACATCTAATTATTGGAAGAAGGTGACTAAGAAAATGAATAAACCTTTAAAAGTAAAAGTAGAAACAGTTTTTTAAAATACTGGAAAAAATTAAATTAGCTTAATTATTAATAAAACATAGTTAAATTTATGAAAATATAGGATATTTTTAAGTGCATGTAAATTATAAAATTATAAATTGAAATATACTACATTTATTTATTTACACATTTATGCCAAAACATTATAATTATAATTAATTATCTTAAAATTAAAATTATATTTACCTTAAGTATATTCATGATATCCGTTACAAATTTAAATCAAAAACACCCAAATTTTAATAGAATGATACCACGAAATCCTCCACAGAGAAAGAAATATCTAATATGATTTAATTTCTGTCATTTAACGCACATACATTCATCAAACTAATCAAAAACGCAGACGCAACTTATAGATATATTTTAAACGAAAGCTCCCACTACTGGGGAATTTCGCGAGCTTGTTCCTATTGTAACCCAAGGCATTGTTGATTTTTTTACCGATTAGGGTATACAATAAGTTGGTTGTTCTTTTTTTTAAATCCAGTATGAGTTTTCGACAAACAACGTTTTGTATGTGAAAGGATTTTTTTCTCTATAATGTCGAACTAGTGTGACGCTTGCAATCAAGATAAATGGTTTTGTAATGTTTATTCGATAAGGCAAATTTTCAATGATATTATTTAGATTTAGTTGATTTGAGATTAGGTAATTATGTGAAATAGAAAAAATGTTTTATTGAGTGAATGTAAGAATAAATTAATTTTTTAAAATATTATTACTTGTTATAGTCTTATCTTGTACTGTATTATATAATACATGAAAATATATATGAAAAATGTAGTATATGGTTAACTTAACGTTATTGCTTACTATATTACTTAATCTGTTTCTTTGTTCTCTGTACCCCACAAATCGGAAAAACAGACAATAAAATAAAAACAATATCAAACTTTCAGACATTTCGCTGGATTATTTCTTTGCGCTGGAGCCACTAGATGTCCTTTACAATTCTTCCATCTTTTGAGCCACTGCCATCGCCTTTCCTTTCCATCGCTCTTTTTACCGCATTTGAGGATGAATTTCTTCAATTTCGTGACGATTATTTTCTTTAAGATGTTGAATCGTTTGAGGCTTATTCACATAAACTTTTGATTTAAAAAAATCCCCTAAGAAAAAATTTGTTGTTGTTAAATCCGGAGATCTGGCTGGCCATGCTAAATCGCCACTTCGCGAAATTAATCTTCGTGGAAAACATCATTCAGTAATTAAATTGTTGAACAAGCTGTGTTTGTTGTGGCACCATCTTTCTGAAACCACATGTTGTCTAGCCCTTGCTCTTGGTACCGTTCGGCAGTCACAGTAACTGCAACAGCTTGGTCATTTTCAAAAAAAAAATTAATAAAATTTATTGAGAATTCTGTGTTCCCCAAAACTGACTATTCTGTTTACTGCCGTGGCCACTGAGAAGAAAATGGGATTCATCGTTCATTATCAACTTAGACGAAAAATCTTAAATTTCACCAGACAGCCTTAGGATTGCATTACTGTACTAAAATCGTTGATCAAGATTTTTCGGTGGCAATTTTTTGGACTAATTGAATTTTGTACGGGAACATTTTCAAATCAGTTTTCAAAATTCGCCTACACAACACAATGGTTAAAGCAAAACTGAGCTGAATGTCATATAACCTCGATGGCACTCGATCAAAATGGTAACGGAACTTTTGCTCCCCCTGCTATTATACTTTAATATATTATATGAAAATTTTCTGTACACATAAACATTTGTGTTCGCCCGCGCCATCTGTATCGAATTTTCTGATTTAAGCCCAAGAACACAATTGTATGGTCTCAAAATAACGATAAAATTATCCAAAGCAACAAATTAAACTAACATTTTAGGACAATTATTTCGTTTATTCCATGAATTTCCCTATCTTGGTAGTTCTCTTCATGTTGTCACATCTAAATCACAATTTTTATTCGTATTTTAATCTTGGTTACATTTTCTATTTAATTTTCTACGAACAATATACTTAAAGTTACTGATACGTACTTCTTAATCTAATTCGGCTTAGCTATAATTTTTGACTCTTCTATTATCAATAAAAAAAAAAGTTTTTTTTTTCTCAATTTTATCAAATTTTCACAACCGTTTATAACAAATAAACAAGCAAATAGAAACATAATCATAAAATTAGCAAATAATAAATATAATTAGATGGAGCATGCGAATTGCAAACCAATCGTATGCAACATGTTGTTGAGCATGACTAGATAATTTAAATTATTTTGTCATTTTAAATTATATTATCATACATGTTTAAAATTTTATTTTCACCAACCGGAGCTTTATCTAGATCTGATTAAGACTGCCGACTGGCAATTGACCACAAACTCATCAACTTACTTATATACTTATACAACTTATAAATTAACAACTTACACCGGCGGGATTCGAACCATATCACAGCAGTAGGAGGACCGTTCTATTGCCTTCGCCACTATGCCTATGATATTAGTTAATAATTACTTTATATTTGTACAAGAAATACTTTCGGGAAATCATTTACATAAAACTAAACTAAATTAATAAACTACATTTCTTAGAACACGTTTTATATTAAATTTAATAAGAATAAATACATAAAAACAGATCTTTTATTTTCATTTTAATTAATTAATTGCAAAATAGTCATTTTGTACGTACAAATTAGAGTAATTGCGTATCTTATTACAGTGGTATATAATAAATTAATTTTCAAAAAAATAATTTCTAAAAAATTATGAAAATTTTATTACTAAATATTTATGTAGTAATATTACGTAGAGTAAATTAAAACAAAATATGTTGTACAATTGAGCCTATATATCAGGTTTATCTCCCTCTCCTTCAAAGTTTTCAGATATCAAAAACATTATTCGTATACTCGTAGAACAACAGAACTTATTGTAACAGGCTAGCAATTACTCCTAAATAATTGTTAGAAAAACTAATTTTCACATTGGCTGCCTTTGCGATTGTATGAAAAAATTCGAATGTCAAGCTGGTGTGACGACTAAAATCACGATAATAGATTTTGTAATGTTTATTAGATAAGTCAAATTTTCAATGATATTATTTATTCTCGAGTACCTGGGTTCGGTCGACTGTGTGAAATAGAAAAAATGCGAAACTGACTATGTATCAAAAAAAAATTAATAATTAAAACGTTACTGTCGAGCGAGAATATTTTGCAATATTTGGTAAACAAATTTTGGATTATTTTTTCAACTGTTACTTTTTGCAAAGCAAATCATTCTTATGTCACATGTTTTTATTATTACTCATATATTATTAGTACTGATATTATTACTAGGTCATCTCTCCTCATATCTTGTAGCGAATCTATTAATTTCCTCTATGGCAATTATAAAACGAAGGTATCAGTGTAAGTAATTGTTCTTATAATGCCTGGTGCATCCATAATAATTCTCAGGGCTTTATCCTTTATATTACTTCTTGCCGAACATAATAAATTAGATTTTCTTACCAATAACTAATTCAATTTTTAGCAATTGAATTCGAGGTATTTACTTTTCTTCCAACGAAGTTTTGCATCAAAATTCATCTCGATATACTTAAGTTACTATATGGCATATTAAAATTCCTACTTATCTGGCCTATACCTATAACCTAATAATTAGGTGCTATGTATTACGTGCTTGCATGTATTCTGTATCATTTTATTCTTTAAAAAGCCTTTATAAATACTTTTCTACAACTGCCTTCTATCTTACGCTCAATTTATTCAATTGGCGTTGGTAGACGTCTGCTGCAACAATTTAATTGGACTTTAACAGCACATAATACTCTACACTTTACTAATTACAGCATATACAGAGCAAAACTTTGACCCCTGAATGCCCAGACCATCATTTTCCATAAGAAGCGTTATACACTGCGCGTCTCGCTACTTAAGATCGACAGCGCAACATTTCTATGGCTGGATAACGTCTCCACCTCGTATAACGCAACATGTCCCGGATAAAGTATCCACTTCGACAGTTCGGTTGGCATTACCAAATCTAGAAAGCAATCCAGACAGGTTCGGGGATAGCAAACCAAAGTTCTTCTGAAAGCGTGCTTGTTCGCGAGCTGGTGGATATGGTGGGAGCTAGGCACCGCGTCACCGCTAACTTCCTCTTTTCAAGATTGAAACGACCTCATTCGTCGCTGCAGTCATAACTTCGCGAATCTGTAGTTAGTTTCACTCCACCAGGTATGCATCATGCATTCCACCGCCTGGTTTTAAGCAAGAACAAAAAAAGCAAGATTTCGTCACTATCGTAGTAGATCGGCTTATCATAACGAACTACAGACACAAACAATTTGAATTGACATTTTTCCTTCTTTTGGATTTAGTCCGCCTGGGACCAGCAAATTCATCAACTGACAAGCTGTCTGAGAGTTCTCTAATATTGTAAGATGGGTTTTCGTCCAATCAGTTTTCGGCAACAGATTTCTACAAATCAAACAACAGTAATAATGCATTCGAAAATCTATTTTTCAGTGTTCCATGACTAGTATCGATATACATTTAATAACTCAATAATACTAAAGGGAGATACTACTTATTTCATATAGAATAATACGAAACAAACGAATTTAACAATTAGATTAGGTTTTTAACAGTTTACTGTAATATTTCGCATTTTCATCACTAAATATGGGTTACCAAAATAGATACAAGCATCTAATAATATAAATCAACCAGAAATCCCAAAAAAACTTGAAATGAGATGTAAACACCACGTTTCCTCTGACGCGAACTGAAACATGACTTCGAAATAATTAACAACATTTAAATCCCAATAATATACACAATTTTTCACAACAGAAACTTTAATTTGTAAAATAAATCAAATCAATCCCTTCCGAACCAAATTCTTATGGTTTTTAAGCATATATAATAAACTTTATTCTCAACTAGTTGAATTTTTTATGAGTGGATCTACTTCTTGTCGTAGGCTGTAAATCACTGAAGAGACCTATCAACTTAGACATATTCTATGACAGCATCTGGTTTTAATCTGCCTAAGTATTGGCATGATGAAAGCTGTGATATAGTACTCTATCATATAAACCATTATTAATAACGGGTCAATTGAAAGTACCCGGCCTGACACATAGATAGCGCTACTAGAATTAAATCCATATATTTTTTAGTTATCTCTAGCCCTCAAAAGATGCGTGTATAAATTTGACACCTGTCGGATCATTAGTTTGTAAATTATAGCATTTTGGGTGAAGCAACTTTTATTATTGTGAGAAAAATGGATAAAAAGGAATTTCTCGTGTTGATAAAATATTGTTTTTTGAAGGGAGAAATACAGTTGAAGCAAAAACTTGACTTGATGCCGAGTTTCCGGACACTGCCCCAGGAAAATCAACCATCAAGTATTGGTATACTAAGTTTAAATGTGGTGAAATGACGCAGCGGGCGCCCAAAAGAGGTTGTTACCGACGAAAATATTAAAAAAATCTGATGATGATTTTGAATGACTTTGAATTGAAACTGAATGAAATAGCAGATAACTCTAAAGATATCAACTGGACATCATATCATTCACGAATATTTTTCTGGTATGAGAAAGCTCTGTGCAAAGTGGTGCCGCGCGAGCTCACTTTTGACCAAAAACAAAGACGAGCCTAATGATTCGGAACAGTGTTTGATGATGATCAAGCGTAATAAACCCAAGTTTTTGCATCTATATACGAGAATAGATGAAACATGGCTCCATCATTTTACTCCGAAGTCTAATCGACAGTCAATCGAGTGGACTGCACACGATGAACCCGCTCCAAAGCGTGGGAAAACGCAACAGTCGGCTGGCAAGGTTATGGCGTCTGTATTTCGGGATTCGCATGAATTAATTTTCATTGATTA
The DNA here is from genome assembly GCF_030347505.1 of Rhynchophorus ferrugineus. Classification (NCBI taxonomy): domain Eukaryota; kingdom Metazoa; phylum Arthropoda; class Insecta; order Coleoptera; family Curculionidae; genus Rhynchophorus; species Rhynchophorus ferrugineus. The sequence continues at coordinate 38,491,684 of NW_027472585.1, read as the reverse complement.
CCTTGAAAAAGGAAGGACCATCAACAGCGACTTTACATAGCGTTATTGGACCGTTTGAAGTACGAAATCGCCGAAAAACTGTCGCATTTGAAGAAAAAGAAAATGCTGTTTCACCAAGACAATGCACCGTGTCAAAATTCTATGAATTGGGCTTCGAATTGCTTCCTCATCCATCGTATTCTTTATATCTGCCACCCAGCGACTATCTGCTGTTCTCAGATCTCAAATGAATGCTAACTGGGAAGAATTTTTCGTCGAATGAAGATGTGATCGACGAAACTGAGGCCTATGTCGAAGCAAAGGACAAATCGAACTACAAAAATGGTATCGAAAATTTGGAGGGTAGCTATAATCAGTGTATCACTCTTGTAGGGAATTATGTTGAATAAAAAAAACTAATTTTGCCAAAAAAAATTGTTTTATTATGGTAGGCCGGGGACTTTTCAATTAACCTATTATCTATACACAAAACGGAATTCGAACTTGCAACGTTTTAGCAACGAAGCCAGCGATCCGACCGCTTAATCGCATCATCAAGAATGCCGGCTTGTAATTTTTAAGTGTTATATGTTTTATACTTTCACGTTAATTAAAATTTTATTCAAACAATGTATGAATGAGAATTTATTGATTGATCATTAACGAACGTTACATGTTTCACCAATTATTAAATTCTTATTTTGCAGAATTACAAATGGAAATGTTAATTTAATTAAAACGATCTTTCTAATTACGCCGAGAAAAACAAATATTTAGTTTTGTTGCGTAAAATTAAACAAAAATCATTAGGTCTTTAATTTAAGTGGTCTCTTCATAAGAAGTGAAACGTTCTTCATCATACTGGTCATGACTCGTCGGAACAAGTATTAAACACAGAAGGCCAAGTCTGGAGAATACGGCACGTGGAGAAATACTTTCCATTTTAATAACTCCAAGTATATATTCAGCGGTATTACAACATGTGGTCGAACATTGTCTTGCTGAAGAATAGTCGTAGTCGGTTCAAACGCATCAATTATATTCGATAAATTGATGGTTTTAACAACCACAAGCCACCGCACAAGCTGATATATAATATATCGCACCAAGCTGATCCTACCTAATACACAACATTAGCTTGGAGCCATGGATATTCGGCTATTCGGTTGATATTGATGTATGACCACTTTTCATCGCCAGGGATAATACGTTACAAAAAAAGTCATTCAGACAATATAAAGTACAACAGAACAATATTAATAAATTTATTTGTAAATTAACATTATACTAAGCATATTTAATAATAAAATAATAATATTTTAGTTAGTATTATAATAAATATCTATCTAAAACAATATAACTCAATACAATATAATCACCATATCAATATATTTAACGATATTATTTAAGGAGTTATGTTCCATTTTCTATTATTCGCTTAAATATTACAAATTATTAATGGCCAATAGTTATCGAAGTCTACATCGTTCGATTTTGATCGATTTCTCTGTAATTTTATTGAGCATTTAAGGGTAAATATATGTAAAATAGACATATAGTCTATCCAAAATTGCTGTGAATATTACTGCATCAAAATGTATAGTATTGCCTGTCACAACTTTAAATTCGTTTGGGATCAGACAATATTTTCCTTCTCATTTTATTCTGGTTAGTAAGAGTCACAATGTTGTCTGATAAGTTCGAGCACGTACACGAATAAGCCTGTCAAAGTCGTCCGGTTATCAAACGCATGAATAAATTTTTGAAAACAATTTAGAGGTTATAACTCTAACCTATAAATTATTGTGACTGTATAATTAACTGTAGTTCTTAGATGTATTATAATGTTAAAATAAATTATATTTAACAACATTTTTATTTCATTATTTTATTTAGAGTAGAATTTTGTTATAGGTCAAAGACAAAACAAACTAAAAGTCAGAGTTGATGTGGCAACACTGCACCGTTTTAACGTCATAAATTGAGATGACATATGTTCACACCAACTTTGGATAGACTATATAGGTTATATTATTTACAAACAATTATAAAAAATTGTCTTAACCAAATTGCATATTAATCGCCTAATATTTGAATATTTCTTATAGCCATACTAACAATGTGATAGGTGAAAGTCTACTGTAAACATAATAAAACTAATATTAAAAAAACTTAAATGGTGCGTACAAAACGATTTTTCTTTTATAATTTCCTATAAATTACAATGTATTGTATTTAATATTAGTGATATAAGAGAATGTTATAAAAAACTAGAAATTACTAGAAATTATCATACAAATAAAACAATTACGAAAAATCTTATAACGGATTAAATAAATATATGTATTCATTATAATTATAAATTGACGTCTGAATAGTTCAATACACGTATTATGTAAAATTCTATAGAAAACCCACTGAAAAATACATTAATAATAGCTAATAATTTATTTTAATATTGTTCAGGCATAACGAAATAAAAACGTCAAAATCGTGACCTACCTTCTACAAGGAACTGAAATACTTTTTTATTATTACAAGTCTTTTTAAGAAAAATCGTATACCCGTATACATTAAAATATCCACGGTCAAATAACAAATATTTTATCGAGCCACAATCAGCAAAATTATTTTTACAAATGTTTATTTAAATATCTACAATCTCTCACCCCAAGGTGTAATAACCTAAAAACGTCTATAATCAAGATTATAAGGATGATTAGATCTAATTTTCTGTATAATCTTGATTATTAAGTTATATAGAAATTAGAAATTGCAGTTAATTACTCAACACATTGTTCCAGAAAGAAATCTAGCAAATTTTTACTAATATTCAATTAAAATGACCGGTTGATGAAAAAGTCATTTCGATTGTTTTATAGCGAATTTAGTCGTTTAATTTTCAAACAATAATAAATGATCTTCAGGTTTTAAAATCATATGCCATCCTCTTTTTTTAAAGTTTTTTTAAAGTCTTCTTTTTACCAACGAGAGTTTATCTAGACTGGACCTACAGTTTAACGTGATCCCAGTTACTGGCGTGACTGGGATCATTTTCCTTATAGGATTTTACACTGTCCCTTAGGACAATCACAAAAATAAATTTACGACCATGCCCTAGCAGAATTCGAACTAGCCACTATCGCAACAGCAGGAGGACCGTCCTGTCGCCTGTACCACTGCGCCAACCAAGCCGGCTCATCTATTTCTGTCGTCCGTTCCTCATTCTGAGTAATAATTTTATACCAGCAAAACAATCTGATAAAATATTCCTGGAGAGAGCACATTGAATTGAAATTCAAAAAAGCAAAAAAACAGCTAAAAATCTTAATGCTTTTAAGTCCTTATCCTGCAGAAAAATAGGAATTGATCAATCTTTGAGAAACTATATCTGTTATCAATTCCAAACTAGATTACAGCTTACAGCCTAACGTTTACAGAACCCCTTAAATTTCAAAGAATGATACATAAATCTCAATGTATAACTCAAAATGAACTCTCTGATTGAATTGAGTGTGATATCCTTACCAAAAATGTTATTATAAATTGCCAACAAATCATAAATCACTACATAGTATAAAACAAAGTCGCCTTTTCTGTCCCTATATCCCTATGTGCGCTTAAATCTTTAAAACTACGCAACGGATTTTGATGCGGTTTTTTTCAATAGATAGAGTGATTCAAGAGGAAGGTTTATATGTATAATACATGCATAATATACTAAGGCAACATTGCTAATTTTAGAGGTTTCTAACGTGATGTCGTAAATTAACCTATTTTTTTAGGCTTATTTAGCAATTAGCAAAAACGCTGCCTAACCCTACGAGTTAGATCAAATTAATGTACTACAGTATTGTACACCATAAAAAGGTCTACAAAAAAGTCCGCGATGGTATATGTTTATCTTTTAGGGATAACCCACATTAACCATTTTTATTGTTTACTTTTTACGTGAGAAAATGGCTTATTTACGAAGCTATTTTAAGCAATATGGCATTAATCCTTATCGAATTAAGTACCTTAAATACAGTGTGCAATTAATATAGATCAATATGGTTCCTTACAGCATGTAAATTAAACAAATATTTTCGGAGATATTACAAATTTAAAATTTGCCTTTAAAAATGTGTAATGTAATAAAAATTGTATGAATTTAGATATTCCAAAGATAGCAGGAAATCTTCATAGTAAGTATAGGGGAAGAGGAATTGTTTTACTCCAAATTTAACGCGTGCAGACCAAGGGCAGTAATGAATGAACCAAAAATACTGGATCGATTTTAATCATGTTTTCATTGAGTGACATAGGCATATATATTTTATGCCCGTGCAAAGTCGGAGCGGGCCGCTATGTTTTTACATACAACGTTCATATTTTTTCTGTAGTGTATTTAATTTAGTATCAGCATTGCACCCGTGCGAAGCCGGGGCGGGTCGCTAGTATATTATATTATAAAGACCTTCCCCCATTGATAGATCGTGATGCAGATAGCCTGCTGCAGCTTGAGTTGGGCCTTCTGGAGGAGGAAAACATCATTTGGACCATTAAGAAGGATTTATTTTCATGTGATATATCCTTAGAAATGAGACAAATAAAATTAAGCGTATTAAACAATTTATAGAAATAACAAATATCTAGTTTGGGTTTATAAATCACTCGACAATCGACCAAGTTCACAGAGTAAGAGCGGCCGTTGAAAAGGCATTCTAAGAAAAGAAATACTACCCTGCAGTATTCCTGGACGTCTCAGAAGCTTTTGAACGGGTATGGTATTTAGGACTAATCTACAAAATGAGCAAATCGCTACCGCGGAATTACTATCGACGGCTGGAATCATATATTTTCGAAAGAAAATTTTGAGTCCCTCATAAAGAGGCATTCTCAACACTTCAACTTATTTACCACTCCTGTATCTGCTCTACAGTGCTGATATCCCAACAACAAAAGAAACGGTACTTGAAACATTTGCCGACGACACAGTTATCATGGCAAAGATATACATCTGCCTAAGGCTGTAGAAAATGTATAAGTTCTAGTCAACAAGTTCTACAAATGGACTAGAGACTGGAAAATACAGCTTAATAGGTCAAAATCTATCCATGTGAATTTTAGGTTGCGTCGAAATGACAAAAATCTAATTATATCATTTGAAGAATGCCCAATTCCTCAGGCAAAATCAGCTAAATACTTCATCATACATCTCGATGGTAGGCTACATAGAAACATCATGTTAGACAGAAAGCAGAGCAGATTAGACGCAAAGTCATGCAACTGCACTGGTTAGAAGATAACTCTCAATTTAACCTGAAATCAAAGAGATTGGTTTATCAGTCAATCATAAAGCCAGTTCGGACCTATGAGGTTCAAATATGAGATTGCACTGAAACATCCAACTAACTAGTAAACCAACACAGTCAAAACAAAATTCTACGATTAATTACCAATGTTCCATGGACTATAACATTTCAAATGGGCTATAGCATAGTCTTCATTAGTAGAAATATGAGCCTTTAAAATAATCTATTTAAATAAACCTAAATTAGTTTTGCCCCAAGTCGTCATCTATATTACACCGCAAAGTAAATTGTATTTAGTATTCTTATTTTTTAAGGAAACATGAAAAAATTTGTTTACAGTATCAGTTATTATAGTACTTTTTGCAATAACCGCAAATTATAGTCAATTATTTATTGCTATGTAATAAAATTTAGATCAAATAATTTAAGAAACTGAAACTTTTTTATGCAGATTCTAATATTTGATATGTTCTTTAACATAAAAACGTTTTTTTAGAAATAACTATTGTTTCTCCTTAGAAGTATTGTCTATTGTTGTCTATAACCTTCTGCTGTCATTCTTGTAACAGATGAATTCCGCGATAAAAATCGAATCTTCGACACATTTTCGACCTTTTCGCAAGATTGAAAGTGTCTAGTTAGTTACTGAGATCAAGAAATAGTAAGACTTTTAAAAGTATATATAGCGGGTTAATTAGTTTTAGTAATTAATTTTGCTCTCTACGAGACAAATTTTAAATACTGTGAATTCGTACCTAGGTTTCATTTCAGTCTTTGCTTTCTGTTATTCGGTTTCTATATGTCTAGCTGACTTAGCAACTTAATCGAGTAGAACTGTATTCTGATTAGCTCCAAATATTTTTTATTTATTAACCGTTTTAATAGTTTCACGCCGGCTGTTGCGATAGTCATGGGTTCAAATCCTGCTGTGGCATCGTCATAAATTCATGTTTGTGATTGTTTAACATTTGTGGTTGTCTTTAGGCAAGAGTACAAAATCTGACAAGGAAATTGATTACGCCAGTAATCAGGCTGGGTAGGACCGGATGTCTTCTGTCATGATTTCTGAGTTGGTCACTGGTCACTGGCCAGTCGCTAGGCTTAATGCCGAGGATCGTGGTTCGGAGCCCACGTAGGTCCAGTCCAGATAAACCCTCGTTGGTAAAAGGAGACTTTAAAATATACAAAAAAATAGTTTCACCAAATTTCAACAGATGTGAGACCAAGTACAGATTTTACAAAATATATATATTAATTCTTATCCTGTTTTTATATGTATGAGTGCAGTTTCTGAATGATTTTTTCTGGCAAAATTCTAAGCCCATTTGGTTTTTCCAATTTTTTGATTCCTTCCAAATTATAGGTTTTCTCAAAACCCTCATAATAGGCCTTTATTTCATAGATGATCTCCTCATTCGACCAAAATTTCTTACCATCCAGCCATATCTACAGGTTTGGAAATATTAAACAGTCACAAGGGGGTAAATCTAGAGAACATGCTGGATGGGGTAGCAGTTTATAGCCCAATTTATAGATGTTTGCCATGGTGACTACAGACATGTGAAGTTGTGCATTGTCTTGATGGAGTAACGCCTTTTTCATATCAATACCATATTCACACTTTTGAAATCACTTTTTAACCATTGAAATTGCTAATGCAGAATCCCCATAATATGCATCAAGCCGTTCTTTGGTTTTAGTGGTTTGGCTTGGGTTTTTTCAATTTTGTTAAAAATCTCGCTAGATGTATTATAATGTTAAAAAAATATTTTTTTAAACATTTTTGTTTAATTATTTTATTTAGATTAGAATGTTGTTGTATGTGAAAACCAAACTGAACGAGTTTTGGTTCAGTTGATAAGTTGATGCGGCAACATTGCGACGTTTTGATGTCACAAATGTAAATGACGTTTATACAAAATAACTTTGAACAGATTATATAATACGTCTTATTTCCTTCCTTTAATTAAACCTAATTAAAAAATATTAAATTAACCCTATTAATACATGGCAGTTGTTGACAGTGACGTTTTAAAGTTACTGCGGCGGCACTTCAAAAAGTCTTTGACAAAATAAACTGCGCTATAATTATGTCCCTTACTTTTATTATAATATGGCGTAAGAACAAAATTCAAGCAGAATGAATTCGTGACCTACGTTCTATCAAAGACTAAACTGATTTTTATTACAACAATTTTTTTTCAAGGAAAAATGACATAATATAATTAAATTTGTATCGAACAATAACCAGGAAAATGACTCTTACAAATACATATTTCTCGAAATGGTCACAGTCGTATCGTCTACAATCTAGTGACCTGAAAACTCGTTCAGAATCGGTGTCCTCTAATTTCCTTCAGTCACGTTTTGTAACTTAATAAGTTCCTCTATTCAGTCCGTTGTCTCAATCAGTTTCTGTTCTGATAGATAACATTAAAAATTCGACATATTTATTCGGAATTTTGAATTAAGAATTGATTTTTTGAACAAACAGCACTGACAGGTTTAGTAATTTCAATGATAATGTACAGTCACGCGGAATAGTTCGAGATAAAACACTAATCAAGTCAATTAATCGGCATCCATTTACTAAATTCGTAATCAGTCCGGACCGAAATCGTACACGATTAATTTAAGTAATTTTTAATAGACAACTTCAATTATCATTTCCAATATGAAGTTTATTACCAACATATCAGACGCTTAATTATTAGTATAAATTCCTTATAAAGTAATCTATCACATAAAATATAGGTAACAAATATTTACCAAGACCTTCCAATAATGGACAACTCGGTTGCATAATCTCAAAATCTTACCGTGGGACTTGATGGCTTGTTAATTATTCCCACAGTCCATTGAAGTCAGTCAATTGCAGTAACATTTTTTTTTTGGTGATTTTTTATAGCATATTCATTTGAGAAAAAAAGCAGAGATAATGTATAACTTTTTAATTATAACATGTAATTAGCGGCATTGCTAAATACCTACCAACCGTGCGTTTTTTTTTTCATGTAATTGAGATTAAAATTAAAGGAAATATGAATTATTTATATTATCAGTGTGTATACAACTAAACATACACATTAGTAGATTTAATTGGAGAATATAAAATAATCCTAGACATTATGCTTTTTTTTAGGATTCACAGTATAATTTAATGAAACCAAATATCTCGGTACATTTAGAACAAAATCCTGTTTTAAGGAGAACTTACCTTAAAGACCGAACCTTAAGTCAAATATATCAACTCCACATACTTCCATAGATTATGCAACACAAAATATTATTGGAAATATATCAGAATATACACTGCACTAATATAAAATTGTAATTCTTTCCCATTAAAATAAAACTATTTGAGGTATTTACATTAATATATTTTAAAAAAATATAGATCATATATTAAATAAAGACCTTAAAAATATCACGAACTTAGTTCCTGTTATAATAATCTTAAAATTTGCATATAAATTTAAAGCTTTTGATTTTCTGTCAATAAATACTTCCATAAATAATAAATAATGATGTTATCTAAAACTGATTCACAATTTGATTAGAGATGCAGGCCTGAGGATTCGGCAACTGTGGCAATTGCATTTGGATCAAATGCTGGCCAGACATGTTAGGAAAACTTGCCTCTGATACTGGAATCATTTCCTCAATGATAGACTGAGTAGCTGAGTCAAAAGTCACATGCTGTAGGTAAAAGACCTTATCGGAAATTGGATCTGGTGGAACATTTACAATAACTTGTGCGATGCCATCATATTTTGATTGAGTTACATTTATCTCCTGAGGAATCTGATCATAGCTAATAGCTTGATGCATCTGCACAGCTAAAAATGTGTTTATTTATATATATTTGGTAATCAGTGATCTTAGAAATATATTACCAGCATTAGATTCCCCTAAATTCTGACCAGTACGGATCCTTTGTTTCTTTAATACTTCTTCAACTTTTTCTGCTGCCTTTTGTGAAGTTATAGCAGCTTTTTCAACCATTTTGGCAACTAGTTCTGGAAGTTTTTCATTGGACTGATGTATTGGCCTTGGAACATCAGGTAATGGCTCACAATAATGCACAAAAAATGAACAGTCTTTGTTGGTGTCAACTAGATGTAAATGTTGAAAATTGATCTAAAAAAAAACAGCTTACTTAATAAGAAACAAATTTTGATGTAAAAAAGTACCTTTACAAGCCCATTTAAACCAAGTCTCATGTGTTTATTTTTCTTCTTTGTATAGGAACTTTCTCCTAATATTTTAACATCTAGGGTTCCCCTACATTTTCTGGCATCAAACAGAAGTTCATTTTTAACCTCTTTTTCTCGATAGGGCCAACATTGATACTGTTTTCTAAATTTTACCTTCGGGCCTGTATTGGATATTTTATTAACCCAAACAGTATTTGTGACATGTGAAAACTTATTAACCCATTCATCACAGTATAAATTATAATCATCACTATCCACACGAATCTGGATCCTGAACTTTATTTCAAACAATTTGTGTTCCTTCCATTTGCAATCCGTTATATCAAATTTAGAATTCAAATGTTTCAGTATATCACTAAAATCTCTTTTCGCCTTTTCATCGGCCATTTTTCCTACTTTCCGATTGGGAATTAAATATCGACCAACAAGTAGCCTCTATTATAAGACATTTTAAACGAGTTTCGCTCTTATTTACCTTAACAATAAGAAGATAGCTTGAAAAGTTTTTCAAGAAAACCTATGTTCCGTATGAGATTTCTTGGATCATAACAATGGTAACGGCCGTGTTTACATAATAATACCTAATCCACTTGAAAATTAACTTTTAATATAAAAATAGTTTCGAAATGAAATATTTTTAAAATAAAATTTACTGCATAAATTGCTATTAATTGTATATAAAAAATAAAATCATGCTTTCCAGAACTTATTTTTGAATTGTTATTGATGTTCGGGTTATACTTCAACGTGGTAAATTAAGTCAGTAAATATCTGCTTGTCGCAATCTCAGAAATACGTTTTGACATTTAAAGGTTGCATAACATTCTGTCAAATCTCCAAGTTTAGGTTATATTTTTCTAAATTTTCAGTTTATCAATGAAAATTCCCACTTTCTTTAAAAGTATTTTTTTTGGTATTCCTATTGGAATAACTGTGATAGACTCTGTAGGTTATGTGGCTAGGGTAGATGGAATTTCGATGCAACCAGCTTTAAATCCCGATAAAAACATTACAGATTATGTTTTCCTTAATCGTTTGGCAGTAAAGTCCTATGAAATTAAACGAGGTGATATAGTTTCTTTAGTTTCTCCAAAGGATCCTACTCAAAAGATAATAAAAAGGGTTGTTGGTGTACAAGGTTAGTTTAAATTATTTGTACTTAATAGATAATACTGAAGTGTTATATAAATATATTGTAGGAGATATAATATTAACCCTAGGTTATAAAGAGCATGTAATAAGAGTACCTGAAGGACATTGCTGGATTGAGGGAGATCATACAGGGCATTCTATGGACTCAAATAATTTTGGGCCTGTTTCACTTGGACTAGTTACTGCCAAAGCATCTTGTATAGTGTGGCCACCTTCTAGGTGGCAATTTATCCAAAACTTTTTACCAGATTCAAGAAAACCTTTAAATTTATCGTCTATTATCAGTAGTTGGTAGCACAATTCTTAAGATTAATTGTATGCTAGTTTTATATATGTAATAAATGGATAATATATTGATTTTTTTAGAGTGTAATCTTCCAATAATTTGATACACAAACATACTTTCTGATATAACAACAAATATGAGGGCAATATCTTTGGTTAAGAAAATAGAATTTGAATTTTCAGGCAATGTTGCACGAAATGCTTTGACTTTGGGTGATGTGGATAATGATGGTAAATTTGAATTTGTAATTGGGAATGATCAGGGTGAAGTAGCCATATTTAAGGTGTGTGTTTCATTATTTATGTAAAATATAGCTGATTATTTATACTTTTAGGAGCAAGAGAGACTACAAACTATATCAAATCTAAGTTTTGTTGCTTGTATAGCTGTAGGAGATATAAGAAATATCAATAGAAATAGCTTGGTTATAGTAACAGCAGATGGTTGGTGTTATATTTATGAAGTTCCAGAAGATACAAAAGACATTATTGGTAATATTCGTGATAGCTTAAGTAATTTGAAAGTAGGTATTGATGAGGTAATAAATTAATATAAATATATATACATGTGCAATCAATAATGTTTGCATTATGAAAATATTGTAGGTTGAAGGTCAAAATCAATCTTCAAGTAATACTGAAGTAAATAGTACTAATGAATCAGTAGGCAGTGAAAAAAAGAATAAAAAAGAGATCAAGAATTTTTTAATATGTGTTCATAAACAAAGAATACCTTCCAATGTAAAAGTAATGTATTTTATTTATATTTAAATATTGTGTTTTATTTATGCCCCTCTCTCTCTCTTGTAGAATATAATTTTGGGTGATATTGACAATGATGGGCTAGTGGAAATGGTTGTTGGTTTAACAGATCGTGTTGTTAGATCTTACAGATGGGTTAGTGAGCCAGACAAAGCAGAAACATTGGAGGGAAAACTATTAGGTACTTGATTTTATAAACATTTATAACATTCACTTGTTTCTTTATAATCTCCTATTGAAAGACATTGTGTAATTCACTAGTTTTTTGGTTTGCCTTGACTTTGTAATGCTATATTCAGTAACTGTGACAGATAGCTAACAATCTTTTTTTTTTTGACATTGTGTCATTCAAGATGTAGAATACTCAAGTTATTGCCTACTAGATGTGTAATCATTATGCCACTAATCTTTTGATTATTATTTTAGGAAAATTTGTAGCTTTATACAAATGGGAATGTGCAAATCAAATAGGATCAATTACATTACATTCAGGTATTGATGGTAATCCATCCATTTTGGTTGCCCAGCCTGGTGGTACTTTTATGAGAATTAAGTGTCAAACAGATGAAGAACAGAAATTCGAAAACATAACAAATAAAGCTGACTGGTAACCTATGTACAGCAAAGTGCTATGTTATAATAAACTAAACTATTTATATTTTAGCTCAAGTAGAGATAATTTTTCAGGATCTATAGATTATCAAAGTTTAGGGATATCAAGAATGAGAAACCAAAACATATCAACAGAAATTATTGGTGACTTAAAAGTTTCAAATATCAATCAAGGTTCAAATACTGATATGTCAAAAAATACTCCATATGCTATCGCGACACTGGATGGGACAATTATGTTAGTTCAAAACGAGATTATTTTATGGTGAAATTTATATTTGATTTATGCGTTTTCCTTAAATATATTGGGTATCTTCTCTAGGGCAATTGCAGTTGACCACCAAATATTTGCACTGACCAAACTTGACATAACAAATAATGGATCGGATGATATTGTGGCTTGCTCATGGGATGGACAAACTTACATATTAGATCATGAAAAAAATTCAGTTCGTTTTCATTTGGAAGAACCTGTCAAAGCTTTTCATAGTGGATGGTATAATGTTGAGGATTCTGAAATGCCTGTTACTGCCTTAGTTTATGTCACTTTTAAGAACACTGTAAGTATGAACTTCATATGACTATTGAAATACTATACCAAAAGAAATAGGTTAAGTTTATTATGTGTAGGGTAATCAATATTTTTTGATGCTTAATATAAGCCAGTAATCATAAAATATTTTTAAAAATGTATTGAAAATAACAATTATTGTATATTTTTGTTGTCAAATTTACATTATGGGTACTTCCATGCGCACTATGAACCTATATATAATAGAACCACCTTATTTCATTTCTGTTGGTGTAAACTCCATGAAATTATAGTACAGGTTGACATACCTGTCAAATACCTAGAAGTTAGGCAATGTATTACACCCTTTTCTATTTTGAACTCCATATCATTATTTTTAGGTTATTATTTATTATGATATACCTCTGAAGGATCTGATATGTAAAAGGTTCGAGCCGGACTACCACAGATTAAGTGAATTGTTTGTAAATAGTAATAGGAATAAGGAACAAGCATTAGAGTATGTGCAGAATTTGGACAAAAAATCTAGGAAAGATTTAATAGAATATTTGCTTTATAATAGTTAACATAGAGAATATAATAGGTCAATACATTTTGGATGTCATTTTATGTAAAAAAAGTGGTTCGAGAAATGGATGTATGAAGATAAATCATAAAACAACAAACTATTTATTTAGGGTTGTTATTTTATGGAATATGTTCAAAGTTTTAATGTGTTTACTAGTGAATTTTAAGTGATGATAGTGGATATTGATAAAACGCTATTGCGTTTATATTGCCAACAATTTTATAGAAATCATAGGTTTTAATATTAAATAAAATATTTTATCATAAAGTGTGGTCGTTATTAATAATGTTGGGTTTTGTGGTTTTACTGGATTGTGGGTAAGTGTGATTGCATTTGAAAGAACAAAACAAATTAGGCTTAAAATTACTCTATATTAATTTTTGATTGCACAATGATAACCATTATTTCATCAAAAACGAAAATGATTCTAATTGTTAATTTTACCTTGCAATAATGAATTTTCTGTATAGGAAGAAAAATATAAATATTCATATTATTATAAGAAAAAAGTCTGGCCATTATGTGTTTTCTTAATTCAAATAAGGACATTTAATAAAGAACTCACAATTTTGTTTATTTTGTACTCTTTTTTTATTACTCATGAAAACAACATGTTCTTATTTAAGTAATATCTAATAACTATTAAATAATATTGGTTTGTGGATATAAGTAGGTGTTTACATTTAATCAATCTGCTAAGTTTTCTAAAATATATCCAATAAGAACTAAGCCAGTGTTTTTTCCCTAAAACTGAAAATTCTTTAAAGCTGTCTACTAGGCCAGTCGAATTTTCTCGTGAATACTACAAAATACTGATTAGGCCTTACAGATTTTGGAAAGATCTGCCTAAATGACTATACGAAAAGGTTCTCGTTTTTCCTCTATCTGTAATTTACAATTTTCCAGTCCTGTACAAGCAAAACGGTAATAATTTTGCAATGCGAGCAGCTTAAACCTAAATTTAAAACTAACGATCACTTAACGATATTTTACACAAAATCACTAAGAGATATGTACACATATTTATAAAAATTATCAAAGATATTTTCGATGAACATTTAGAACTTTTATTGGCACAATTTTTAGAAAAAAATTCACGTTTTTTTTTATGAACTTTACATTTAAATTCGTCCAAATTATTGTTATTGGTCATTCATATATTCATAGTATAGTCAACACTGAGAAACTGATACCACTTTAATATAGTTGATTGGCTTCTTGCTTGCTCATAATTGGCAGTATCTCATTTGAATATCTGGAGTAAGAATAATTTCAGTAATATATCCAAGTGAGATCATTTATTTTTTGTAGTTCTCAGTGTTGATTCAGTTTATATGAAGTATATATATTTACACCAAATATCATTACTCTATATACAAATTCTACAATATTTGATATGACACATCTTGAACTGTTAATCGTTTCACTATTTTATTCTTGATTCTTTATGTAATTAATTTGAGAGAAATATTCTGCGATCAGGAATGGTATGTTTTTTTGTTGCATAAGAGAGTTATTTACAATAAAGGTTGTTTTTCATTTAGGTTTAATTTACGGTTTTGAATTTGATTAGGGTCCAGGGTAACTTATAGCATTTGGGGCATTTTAATATCTACATTATTATCTTCCTTTCATTTCCTGTCCCATGAGCTGTTGTATAGCCAGCCAGATTCGTCACGACTCTTTCCCCAATTGCTTTCAATGCCATTTTCCTGAAAAATAAAATCATTAATTTATTTTCCAATTTTTGTTATAAATTACTAAATGTTATGTGATGTTTTCAAAACATAGTAGGCTTTTTATTCTATAGTGAGAATATTATTTATTAATCTAGATGTAACGTTGAACAAGAAAAATTCATAGGTGATAAAGGAAAAAAGGCAAAAGAATGAAGATGAGTAGTAGTACAAACCTCTTGAATGTAATAAATTTAGAATACTTACTGAAAACTGTGAATGGCCCATTCCGGATGAACTGAGATAATCCATGTTTGAATAATAGTAATTGTTATAGCAATTTGAGGATGAATTAGTGGTAGTCATGATGCTACCTTGCGTTGTGGGACACCAACGGTGCTGGTCTATCGAGAAACTATCTATTGACGCGGGTGACCATATGCTGGAGTTCGCCGGGTTGGTGTAGGTAGATGATGTAGCCGATGCGATCTGAAATTATTTGATTATTAATCTCTGAGTCCCCTCGCTCCCCTGTGCTCAGGATTTACCGTTGGAGGACTAGTAGTGGTGCAAGTCGGTAGCATTTGCGGTTTAACATAATTAGGACTGTCTCTAAGATGTGACGATGGATGAACCGATGGAGAGCCAGCAGACGAGCTGCAAATAAAGGCGCGTGTTTATTTTTTGTACTTATTCGATAAGGAGATTTTAAATTACCTAGTACTCGTATTATTGTTGCTGCTGCTGGTAGAGGGAGGTGTTGTAGGTGATGGCTTAGTGACCATGGCCGATGGGGTGATCTTCTTCTTGATGCCAGCTGCAGATTTCTCAGTACTTTGCACTTGATTATGTTGTTTCTGTTGCTGACGACACTTTGCTCTGCGGTTTTTAAACCAGACCTAGCAAACAAAAGAAAATCTGTATTATTCAACTTCGTGTTTTTGTTACAATTGTAATTTTGATTTATAATATATTCGAATGTTAAAGTTTAGTTAATTTGTTAATTTTGAAATTGTTTTCTCACAAAGGTACGATGTTAATATTATAGTAAATTGTACTTGAACTTATTCATTTACCATCCTATATCAGAGATAAGGCGAAGTTGAGATCTAACGAAGAAAATGTTGCCTTATTTGAGAGGAATATTTGATTGATATTCAACAAATTTAACAAATAGTGTTGCAAACAATTGGAAACGAAATTTTGTTTTGCCAGATCGTTCGCGTATTTTGAAATTATATTTACTTTGCTGTTTATATATGGTTTAATATGATGTTATATTAGATCTGCACTAATCATTTTAAGACTTGATTTTTTTGATGATTTTATTAGATTATGATCGATATCTTGATTGTGTTAAAATGATACATAGGTATTAGTGATATTTTAAAAATTAAACCATTTATTGGTGTTCACATTATTTTGTCTGTCCCCCGTTTATAAATGGAGTATTTCCAATAAAACAGTCATCTATGTCATCAAAGTTTATAATATGTTGCCACACCAAATTTAATTTTATTTTGATAAGACAATACTAATGTAAATAATATAATAAAAAAAAAACGTTCTAATATATAATTTATTTTAACATAATAGTATATTTAATGGACATTTATTGGTGGATTTAGACTGCATTTAATTAATCGGCCACTATAGTTTGTAGGTTAGAGTTGTTTAATGTATATATAACATTGACATATGAAAACGTGTCCACCAGTACCAACACAAATCGATTTTATAGACCGATTTGGTTACACGTTCTGTTTCTTTTTAACTAGTGTAATGTTAATTAATAAAATGAGAAAAAAAAATGCTCCGAGTTTAAAAGGTTAAAAAAAAAACCGTTTGTATAAACTGAATTTGGCAATACGCTCGATGGTGTTGATGACAGTAGTGTCTAGTTCTGGAGAGTCTCAACAGTTTTTGGTAATTTAAACCAACACTAAAGGCTGTAGAATGTAATATAAAAGAAAGCATTCGGCCAATTGAAAATAAAGTTAATGTGAAGAAAAATGTTGTATCTCAGGGAACAATTTTTGCTACTAGAAATAAAGTAGAAATGAGTATCTTTGAACGGTTCAATCCAAAATGATGAGAAATCAAAGTATTTAAATAAAGTCACAGGCTGACTGGGACCATTTAGAATTTGTCACTGAATATTTTTATTTTTGAATAGTTGTTAAGCTAAATATGTTTTTTATATACTTACAAATAAATTGTATTTGTTATCTTACATGTTGGTTTTCTCTTTTTCTTTTTAAAATTAAATATGTTTGTAAGATACATTTATATTACAGAAGATTAATATTATACCAATAAACTTACTTAAATATTTGATGATAATAACTGGGATCCAAAGGGAACTAGGTTAATTTGTTGTATATACATATTATTTAAATATACGAATAATTTACAAAATAATACCTTTCACATATTGTTTTCTTTTCAAAGTTATTATAACATGAAAGATGTTTATAAAAGGTTCTTCATATTACATATTTTGTATTATTGGAGTTCAAAAATCTAATATTAGGTTTATTTGTGAATTCAAGATAATTTATTCTATTTATATTATATTCTTCAAGGATACCTATCATATCAACTATTGATACTTATGCGCATACGGGGATTCTCCAGAACTAGACTCTTGTGGTGAAGACGTGTATCGGCTGTTTTATTGGAAGGACTATATAATGCATGGTGTTCAAATTATTTTATGTGCCCCTGTACATAAATAGTTGCTTATTATCTTTTTTCCTTGGACTAATAGGTCAATTGAAAAGTCCTCGATCTGACACATAAATGGCGCTACTATAATTAAATCCATATCATATTTAGTTAGCCCTAACCCTCAAAAGATGTGTGTACAAATTTTGACAGCTGTTGGATCATTAGTTTGTGAATTATAGCATCTTGAGTGAAGCAACTTTTGTTATAGTGAAAAAAATGGATAAAAATGAATTTCCCGTGCTGATAAAATATTGCTTTTTGAAGGGAAAAAGTTGAAGCAAAAACCTGGCTTGATGCCGAGTTTTCGGACACTGCCTCCGGAAAATCAATCATCAAGATTGCTAAGTTTAGACGTGGTGAAATGAGCACCGAAGACGCTGAACGCAGTGGACATCCAAAATGATTTTGAATCAACAACTGAACGTGTACATCATATCATTCACGAATATTTGAGGTATGAAAAAACTCGGTGCAAAGTGGGTGTCGCGCGTGTTCTCTTTTGACCGAAAACAACGACGAGTTGATGATTCGGAGCAGTGTTTGAAGATGATCAAACGTAATAAACCCGAGTTTTTACGTCGATATGTGACAATGGATGCAACATGGCTCCATCATTTCACTCCGAAGTCCAATCGACAGTCATCCGAGTGGACTGCACACGATGGACCCGCTCCAAAGCGTGGGAAATCGCAACAGTTGGCTGCAAGATTATGGCGTTTGTATTTTGGGATGCATATATAATAATTTTCATTGAATACCTTGAAAAAGGAAGGACCATCAACAGCGACTATTAATTACATAACGTTATTGGACCGTTTGAAGGACGAAATCACCGAAAAACGGCCGCATTTGAAGAAAAAGAAAGTGCTGCTTCACCAAGACAATGCACCGTGTCACAAGTCAGTGAAAACGATGACAAAAATCCATGAATTGGGCTTCGAATTGCTTCCTCATCCACCGTATTATCCAGATCTGGCTCCCAGCGACTATTTCCTTTCCTCAGATCTCAAATGAATGCTCGCTCGCGAGTTTACAAATTGCAACAGGC
Organism: Rhynchophorus ferrugineus; assembly: GCF_030347505.1. Lineage (NCBI taxonomy): Eukaryota > Metazoa > Arthropoda > Insecta > Coleoptera > Curculionidae > Rhynchophorus > Rhynchophorus ferrugineus. The sequence goes on along the minus strand of NW_027472585.1, from coordinate 38,472,826 downwards.
AATACATTAAACATCTTGATAACGTATGTTATGTACAAAAAACCTTTGAATAGACTATATGTATATTTTTGAAATTTAATAACTGTTCGTCTGATATTTTACGGGAAACGACGAGAGAGATGACAACCGAACGTAATAAAAGCAAAAATACCCGCGAAATTTAGTAGATTCGATAAAAGATACGGCGAGCAAAGCGAGGGCCATTAGTATGCAGTCTCGTTGCGCGGGCAGACGGGCCCGATGTCGGCGATGGAAAAAAGTAAGGGTGCCGGGGGACTCTCTCTCTCTCGGCGGCCCACAATGGGCTGTGGGCGAAACGTGTCTCGGCATAACACTGGGAGGCTAATAAGCTAACGACCGACGACTGTAAAATTAATAGTTTCGTAAACGGCGCCTTTTCTTCCGCGCTGATTTATTATTGTGCACATTGTTGTTCGGTTTTTAAGGTTTTTATTGTCGCCACACGTTCGATATGTCCGGAATTTTTTTCTTCGCGGAGTAAAGCGGACCGCTTCGTTCCCTTTGTGTCTCAACGTTACTAATGCCCGGTTCCGGAGAGGTGAGGGAGGCAGGGAGGAACGCGAACAAAACACCATCGTAGGATAGTCTACAAATACCTGTCGATATTATAACATTGTACGAACCGTCTGGAAATAACCTCAAGATGACGTGCAAAAACAAACGAAGGAGAAATACAGTGATATCAAAATGTCTTTACAAGTAAACACTGTATCAAAGGACACTACGACAGAACTAAGCGTAAGAGGTAAAGATGCTCTCTAATGAAAGTAAAATATATTACTTGGATATACAATTGTTAATTGGTGGATTAGACCTCCAGGAGCTATAACTGCAAATGCCCCTAGAACTCTAACTCATAGGTGATATTGAAAAGAGTACAATGTAAATATAATCAAAACATAATCCTAACCTACAAACTATTATAACTCTGTACTTAATTGAAGTTTTAAGGCCTTGCATATTATATGCATTAGATTTACTATAATATTAAAATAAATGATATTTGAGAACAGTAATTTTGTTTAATCATCTTATTTGGATTACAATTTTGGTGTATGTCAAAGCCAAACTGAACTAAACCTCAGAGTTGATACGTACAAAATATGAGAACCTCATTACAGAACATCTCTCTTACTCACCATATTTCTCAATGTATTTGTACTTGGTCAATTGTAATTGACTCAATGCAAGACTTTCTTTATATTTAAAATAAAAAATTTAAATACTTGTAGAATTCTGTTTTATCTCAATTGTTGGCTTCGTATATAATTTGTCCAAAAACTTTATTATGTTTTTTATAGCAGAGGCTGTCTTTTGTTAACCTATATTTCTATCATTTCGGGTTTGAAAAGAATGTAGTAGACAACTTAAAAAATTAATTTATTCGCATTTTGGGATGTTTGGACAGGGGAACAGTTATAAAAAACAATATTAACTAGACTCTTCTTGATCATCACTTGATAGAGTCACCATGGTCGCTATGTCTAGCAGTTTTCAAATAATATATAATAAAAGAAATAAATAACTCCTTAAAGGAACATTGATTTTTGGGTACTGTGCTTGTTCTCTAAGTGATCTTTGTAAATATAAACTATGTTGTTCAGTAAATAATGAATAAAATAAGTATCAGGACTGACAGATAGGTGACGCTAACCTTTCCAAACCTAATCTAGTAGTAGTTATAACCTCAAGATGACGTGCAAAAACAAACGAAGGAGAAATACAGTGACATCAAAATGTCTTTACAAGTAAACACTGTATCAAAGGACACTACGACAGAACTAAGCCTAAGAGATAAATATGCTCTCTAATGAAAGTACAATATATTACTTGGATATACATTTGTTAATTGGTTGATTAGACCTTCAGGGACTATAACCGCAAATGCCCCTAGAACTCTAACTCATATGTGATATTGAAAAGAGTTCAATGTATATATAATCAAACATAATCCTAACCTACAAACTATTATAATTCTGTACTTAATTGAAGTTTTAAGGCCTTGCATATTATATGCATTAGATTTACTATAATGTTAAAATAAATTATACTTGAGAATAGTATTTTTGTTTAATCGTCTTATTTGGATTATAAATTTTGGTGTATGTCAAAGCCAAACTGAACTAAAACTCAGAGTTGATACGTACAAAATATGTACATATAAATATTTGCAAAATAACTTTGGATAGACTATAGATATAGAGATAATTGAAATATATATCGATAATCAAAATATGTAACAAATATGGCAAATTTTTGCTACAAAATGTGAACATTTCAATTTTATATAATGACCAGAAACTGTCATCATTCACATCACAACATCGTGTCCTATATAAACATGTAGTATGCATACGAACGGTGTACCTCTCATTGATTCACATAATATATGTTTGTTTACTTTAATGCCGTTGAAAGGGATGGTATTTATTCGGAGTTTTTCGTGAAGGAAAAAGAAATTTGTTCGTCGGCAACACCATTCGAACGCCCTCGGTTAAGCTGAATATTCGTTTGTATACAAAGCGCGAAAGAAAACCTATACCTACGAGTCGACAATAGCGTTCTCGTTTTCACTGTTTATACGGATTCCCTTTGTCGAGTTGTCGCACGACTTCCATTGATTTTCAGTTACGTTGAATTTGATATTTTTGTCACTACCGTCTGGTATTGTCCAGTTGTCATTGCCTGTCTGGCTAATAAACACTATTTGTGCTATAAATACGCGCGTGTATGCGTCTCGGGTTTTCATGACAACAGTATTGTAGGCAACCTTCAACACAAATCACAATTTAGACCAAGCTGTATTTTATATTTCCCATTGTAAATGTTTGTTTATTTCGTATGCATTTATTATTGGTTTTAACATATCTTAAAAGCAAACTGAATGGCTTTTGCATTAAACGACCTCCGATTTTCCGTCATATCATCTCAGGAATAACATTATACCCAAATATCTTATTAATTTAGATAAAAATATGTGAAACGTACGTGTCTTTGTAATTTGAGCCGTATTTCGGTGTGGAACAGTAGAGCTGTTTTGCAATGGTCATTTTACTTTGATGTTAAGAAATAACATTAAACTATTAATAAATGATTATTATCCATGGGAAAAAGGTGAACCTTGAAATTTGAATTTGAACTATCCAATCTCCCGACAATTCTTAGAGTTCTTCATTACAATTCTGAATTTGTTAAAAGTATATGGAAAGTAACAGTATGTAATATATGTCGTTTTTTCATGCGCTTACAATGTTTTGCAAAATTCAAACATACTGTTACCAAAAAGCTACTATATCTAATATATTCAATAATATTTGAATGATTCTTTGAATAATTCTACCCAGAAAAGAATGTGATATACAGTTTCATCTTTTCTGGATCATTTCTATGACTTCTCGACTTGCACTAATTTTGATTTTTATCATATGGTTCGACAGTAGCGCTCTCATTCTTCCATATTAAAATAACTTTCAGTATTTAACTTAATATTTTTAACAAAAAAAAATGGAACCGACTCCAAAAAATAAATAAGGAACTCACTAAAAGTTAAAAAATAATCAAACTTAGATTTTTAACACAAAAAAAAACATTTTAAAATAATATATAATGTTATAACAGTCGTTCTAATAACTGAATAAAAATAATCAAAATCCTTATTTAGCCTATCTGCTACACGTATTTTATATTCTACTATATACACATAATTTAGCTTAATAACTACCTAAATCTATTTACAATTTTGTTTTAACTATTACCAACTGATTACTTGTTTTGTTGGTAATAAAAGAAATAAATAACTCCTTAACTGTGCTTGTTCCCTAAGTGATCGTTGATGATATAAACTATATTGCTCAGTAAATAATTAATAAAATAAGTATCAGGACTGACAGATAGGTGACGCTAACCTTTCCAAACCTAACCTAGTAGTAGTTATAACCTCAAGATGACGTGCCAAAATTCAGCAATTTAAATAACTTTAATATGTAATGTAATATGTAATTAACTTCTTTTAACTAACTAACTTTTCTTAGACCTACTTTTTCTATGACATTACTTACCTGGACGCGAGATTCAGGTAAACTAATCTTCAAGGCTACTTCTTCCCGCATAAATATATCGGGGTATCTTGTTTTGGTGAATAGGGCCTCCAACACGTCCAGCTGGGCCCTTGTAAACGTGGTCCTCTCCCTCCTCTGTTTCCTCTGATTGCCTAAAAAAGAAAATATAGCTCACGGTACGGTAGCACGTTTGTTCGCAATGTGATTCATCGCGAAGCAATTAGTAAGCACGAATTAGTTTAACCTTCTCCCGGGATTCGTCCGATACCCAGCCCTCTTTTTCTACAGACGTATCGTGTCCTTTTGTTTTCAGTTCGTTAGATGATGGATTGGCGGCCCACGCGATCTATTACGTGTTCATGTCATTTTTTTTTGTATGTAGATATTGTTTTAAGGTTATTGGGACAAGACTGACTAGTCGTAATCATGTTCGTACAGATAGTGATCTAGTTTCGTTACTAATAGGAATGATTCTTAAACTACAGTTCCTTCAACAACTAATTATTTATTTTTAGATTAATTAAGTAATACAGGTCGCGTATGTATTGGAGCACCAATGAAGGCCATTAAAAATATATACTATTGCTATTAATATTACTACAAATTAATTAAAACCTACTAGGTGTTGCTTGTATTTTGATTTGCGATATTTATTGGTAAACATGCAGACTACAAATGGAAACAACTGTTAAAGAACTTAACCTAATAAATTGATTACTATTGTTGCTTTATTTGACAAGAACATGTTGCCGAAAGTCATCAAACAACTTTTGATGATGCTACTCCGTCATATCCTAAATATCGATTTTGATTTCGTCGATTAAAATGTGGAGATTGTGTTGTTAATGGCAAAGAATAACTTCGGGAACAAAAACAGTTCCAAATGGAACATGGTTTATTGGATGAAAATTCAGCTCAAACTCTTAACGAAATTTCAGGCAGCTTAATAGTTAATGAGTCGACTCTTTCCTGACGTCTTTATGCGATGGGAAAGATCCAGTAGGAGGGAAAATGACTACTACATGTAAAAAAAGAGTTCCTTGTGACACATTGTGTCTGTCACACACATTGTCATCTGTGAAATCGGTGGGACCAGAGTGGCGTGCCGTTGAAATCTAGTGAAATAGCTAATAGTGGTGGCTACTGATAACAAATGACCAATTTGAACTGCGCATTGATCAAAAAATTTCCAGAATGGGTCCGGAGACACGGTAAAGTAACTTTACGGCACGATAAAGCGTCGTCTCATAATGCAGAACCAAGGCAGCGTTGAAAGCACTTGGATGGGACATATTATCGCATCCACCGTACTCTCCAGGTCTTTCCCCGTCTGCATATCAACTTTTTGTATTAATAGGACACGCGCTTGCGGAGCAGCACACAAATTGTCGATTTCCGGTACATCTAGAATATTGTACCAATTTTTTCAATAAAAGCAGTTCCAAAGTGAAAAATGGTTAAGATACACGCAAGTACCTAATATAATTTTTTTTAAACATATTCCTGTAGTACTGAATCAAATTTGTGCGTAATCATAATTAGTTGTTGGAGTAAATTAAACTAAAATAATAAATAATTTTTGGTACCTAAATACATACCCATACTGCCTGGGTAGGCGGCCATCGATGGATGCAGTGAGTCCACTGGCAGACCATGTAACCCCAGACTAGGCATGGGATAAAGAGCTGACTTGTACGCCATGGTACCCCCAGAGTTTCCACCGCAAGTACTTCCAAAGCCTGCGAAGGATATCTCGTTGTCCGGGTTGCATCTGAGAAGAATGATTAATCTTTTTTAGTAAATCCAACAAGTTAATTTTATATGGGAAGATAGGTATAGAGAACGAAGAACAATGGACTATTTTAATTAGAATTAATTTACATCAGATTGCTTAGAATATATCATGGAATCTTGAATCTTGTATCGTTTTTTTTTTAAATTTTGCATGATATTTATTTATATTTGCATGTGATATCATAGCCTTTGTTATTAATCAAGACACCTAATAAGTTTTAACAAAATTTTTGGCAATAAAGTCACAGGGCAATAAAATAAAACCTTGCGCTTCACAGAAAAAACGAATTATGTCTATGTACCATTCGTAACGAATCACTAAGTAATGGTGTTAATATAGATACATGTAAAGAATAATTAAAGTTATCTGACTCCAAACTCGATAGCAATGTTACAACTTTATTGCATTAATGTTACAACATATAGATACAACGATTTTGGGTTTTATAACATAAAGTATTTTGAAGCATTTTTTAATGAATGAATGCAGCTGAAGTTTGAATCAGTAGATTTGGTAGATGATCAAAAGTAAAACGATTATCTATTTCTAACGCATCTAACAGCAATATGCTTCTTTTCAAAACAACTAAAACTGATTCGACTTAACACCAGTAATATTTAGAGTATTATAGGACTATATTTACAGCATAATAAGTTAGAGATGTTGTGGGAGTATTGTAAATTGAAATTGTAATATTGCTAATTGGTATATATAGAATGCGAATTGAATTTATTAAATCTAACACAAAATACATAGTAATAGAACAATATTGGATCATGTTACTGTGATCAATAAATAGTATGACATAATGTAGTGTTGTTCTTTATACATTTCTTTCGCTATAATAAATTGTGACCAAGATTGTTAGAATTATGTACCAATAACTTTTGCATATTCGTTAAAACATTCTTTTCTCTCACAAAAAAAACTTTTTAATCTTATCTTTTCAAGATTGATTGATGAGTTTAAAATTTAATCGAAGAAAACTTGCCATACAAGAAATTAAAATCAGCCATCAATGTCAGAAAAAGTGTTGACAAAAACGTATTTTATCCAAGTGTATTTTCAAGTACTCCATTCAAAAATACCACATAAAATTCCTGTTGTGTCTATTTTTCGAAATACATACAGCATTTTATATATTACCTCAAGTTCTTGAGATGGAAAAGGAAAATGGAAACAGTTTGGTAGAAGAAAGACTCAGAAAGAATTCCAATGACGCCAATTTAAAAGAAAAATATAATCAACCACATAAGATTAAGCCAATTAGAGATCTTGGTTTGTCATATGGGGATGGAGGAATTTCCAAGGTTAAGGTTATAGTAATGGAGTCGTCTACAGCATGATGTCTGAATGATTTTTTAGGAGATCCCAAAACACAGCAATGACAAGTCATCAAATTATTCATTGTATCTAGTAAATGTTTTTTTCAACAATTTATAATTTAAATATTATTAGCAAAGAATTTTTTAGTTATTAATATATCATTACTGGTGGTTGCCGACTAACCTACCATTTGTCTCTACAGTAACCTACAACTAGATATTTATCTCAGGGAGACCCGATGGCCCTTAGTCTTTAGTAAAATAAAAGTTAATAGTGCTTTTCAGTGCTTTTACTATTTACTACAGCTCACTACATGATTATAGGGTTTGGTTCCCTTGAGCCTGAATCATAGTTCAGTGTTACTCCAGAATTGCAGCACTTTGGTGTTAACATGGAGTCTTTCCTCATATTTTGTTGCGAATCGTTTAGTTTGCGCTATATCAGTTGGAAAGCGAAGGTTTTCGTGTAAGTAATTGTTGAAATCCGTTAAATACTTGTATTATGTTAATATTAATTTTCGCAGAACAACTTGACATAACCGAATTCCACAGATCCATATACGTTTTAGTATTTGCCTTGTACAGCAGCAACTATAATGTACCGATATTTTAGATTCTTTTCCAAATAATCAATAAAGTTTTTTTGTATTTCCAACCAATCAAGTTTTACATCTTTGCAAGGTTCATCCTAAAGTACCTAGCGTTGTTATTGTATGGGATAATCGTGTTATTCATATTTGTTGGTATATGAACAGTTTAGTTGTAGGTGAATTCAATATGCACTGATTTACTCTCATTGCCTTTTATTTTCCATTTCTTAACTTAACAAATTAACAAATTGTGTTTAGTTATACTTCATCATGTATTATATACAGTTATTTTAGTATTTTCGTTTTTGGTTCATTATTTTCTATATAAACGGAAAAAAATACACCATAAATTTATGTCAGAATTATATTTTCGGTCTGATACTTGCAATAAAAAAACGTTATCGTGTCGGACCTGCACGTTCCTCGATCAACAACGCTACGGCGCAGGATCGGGGACTTATCGGCCAGCAGCATCCGGCGGCAGGAGCGGCGGTTGCAGGCAGAGAGAGAGCCGTCGCCCGCTTAATAGAGTTGTCTTGTCGACAGCACAATGATTGAACCCAAAGGGCCACTTTGGCCCTTATCTATGTTTGCAGTTGGAGCGCTGGGCCTCGTCGTCGCTGCGGACCCGAGATAACAAGGGCGTGTGCGAGGCCGTACGCTCTGCAGTTTTCCTGCTCCTCAATTTGTTATCGTTACGGTTTTGGGGAAGGGGGGCGTGAAGGCAGCCAGGACCACTGTTTGGATTTCTCGCCGAGGATGTTAGCACAGGGACGATGATGACTTGACTTGTGTGGGGAGGGGTGCCCCGGAGGGCGAGGGGGGATTTCACGGGCATTATTTTTTATTGCCCCTAGACAAACAAACCAATTGTCGAGCAAACGAATTTGAAAATTAAATCAACTAAATTTCTGTTTTTTATGACTATAGCAATAGTAACATGTTAATTGAAAAGTCCCCGGCCTACCATAGTAAAACATATTTTTTGGCAAAATTAGTTTATTTTTATTCAACATAATTCCCTTCAAGGGTGATACACTGATTATAGCGACCCTCCAACTTTTCGATACCATTTTTGTAGTACGATTTGTCCGTTGCTTCAAAAGAGCACTCAGTTTCAGCGATCACCTCTTTATTCGACGGAAATTACTTCCCAGCAAGCATACTTTTGAAATCTGAGATCAGTAAATAGTCACTGGGGGCCAAACCTGGAGAATACGGAGGAAGCAATTCGATGCCCAATTCATGGATTTTTGACTCGGTGTTTGATCTTGGTGAATCAGCACTTTCTTTTTCTTCAAATGCGCTCGTTTTTCTGGCTGACTGTTGCGTTTTCCCACGCTTTGGAGCGGGTTCATCGTGTGCAGCCTACTCGGATGACTGTCGATTGGATTTCGGAGTGATATGACGGAGCTATGTTTCATCCATTGTCACATCGACGCAAAAACTCAGATTTATAATGCTTAATCATCTTCAAACACTGCTCCGAATCAACAACTCGTCGTTGATTTTGGTCAAAAGTGAGCTCGCGCGGCACCCACTTTGCACAGAGCTTTCTCATGATGATATTCATGAATGATATGAAGTACAAGTTCAGTTGATATATTTAGAGTGTCTGCTGTTTCATTTAATTTCAATTTATGGCCATTCCAAATTATTTTGTGGATTTTTTAAATGTTTTCGTCGGTAACAATCTCTTTTGGGCGTCCACTGCGTTCAAAGTCTTCGGTGCTCATTTTACCACGTCTAAACTTAGCTTACCAATACTTGATGGTTGATTTTTCTGATGCAGTGTCCGGAAACTCGGCATTAAGTCAAGTTTTTGCTTCAACTGTATTATTTCCGTTCAAAAAGCAATATTTTATCAAACGCGAAGTTCCTTTTTATCCATTTTTTCACTATAACAAAAGTTGCTTCACTCAAAATGCTATAATTCACAAATTACTGATCCGACAGCTAGAAAGGCTATTGATGATATCTTGTTTTTTGAACAGCAAATGCTTATAAAAATTAAATATTTATACAGAAATTATAGTTTCATCTATAACAAATCATAGAATATAAAAATTTTAACCAACTAATAAGGAAAACAAATATGAATAATTAAATATTAATCTATTAATGAAATCAATAGAAGAAAATTTACATTACAAAATAAAATATTACGAATGGATTTGTTAAAAGAAAACGATTTAAACACAAAGATGCGTTCAATCTGTCGCATATTATTTTGTTTGCTTCGTGAATGAATCGTTATTTTAAGGGTTAATAATTTAAATTTTACTATTAAATTAGAAAAAAAGCCTTGATGTTTTTTATTCAAAATTCAAAACACATAAATTGACATTGTTTCATCCATTGTCACATGTCACATGTTGATTACGCTTGATCATCTTCAAACACTGCTCCGAATCAACAACTCGTCGTTGATTTTGGTCAAAAGTGAGCTCGCGCGGCACCCACTTTGCACAGAGCTTTCTCTGTTTTTTTTTTACTATTAAATTAGAAAAAAAGCCTTGATGTTTTTTATTCAAAATTCAAAACACATAAATTGACATTGTTGTTAGCTTAAAAGACATGAAAAATAATGGGGCTTCCCACAATTTTTCTCATTTTTCCAGTAGACAGCGTTCATTAAGTCTTCGTGCTTGTTTATAACGATAACACATGTATCAAAAAATAGTACAAGTAAGCTTGAAAATCAGTATTATTTACGTGAAATGAAAGTGACTTTTTAATGTTATTAAACATGTTGGGTTCTAAGCCAAAAAATTGTTCGTTTAAAATTCTACTTTTACTGTTACTTAAATAAAGCATATTATTCTTGTTAAAACAAAACTTCAAAAATAATGAGTTTAATGTTTTTTAAATGCTTTGCTGGGATGGTATAGCTACTATATTATGACTCAAGAATTACCAAATAAAACTATAATTTGGCATACACATTTTCTATATTTTTTGCTATTGACTTGGTATAATTGCAGGCCAATATAAAAATTGTATCATTAGACAAGTCAAGCTATGATACCACTAGGTTTATTACACAAAATTAATTTTTAAACAAATTAGTTTTGGGACTCCGTGTTCTGCAAATTTGTAGAAATTGAGGTCCATCGCAAATCAGTGACGTTGTAGAATAGAAATTCAACAGAAAGTAGTGGGAAATTATATTTGAATCTAGAAAGATACTTAAATAGATATAAAAAAAAACTCAAATAAAACTTAAATAATATAAAAATTTTAACCAACTAATAAGGAAAATAAATATGAATAATTAAATATTAATCAATTAATGAAATCAATAGAAGAAAATTTACATTACAAAATAAAATATTACGAATGGATTGGTTAAGAGAAAACGTATTAAACACAAATATGCGTTCAATCTGCCGCACATTATTTTGTTTGCTTCATGAATGAATCGTTATTTTAGTGGTTATTAGTTTAAATTTTACTATTAAATTAGAAAAAAAAGCCTTGATGTTTTTTATTCAAAATTCAAAACACATAAATTGACATTGTTGTTAGCTTAAAAGACATGAAAAATAATGGGGCTTCCCACAATTTTTCTCATTTTTCCAGTAGACAGCGTTCATTAAGTCTTCGTGCTTGTTTATAACGATAACACATGTATCAAAAAATAGTACAAGTAAGCTTGAAAATCAGTATTATTTACCTGAAATGAAAGTGACTTTTTAATGTTATTAAACGTTTTGGGTTCTAAGCCAAAAATTGTTCGTTTAAAATTCTACTTTTACTGTTACTTAAATAAAGCATATTATTCTTGTTAAAACAAAACCTCAAAAATAATGAGTTTAATGTTTTTTAAATGCTTTGCTGGGATGGTATAGCTACTATATTATGACTCAAGAATTACCAAATAAAACTATAATTTGGCATACACATTTTCTATATTTTTTGCTATTGACTTGGTATAATTGCAGGCCAATATAAAAATTGTATCATTAGACAAGTCAAGCTATGATACCACTAGGTTTATTACACAAAATTAATTTTTAAACAAATTAGTTTTGGGACTCCGTGTTCTGCAAATTTGTAGAAATTGAGGTCCATCGCAAATCAGTGACGTTGTAGAATAGAAATTCAACAGAAAGTAGTGGGAAATTATATTTGAATCTAGAAAGATACTTAAATAGATATAAAAAAAAACTCAAATAAAACTTAAATAATATAAAAATTTTAACCAACTAATAAGGAAAATAAATATGAATAATTAAATATTAATCAATTAATGAAATCAATAGAAGAAAATTTACATTACAAAATAAAATATTACGAATGGATTGGTTAAGAGAAAACGTATTAAACACAAATATGCGTTCAATCTGCCGCACATTATTTTGTTTGCTTCATGAATGAATCGTTATTTTAATGGTTATTAGTTTAAATTTTACTATTAAATTAGAAAAAAAGCCTTGATGTTTTTTATTCAAAATTCAAAACACATAAATTGAATGAATTGAATGAACATTCAGAATGTTTTTGATGGTTATTTCAGCCAATTCTAGGCAATTTGGTCTCTACATTTCTGTCACTAATCCAATCAATAAGTAATAATTTTAACGAGTAATTTAGAGTGAATTTTATTACGAATTCAATTTTCGATTCATCTTCTGTTCGCCATGATGATTAACAATTTACAAGGACATTCCTTGAGTTGGAAAGACATATTTTTCTCATGACCAATTGCACGTGGCATGTTTTCATTTCGGCAAACTATCCGCTTTATTTATTCCTGCGTCTGATAACAAAATGTCTCAAAGTTCACTGACAGGAATCAAGTGAAACCAACTCATGTAATAAAATAAATAGCTTCACCTTAACACATACTTATAAAAAAGGTTACAAGACGTTAATTGACACTACAAAGCTCACCGAATAAGTCAGCTAGTTTTGAAATAAGCTATTAATAGATGGCTCTACTAGAATTAAATCCATATGTTTTCTAGTTAAGCCTAACTCTCAAAAGATGCGTGTATAAATTTTACAGCTGTCGGATCATTAGTTCTCTAAAGATATCAACTGAACGTGTTTATCATATTATTCACGAATATTTGGGTATAAGAAAGCTCTATGCAAGGTGGGTGCCGCGCGAGTTCACTTTTGATCAAAAATAACGACGAGTTGATAATTCGGAGCAGTGTTTGAAAATGATCAAACGCAATAAACCCGAGTTTTTGCATCGATATGTGACAATGGATGAAACATGGCTCCACCATTTCACTCCGAAGTCCAATCGACAGTCACACGAGTGGACTGCACACGATGAACCCGCTCCAAAGCGTGAGAAAACGCATCAGTCGGCTGGCAAGGTTATGGCGTCTATGTTTTGAGATATGCATGGAATAATTTTCATTGACTACCTTGAAAAAGGAAGGACCATCAACAGCGACTGTTATAGAGCGTTATTTGGTCGTTTGAAGGGCGAGATGGCCGAAAAATGGCTGCATTTGAAGAAGAAAAAAGTGCTGCTTCGTTAAAACAATGCAATGTGTTAAAAATCTGTAAATTGGGCTTCAAATTGCTTCCTCATCCACCGTATTCTCCAGATCTGGTCACCGGCGGCTATTTCCTGTTCTCAGATCTCAAGATAATGCTTGTTAGGAAGATATGTTCGTTGAATGAAGAGGTGGTCCCCGAAACTGAGGCCTATTTTGAAACAAAGGAGAAATCGTACTACAAAAATGGTATCGAGAAGTTGGAGTATCGCTATAATCAGTGTATCACCCTTGAAGGGAATTATGTTGAATTAAAAAACTAGGCCGGGGACTTTTCAACTGACCTGTTAGGATTTACAATTAAAAACTTTATTAATTAAAAAATTTTAAAAAATAGATAATTTTATAAGAAAGAAAAACAATTAAGCTATAGGATAAAATATAATATACCTAATCTCTTGATCTATTGACTATTATATTCTTTAAAATATTTTTGGTGCATTGATTGCCTCGCTATAAAATTCAAACTATATACTTATTGTCGCTGTTCTGATTCGGAATACGCCAGAGGTTACTCATTGTTCAGGTATATCGACCCTACTCGATTCCCATTGGATGCAATTCACATTCATCATTCAACGCTCGGCCGCTTTTGTTGTTGCTATTTAAAAAACGCCCCAGTATCTACCCTCCCTTTGTAATTGGTTTCGTTTTGGGACTAGAGCTGATCCTCGCCCAAGAATAGACTTAAGCGAACGCCACGCTGTCTACCAAGTTTTGCCTCCCGGATAAGCGCCCTGTCGGTACTTTCACGGTTCTTCATTGATGCGAGTCGTATTGTGATGACAGCGTTCAGAAAAGGGTTCTTCATTAAGTTTTCCTTCGAAAAACGGTAATCTACTAGTGGTGAAATGTTTGCTCCATTGGCGACAAAACAAACGGCTTTCGGCACTAGTACCACCCGTAGACTTCATCGTCGTTTAAAATGGTCGATTATTAATAGGAAATAATACTTTGATTTGGTTTGCTTTGGTTCTTCTTCTTCTAGATAATCTAATTAGATATAAATTATCTTGATTCTCGTATAAAATTTGTTGTGTTTCAACGAATTATTATTATTAAAATTTTGATGATGGGCTTCTTTAAATATGTGTTGGGTTCAAAGGAGCTTTTGTTATACTATTTGAATTCAGAAACACATTTTTGTTTGGATTATTCCTTCTTGTGTTGAATGAATCTTCATCTAACTCTTTTTTCATTCAGCAATCATCACAGCAGTTTCTCATTTTCAAACTTTATAGGCTATCTTAGGCATGACTGTAATAAAATCGAACTCTGAAACATTTGTATCAATAATTACACATTTTTCAAAATACAACGTGCAAGATACAATGTAGTCTGTTTTAACCAGTCTTTGATTTGATGTACATCAGTGATGAGAGTTGAGTTGTATCATAGCATAATAGCTACTTTTCTTGACGATAGCGGAATATTGAATGTAGGTAAAAATACAATATACAGATGGATATGAATAATAATTCTTATGAAAAAAAATATCGATATATTCGTTGGGGTTTAAAAGGAATACAGGTTATTAGCATTCTGGGAAATAATATATTCAAGATCCAACTAGCATTCTATAAAATAAATTAAATAATAATTATCTAAAATAAAAAACAACGATAAATAATAGTTTTTATTTATTGATGGAACTAATATTTATCTAACAGAAGCAGAAAGAAAGTTTTTATTGGGTATTGTGAGATTTACCCACTCTCTGATTAAACCGAAACCATAGCAGATTCTTCTGAAGCCATTGGTGTAATTTTATCGGAATTCTCTCATCCCTTACTTTTAGCTTTATTTTATGAAGTGCAAAAACACATGGTGATAATTATTTTTTAAATGTACAATTAAATGTGTTACAATGTCACAGGTTTTATAGATTTTCACAGAATACACGAAATTTTCATTACATATATATTGAAAAATTAACATAGAATATGATACACAAAAAGTAAAAATACTATGTAATACTCAAATTAACTTACTTATATGAATTAATATTTGAGCCACGTAAATGCAGAAGAATAATGGGTCAAGCGCAGTAATACTGTTGATATTGACAAAGTTGCCGATCTTACCAACTTAAGACTTTCCTGTAATGTTAATGTCCCTAAAATGTTATTTATTACAAAATTTGTAGGTATAAAAATAGCATTTTTGCTTACAGAAAGTGTATATTCTTTTGTTCAAATAGTTCGTTCAATTTACTTGAATCTACAATATACTAGTCTACAATTCGTATATTCTGTTAAACAGTAGATACATTCGACGCTCTAACACCTCATGTCCCATTTCTTCAATTCATTAACCACAAAAATTGCAAAATTATTAAATTAATGTTAATATTTTAATATATAGGGTTCCCTTAAGCTTTTATCAACATAAAATGTAGAAAAAGAGTAAAATAATAATTATATGAAATACCCGGACAGTTTGATAAATTATTAAACTTTGATATTTCGGATAGAGTATTCAGAGTTGAGCATGAAGATGCTTATTAGGAAGTAAAATAAATAAAAACGGGAATACAACAGGGTAGTCTGTTGGAACCAGTCTTTGACTTGACGTACATCGGTGATGAGAGTTGAGTTGTATCATAGCTTAATAGCTACTTGTCTTGGCGATAGCGTCTTATTGAATGTAGGTAAGAACTACAAAAAATCAGCAATGAAATTGCAAACTGCAGTAAACTAAATTAATCATTTGAATAAACAATGCAGAATCCCTCAATTTTATCCCTTATCCTTATTAGATTAAATAATATTGAAATGCCATATGCTAACACATCAAAGTATTTAATCATATCGACGTTCAGATAGCCAACCAGATATAAGTAGAAGCATATAGTTACAAGGAGAAGCGGTTTCCGAACAAAATATTGAGGGAAAGTTAATGTCTCGTGCTGCTTCAGAAATAGTGATCTCCGTAGAGATTTGGAAATTGCCGTACTTCACTATGTTAATGAATAGGCAGCCAGACTTGCACTACTATTGCACACTAAACAAACAACGTGTATTGTCCAAATTGAGGTTTTTAATAATAAAAAATATATAATTGTTGTTTTAAGGTTCTTCTTGAATACTTTTCTATATTTCTGTTGAATGTTTTTTTAGTAGATCCTATATTCTAAGCTTTCAAAGATGATTCATGATGATAACTGCGAATCTGGATAAACCTTTACAACGAAATAATTAACTCCCCTTTTTTTACGTCCGCTCTAAGCCCACCCATCTCTATCTTTGATTCGGTCCACCTCAGCATCTCTACCGGCAAATACCATAAAGTGGCTGCCAAACGAATCAGCCTAATTGACAACATCAAACAATGGGACGCGCAACTAATTTTATCTGGCAATCGGCCTAATGGTCCATTATTAACCTTATCATCTTCAAACGATCGGGACGATTCCCTCCCCCGTTGTCTTTTTATTCGATTGCCACCCTCTGTTTGCCCTTAACAAGGCACGAGGGGCTCGTATCGCTAACGGTGAAAAGTGGATCGTATTACTACTAATTGACGGGTGTAGTTTTAGATAAGTATTGGCGATAAACTCCTTTGAATACATGTTTGCTTTGAATGCAAACGGTGAAGAACTGATGCCAACTAAGTAAACCATAGATACGATGAGTACATTCCTTGTGTTAGGACAATTTTTTAGATTTAATTTTGTTGCATTTAGGTATTTGTATTGTATTCTGATCAGTTTTGCACTTTAAAATGATCACTTGACAGTCAAGCCATGCTCTGTTAATCTAAAAAGTGACAATTTGGGAGTTGAAATCTGGATTTTACGTCCAATGTGTCTCGTAATTCATTATCTTGGAACTATTTTGGTCCTCAATCACAATCACCAATTTAAGTTAGGTTTCTGAAAATATTTGATGGATTTTGGAAGCAGATTTATTCAAATTGAACAATAAAAGTTATTCATGCCGGTTGGCGTAGTGCTAAAGGCGACAGTACGGTTCCTACTGTTGCGATAGTTTTATATTTGTGTTTGTCCTAGGCAAGGGTGCAAAATCCGACAAGAAAAATTATCTCAGTTACGTCAGTAACCAGAGTGGGTAAAACCGGATGTCTTCTGTGATGACTTCTACGTTGGTTAGTCGCCAATCGGTAGGCTTAATGCAAGTACGTTACACAGTAGGTCAAGTCTAGGTAAACCCTCGTTGATAAAAAGGAGACTTTAAAATATTTCAAAAAGTTATTAATGTCAAAAATGCCATTTTAAAGCATTCGATTTACGCTGAATAACTCAATAATACTAATTTAAAAATTGGCAGAATATGGTAAATCTAGCGAATTTAACAGGTAGGTTAATGTTTAGTGGTTGTCTACCTTAATACTTCGTATTTTCACTTACTTACAAACATCACTGATTAAAGTACATGCCCATCTTATACAAGGCTCTTGCAATCGATATTGGAAAACATAGATATTTATAGAAAAATGCAATGATCTACAAAATAAGGGTTTGAAAAAGCTGTTGTGTGATCAACTTTTACAACATTCCACTAAAAGGTTGTTTTTAGTTTGAAATTATATGAGACAATTTTGATCTTATGTAATGTCAATTTAGCGAAAATATATAATTGGAAATACAATAATAAAGCAGTTGATCAAATTGATCAGATAAATAATAAGCAATAAAAATATTGTAAAAAAGTGAAACCAAATATCGGTAACCACCTGTAATTCTCGAAAAATATATGTTAGGTGGGCTGATGTCAGATAAGGAACTCTTAAGTGTGTAGTATCATAACTATATGTCATATCGTATATTTACCGAAAGCAATATTTGAACAGGAGTAATATCTTTCAAAATTGTTAATTCATTAAATTCAAAAAGTATTTTATTTATACAATAATACATTAAAAAATACATTTTCAATATTTTCTTCAGTTAGTAGAACAAATTATATTAATTTTTGGTCCACATAAATTAGTACAAAGAACTAAATTATTAGATGTATAGTATAAGGTGTATGCTAGATATAGTAATGCATTATATATGAAATGATATTTCAATATCTTTATCACATATAGTATAAAGTCGCATACACTGATAATAAGTTTATAAATTAGAAACAATTTAATTCACATGTGATATGTGTTAGTTTTGTGGTTAAGTAGTTGTTAATAAGGGCTTATCGGTAAATTTTGTCTAAAAAAATTGGGGAACTTTCAGAGTTGAGCATGAAGATGCTTATTAGGAAGTAAAATAAATAAAAGCAGGAATACTACAGTCTGTTGGTTAATAATCTGTTGGTTGTTAATACGGACTTATTGGTAAATTTTGTCTAAAAAAATTGTGGAACTTCAGAGGAGATTTTAAAATTTAAATTATTACAATGATAGAGATATGATGATGGTGTGAGTTCTCTCTATATATACTCATATCAAAGTATTAAAGTAAAACTATAAAAGAATCGATTTATACTATTTTTAAAATATTAGAAAATGTTAAAAAAAGACACAAAGAAATTGTAAAGTAGCTGTAATTTGATAAAAAAAAATTGACTCTAACTAGAGATATCATATCAAACCATACTAAAAGAGCTATATCCTCAGAAAATAATTTATCGATAAAATGAGAAAATAAATAAAATCAATTACAATGATAAAAGAAACCTAACTCACTGCCTAATATATATCATAAAAAAGATCTTATTCTCTTAAAATTATCAAGCCAACGAAACAAACGAAAAAAAAACAGTCGATGCTTCGCCCTGCCGATCAAGCAGCCCGTCCAACAGACTGATCCGGTCAAGTCTGGACCCCGAGCGAACACCCAACATGTATTAGTAGTTCGAAAAATATATTTTCAAATCGGCTTAATACGCGACATTCCTTTTGTCCCGGATTATAAGCGACGGTAACACCTCGAAGAAATATGATCCTTATTGTTGGTGAGCGTAAGGCCCAGCCAGTAACCGAACACCCGAACTTTGACGACAACGATTTTTTCATCTGTGTCGCTCCGTTTTTTTTCTTCGTTTTTCTGGTGACCGTTGTTTTCGTTATCTGGCGTCGCGATACCTATTATCTACCGGTCAGATTTTGTTTTTCGACTCTCTGTGTGTGTGTGTGTGTCTCGTCTTTACCTTTTCTGATCTTATTGGGTGACGGTGTCGTATTTTAGGAGCAGAAGCAACAAAGTATTTGATCGCCGCCAATTGTTCGGTTGTTTATTGGGCTCTCAACCATTCAAAGCCATTGATTTTCTCGTTTCATTTTTGACAGTCACCAAAATATACTTAACATTATATATATTTTAATCGAGATACTTAAATAACACCGATGTGTAAAATGACATTTTTATTGAATTCACTTACTGGTCCACCGACAGTCATAAAGAGAGTTTGTATGAACGGTCATCTGATCACACTCACGCTAATCTTATTAACAAGTTTTCAATCTGGAACACACATTATTATGCAAGAACAAATCAGTTTAAACGTAAAACTTAATAATATAGACGACCTTGAGCAGCAAACTCGAAATATAATTGAACAAATTCGGTCTGCTGGAAAAGAAGTTACCCCGACATCAAGAGAGAAATCAGAATATGAAGTAAATTACCCCATTACCCCCACAGAACCAAACACGCTGTGGACAAAACAATATTTAATAGAAATAGTAATCAGACAAATCAAATGATTAAAGAATGTAAACAGATTTGCTTCGATATATATGTAAGTGAATTAAGCGGCCCTGAAGCAGACAAAAACTACTCGCTATAGAAAGCAACTCGAAGATTTGAAAAACCAACTATTAGAGTACAGTTTCTTAAAAATGATCGAAATGAATGGGTTCGACGCAGCGCCGAAAAAGTTGAATGATTCGCAGAACATTTATCTAACGTATTCCAATTAATGATATATCTATAATCTATAATAGATATAAATTCTGTTTATCAGCCCGATACAGCTGTAAATTTTATTTCTCCAATGGAACTTGCGACAGAAATTGACAACAACCTCAACCCTGAAA
The DNA here is from genome assembly GCF_030347505.1 of Rhynchophorus ferrugineus. NCBI lineage: Eukaryota > Metazoa > Arthropoda > Insecta > Coleoptera > Curculionidae > Rhynchophorus > Rhynchophorus ferrugineus. The sequence continues at coordinate 38,452,519 of NW_027472585.1, read as the reverse complement.
AGGCTCCTGAAATTGATGATATTTCACACATCACCATTCATGGGTGGTGGTGGTCATCACCACTAGAGAATCAACCAAAGGCCCAGAGTAGCAGCGGTTTTTGAAAGGGCATTAGAAGATTAGAAATATTATCCCGCAATATTTCTGGATATCTCATGCTGTTATGGAACAAAAGGTATTTCGAACATTTTCTGACGACACAGTTATTATAGCAAAAGATGTATCTCTGTCTAAGGCTGTAGAAAAGGTATAAGTAGCGGACGACCAAATCTACAAATGAACTAGTGACTAGAAATTACAGCCAATAGTTTCAAATCTGTCCATGTTAATTTTGAATCCTACGTAAATTTTAATTTAGAATCCTAGAATAATCGTAATAAACAGGGATATTAAAGTTTATAAATGAGAGCAGAGGTATTGCCATTAGCACAAGCTAGAAATTTTTTTTCGGCTTTCTATCCGGCGCAAATTTTTCAAATGAGACGGCAAATGTTTTCCCATACCAACTCCATTTTCATCGGTGTTTTAAATTTATCCTATTCCTGAGTTTACATCGTTAATTGTTTTCACCGATTTTTCTTTGTACGCTTGTGTTAATTTTGGTTGTGCTGATAATTTCTCACCAGTTATACACAGTAGTCGAATTCTATATTCTAATATCTTGTTTTAAAATGCTATTTGAGGCTGTAAAGAAACTATGACGATGAAACTAGTAACAATCGATGATAGAGTTACTTTACTTATGTACTTTCACAATAAACGTGTAATTTTTCAATAAAAAATCAGTCCGAAGTGCTCTATACCCTCAATAGTTAGTAATAAGTACTAAAACTGTTAAATAATTTTCCATAATATTAATTTATTTCTCATATATATTAACTTTAACTATATTTTTCAACAACTGTTAGTAGAAGTTGAATTAAAATTATTCTAAGAAGATATAATTTAACAAAAATCCAAACTAGATAAATTTTCAAAATAAAATCATACTAAGATAATTATTATGAGAATTCTCGGAATATGTTAATATACATTATTATACCACAAACATAAGAAAAGTTAATTGAAATCATATTATTAATGAATTTTCATGCTTTCATGAAATAAATTGGCAGCTTAAAGTTAACTAGGGTTGCTATAAAAACATCCACATATCATTAAACCATTAGCAAGTATCATCCTTGTATACCAGTTAATACTACTAGCTTCAAATAAGCCCCCAGCAACTCTTCACCATCGTACACCCACCATTCACTTGCCCAATTGGCCATAACTAATGCCTAAGCAAACAAATTAATCGGCTCATCGAAAACCATTAGAATAAATGCAGTCTGCACGTGCATATTGAATGTATTTGGAACATTTGCTGACGATACTGTTATTATAGCAAAATGCAAAAGATATATCTCTGTCTAAGGCTGTAGAAAAAGTACAAGTAGAGGTCGACAAGATCTGGAAATGGACTAGGGACTAAAAACTACAGCTAATAGCTTGAAATCTCGCCATGTTAATTTTGAATCGTATGTAATTTTTAATTTAGAATTCTAGAATAATCGTAATCAACAGGGATATTAAAGATTATAAATGAGAGCAGATTTTTTACTTTTTCTATTATTATCGGTTTTATTTTGTATGAAGTATTGCAATTAGTACGAGCTAAAAATATTATTTATTTTCTATTCGGCTTTCTATCCGGAGTAAATATTTCAAATCAGATGATGATGAAGATGAAACTAGTAACAATCGATGACTTATGATATGTACTTTCACAATAACTGTGTAATTTTTTAATAAAATATCGGACCGAAATAGTCTATACCCTTAATAGTTAATACTAAATACTAAAACTGTTAAATAGTTTTCGATAATATTAATTTATTTGTTATAGATATTATATTCAACTACATTTTTCGACAATTATTAGTTCAAAATAAAATCATATTAACATAATTATTATGAGAATTCTCGGAATGTGTTAAAATACATTATTATAACACAAATATAAGAAAATTATTTTGTTATCACAAATGTAATAATAAAGAATCATAGATAAGGAAAGTTAATTAAAATCATATTTTCAATGAATTTTGATGTTTTTATAAAATAAATTGACAGCGTAAAGGCAACTAGGGTTGTTGTAAAAACATCCATATATTATTAAACCATTAGCAAGTATCATCTTTGTATACCAGTTAATACTACTAGCTCCAAATAAGCCCCCAGCAACTCTTCACCATCCTACACCCACCATTCACTTGGCCAATTGGCCATAACTAAAGCCTAAGCAAACAAATTAATGGGGTCATCGAAAATCATTAGAATAAATGCAGTCTGCACGTGCATATTGAATGTATTTGGAACATTTGCTGACGATACAGTTATTATAGCAAAATGCAAAAGATATATCTCTGTCTAAGGCTGCAGAAAAAGTACAAGTAGAGGTCGACAAGATCTAGAAATGGACTAGGGACTAAAAACTACAGCTAATAGCTTGAAATCTCTCCATGTTAATTTTGAATCGTATGTAATTTTTAATTTAGAATTCTAGAATAATCGTAATCAACAGGGATATTAAAGATTATAAATGAGAGCAGATTTTTTACTTTTTCTATTATTATCGGTTTTATTTTGTATGAAGTATTGCAATTAGTACGAGCTAAAAATGTTATTTGTTTTCTATTCGGCTTTCTATCCGGAGTAAATATTTCAAATAAGATGATGATGAAGATGAAACTAGTAACAATCGATGACTTATGATATGTACTTTCACAATAACTGTGTAATTTTTTAATAAAATATCGGACCGAAATAGTCTGTACCCTCAATAGTTAATACTAAGTACTAAAACTGTTAAATAGTTTTCGATAATATTAATTTATTTGTTATAGATATTATATTCAACTATATTTCTCGATAATTATTAGTTCAAAATAAAATCATATTAACATAATTATTATGAGAATTCTCGGAATGTGTTAAAATACATTATTATAACACAAATATAAGAAAATTATTTTGTTATCACAAATGTAATAATAAAGAATCATAGATAAGGAAAGTTAATTGAAATCATATTTTTAATGAATTTTGATGTTTTTATAAAATAAGTTGACAGGGTAAAGGTAACTAGGGTTGTTATAAAAACATCCACATATTATTAAACCATTAGCAAGTATCATCTTTGTATACCAGTTAATACAACTAGCTCCAAATAAGCCCCCAGCAACTCTTCACCATCGTACACCCACCATTCACTTGCCCAATTGGCCATAACTAATGCCTAAGCAAACAAATTAATCGGCTCATCGAAAATCATTAACGTAAATGCAGTCCGCACGTGCATCCATGCCCGGTGATAATAACCCTTCGGCTAGTGGAAAAAGACTGATAACAACGCCGTATCTAGGTAACGCCCTTTCTTGTTACGTATTTCCAATCTCCGAATGGGTCTAAGGAAGGAAAAACGTTGCGAAATCGGCTTAGATCAATGGGGCTGGGGAGAACATCGATACTAAACTCTGCGGTTAATGAATTGCCTTTGTACGGTATTCTTTCGCATTGTTATGTCGAATCTTTTGATGTTACTCTCTTGTCGAGCTTAAGCGGATGCTTTTGAGGAGTATTTAATACAACAATTTAATTTATATATCGTAATTGTTAAATTAATTAGGGGAATTTGACTTACCCAGTAGCTAAGGTGTTTGGCCACATTTACTTGCGTCACTGAAACAGAAAAAACATCTCAGTAATAGTACAGTTGTTATGCATTAAATTAGGTGTTATAGTATGCGACAGGCAAAAACGGAACCTTACAATAATTGAAATGTGTTGTTCGAAATAAACTAATTGCAAAATCTAAAAAATTATGTAATTGTAATCTAGTATTCACAAAAATACTAGAAAAATTACGGAAAAGATAATAAATATTTTTGTAAAGTAAAGTATTTTAAAAATTTTATGGTCATTATTTTAAACAGTGTATAACTCTTCTAATTTTTTTTATTAGGTGTATCAAAAAGTGAAATACAAAGGTACCAAAATATGTTTGAGAAGGGACCATATAAAAATAATTTTATACGTTTAAAATATTAATAAAATCGAAATAATATCAATTCTGATTAAAGATTTTAGTAATTTGTAGTTTGTTCAAAATAATTAAAATTAATGTGCTAATAATTTAAATATTTCAATGAATAGAGTCTTTCGATAACATATATAAATGCCCGAATATACAGTTGAGAAAAGTGTTTTATTTAATTTGTACTATATCTAGCAAAATGTATAATGCATATGAGTAAAAATACAAAAAAAATGTTTATAGTGTCTGGAAAATAAGTTAAATGTGATAATGGGTTTTGTTCGGTTTCAATATGATATATATTAACAGCTATGTACTTTATCTGTCATTGCTTTATTTTAAGAAACTTTTTTGGTAATTCTTATCTAGATCTATAATTTGAAACAAATTATCAGGTCATTCCTGCGTATTAGAGTAATTATTATTTTAGCCATGTTATATTTACAATCTCCCAATATGTCCATGATAATTTTCAGTTGCGGCGAAATGACAAAAAGATAATTATATCACTTAATGAATGGCCGATTCCTCAAGCAGACTCAGCTGAATACCTCAGAATACATCTGGATGGTATGACCCAAAGTCAAGCAATTGTTTTAGTTAGTAGGGAAATATTCTCAACTTGACCTAAAATTAAAGAGCTAGGTTTATCAGTCAATCATAAAGCCTATTTGGACCTATGGTGTACATATATGGGGTTGTATTAAAACATCAAACGCACGCAAACGATTACTTACCAATGCTTATCGCTGCGTAACCAACGAAGAGCTGGGCAATGACGTCGAAATCAAATTGATACACGAAGTGATTCAATATTTCCGCTTAAAACATTAAATAAGGTTGCTAAATCACAGCAACCTGAAAGCAATACAGCTACTGGACAACACGCAGGAAATCAGAAGATTGAAGCGAATCAAATCATACGAACTTGTTTAGTGAATAAGTGTATGTTTAACAAAAGTAATAAATTAATTTGTAAATTAAGATTGTACTCAGCGTATCTAACGCAAGATGTAATTAATAAAAAATTATATTTAATAATAATGATAATTTTGTACAATTTGTAAAATTTGCGTGTGCTTTGTGATTATATATTGTAAAAAGAATATACGTTAGGCATAAAACGCCACAGATCAGACTCAAAATCAAAGAATTGTACTTTTTCGTTGGCGGATACTTGACTTAAAATCAACAAAATTGGTTATCGCTTAATTATAAAGTCTGTTTGGACTTATGAGGTAGAAATATAGAGTTGTAATAATACAAAGCCACCCGGACAAGGTTCTTCGATTAATTGCCAACGCTACGTAATCATCGAAACACTGCAGGATGACCTCGAAATCAAATGGATCTATACAATTCTCCAAGATTTGATCTCAACACAGGAAATAAGGTTCCTAAATCAAAGCAATGTGGAAGCAGTACTAGACGTAAGTATCACTCTTAACTTTAGCTTATTTACTCTAATTAATTTTTTTTTTTGGAAAATATATACTTATATATTCTGCACTCTTTGGCTGGTGTATTGATGGTAGCATAATAAAAAATACGTTGAGATTTTACTAAGCACATCAAATGTATGATGTAACAAAATATTTATAACAAAAATTAATTAACATATGTGGTATTAAAAAAAACTTCTACAATAATATTCTTAATAATATATATTTCTTTGTTGGTAATTTCTTGAAATTTTTAATTTTTGTTACATACATTATACGATATACATGAATGATCAGCTTGATATGAATCAAGATAAATGGTTTTTTATTATTATGAAGTAACAGGTTAATTAGAAATTCCCCAGCCTGACACATAGATGGCGCTACTAGAATTAATTCCATATGTTTTTTAGTTAGCCCTAATCCTCAAAAGATGCGTGTATAAATTTGAAAGCTGTCGGATAATTTTTTGATCATTATAGCATTTTTGTTATTGTGAAAAAAAATGGATAGAAAGGAATTTCGCGTGTTGATAAAATATTGCTTTTTAAAGGAAAAAATACAGTTCAAGCAAAAACATGGCTTGATGCCGAGTTTCCGGACACTGCCCCAGTAGAATCAACCATCAAGGATTGGTATGCTAAGTTTAGACCTGGTGAAATGAGTACTGAAGATGGTGAACCCAGTGGACGTCCAAAAGGGTTTGTTACCGACGAAAACATTAAAAAAATACACAAAATGATTTTGAATAATCGTACATTGAAATTATACGAAATAGCAGACACTTTAAAGATATCATCTGAACGTGTACATCATATCATTCACGAATATTTGGGTCTGAGAGAGCTCTGTGCAAAGTGGGTGCCGTGCGAGCTCACTTTTGACCAAAAACAACGACGAGTGGATGATTCGGAGCAGTGTTTGAAGAAGATCGAGCCTAATAAACCCGAGCTTTTGCATCGATATGTGACAATGGATGAAACATGGCTCTATAATTTCACTCCGAAGTCCAATCGACAATAATCCGAGTGGAGTGCATACGATGAACCCGCTCCAAAACGTGGGAAAACGCAACAATCGGCTGGCAAGGTTATGGCGTCTGTATTTTGGGATGCGCATTGAATAATTTTCATTGACTACCTTGAAAAAGGAAAGACTATGAACAGCTACTATCACATGGCGTTATTGAGCCGTTTGAAGGAAGATATCGCCGATAAACGGCCGCATTTGAAGAAAAATAAAATGCTGCTTCACCAAGGCAATGCACCGTGTCAAAAATCCATGAATTGGGCTTCGAATTGATTCCTCATCCACCCTATTCTCCAGATCTTCCCCCAGCCACTATTTCTTGTTCTCAGGTCCCAAGAGAATGCTCGCTGGGAAGAAATTTTCTTCGAATGAAGAGGTGATCGACGAAACTGAGGCCTATTTTGAAGCAAAGGACAAGTTGTACAACAGAAATTGTATCGAATCATACATCATCATCCTTGAAGAAATTATGTTGAATAAAAAAACTAATTTTGCCAAAAAAATGTGTTTTACTATGGCAGGCCGAGAACATTTCAATTGATCTGTTATAATGGAATATTATGAAAACTTTTATATTCGACATTATTTTGTATCGATATATTTTTCAACCAGTTTTCCATTGATTGTACAACAAAAAAATGTTATTTCTTTAATCCCATTTCTCAATAGACTCCTACCTATTCGTCGATGTTATTTTTTCTTATCTTCATTTTAGCGAAATGAAAAGCGGAAGAGCCTAAGCCGCACGACTATCAACTCTTCATAAAAGAAACAGGCAGATTCGGAGCATCTCTTTAAGAACGGAATATAAAAAAGGGAAAAAGGAAAAGCACAGCCCGTCGAACGTACTATGTTTGCTTTTTACGCAATATTGAAGCCCATATTGGTTCTGAAAGTTTAGCCTTAATCACCATTATATTGAAAAATCCAGTCGAGTGTATTTAAAATAAAATCTCGATTCTTTTTGGAGAGGAGATGGGGCCCGCTTTGTGTTTCGTCTTCGTTTGTGAGAAAAACGATTGGCGGCAGAGTTACCTTTCCGCTCGATATAATCCATTGACCATCAGCATTTACACAGTACGTTGACTTTGATTGGGTCGCTGATATATGATGTTTTAATTTCTTTATCGATCTGTCAGCGGTTCGGGCTCGTACGAATTATATAACCGGTTTTTTGTTGACGTAAAGATCGACAGGTAATTATCCGGAATACTATTAGAGATTTTTGCCTCTATTTCGATCGATTTTCAATAATACTGGCCCTGGGAAAATTTTCGTAGCGTTTTTTAAAAATCATATTTATAGATTTTCTCATAATAAAACGGAATGAGAATACCAGAAATAGCGATAAATATATGAATGCTTTTGCATAACAGCGCTCGAATACATATTGTAATACTTGTGAAGGAAACACTGTTGCAGCCCACATAATAATTCTGATTACCATTTCTTCAGACCAATGCAGCATGACTTGACTGGAATATGGTTCCTAATTGCCGAAGAAGCGTAAAATTGGATCTGCCCTACCAACATTGTTCTTTCAATACGGTATCACCGGAAAAAATAGGAAAAATAGGAGAAAGTTATAGAAAATGGTTGAAAATATTATTGTAAAAATATTTTAGTTATTAAATACTTTACCAATTTTTCCCAATAAATACTTTTTATAATGAAAAAATAATCAGAATATATGCTGGTGCTTAATAAAAGCTAATCTCTAGTATTAAATTGATACTTCTCGTAACACGACGACAAGCGATGTAATTTAAAAGGCTGTATCAATTCCGGAAAGAAATCTACCTCGAAGAGATCTCTCTTTTCACAATCAGTGACTGTTCAACATCGAGGGCTCTCATCCTCCGCCGAATCTTGCGACTTTGACAAGGGCGCCGTGGCTATTTTTAATTTAAAATCCAATAAAGGTTTTTTTTACACTTGCTTGGTTTCTCAAGGAGGGTATCCCCATCGATTTACATCGCCTAATACACTGTATGAGAATTCACATGTGTTGGAGTATGCATTTCAAGGGTTTAGGGGTGGCTTTTCGGGGTTCGAAAGCGGTCTGTACTTTACACGCATTTATATTTAAATTATTCGCAGTTATGAAAACATTAAGACGAATTGATTTGAATATACAATACCTAGTAACTAAGATTTTTTAATCTTAATCGGTTGTATAATTTTCGATTTATATCCTAAATATTTTCCAGAAACAAAATAGCTAAAAATTAAAATAAATTTGATAAGAATATCAGTAATTCAATACATTCACACCACGTCACCATGTCGCAATGTTGCCACTTTAACTTGAATTTTGGTCTATCACGATTGCCGGTAACCTATAATTATTATTACTAATATTTTGAAGAAAACAATAGGCTCAATCAATATCAACACAAATCGAATTTTATAGACCGATTTGGTCGATGTTCCGACTCATCAACCAGGGTAAAATGAGAAGTAAAAATACGTTCCGAGTTTAAAATTTTTTTGACATTTTTACGAACTGCATTTAGCAATGTATGCGACGTCTTTTATGATATTGGCTGTTTTATTGGACGGACTATATAATATATTATATAAGTATTACTCTTAGTACTTGAAACTGAAACATCAACATCATCATCTGAATCATTTTCCAGCCTGATAACTGTTAAATTCGATGGTTTTGATAATTATCTATATAAATTAACAGTTTTCCATTTAGTATTATAGTATTTGAAGAAATCTGTTGCCCAAACCTTTCAAACATTTTTATAAATCTATGATGATGCAGCTTTGACATATACCAAATGTAGATTTTGGTTTTAATCATTTAAAAGTGGTGATTTTAATATCAATGGCAAAGATCGGTTTAGAAGATCAAACCAGTTGGAGGACGAAAATCCACATGTAATACCCAAAAAACTTTTATGCAGCTTAATAATTAATTAATATATTTCTTCCAGACATATATAAGTAATGAGAAAAAATCCATCATAGCTTAAATATTAATAAAATAAAAAATTTAAATATTAATAAAAAAATAATTATAAAAAACATTTTTGAGGCAAATTATTAGTTATAGAAGTTGATATGAACAATCTGTTTCATTAGGGTCAACCCTGAGCCTGCCTCTATGGGCTGACATTAATGATATCAAAAAGATACTTATTTGTCTGTAAAAATGTACAAAAACGTTGGGACATCGTCAATCTGACTATAGTTCTACAAAGGAAAAGGTTTACTTTACTTTATATCATCCGTCATTTTGCAATACCTTGCTTCAGTGGAATTGAGTCATCAAATAACCGGTTGGCCGGCTTAGTAGCGCAGTGGTAAAGGCGACAGGACGGTCCATCTACTTTTCCGGTAGTCGCGGGTTCGAATCCTGCTGAGGCAAGGTCGTAAATTTATGTTTATGATTGGTTAATATTTGTGATTGTCCTAGGCAAGACTGCAAAATTCGACAAGGGAAATGATTCCAGTCATGTCAGTACGTCAGTACACGGCTGGGTAAGACCGGATGTCTTCTGAGATGATTTCCAAGTTGGTCACTCGCCAGTCGGTAGACTTAATGCCAGGGACCCACGTTAAACTGTAGGTCTAGTCCAGATAAACTTCTAGTTGGTAAAAGGAGAATATATTGAATATATGCCATTGAAAACAAGGTAAATAAACATGGAAATGGACGAGTATTGTTTCAATGTCTTAGAAGTGGTTATTAAGCTATTGCACAATTAACAAAAGGCTCTTTACTCAATTAAAATAGCTCCAGACCCAAGAAGCTTAAATTCAGAAAACATCAGCCCAATCATCACCGCTTTCGGGAAAGTTAATAGTTAGAAATAATTGTAAACACAAAGCAAATTCATGCCATAGTCATCGCAGCATTGAGAGGAGAGAACTGGAAGAAAACCTAATGATATTGATCTCAAATACTGTCAGAAAAATGGAAAATATTATCGGCTAGTAATATAAATAAATATAGCGACCTAATTTTAACTTTCTTTTAAATTTTAATTTCAAAATCCCATTAAAAGAATCGCATTCGGGCATCCAGAGGAAAAACTTGAGAAAAGACACGAGACCCAAGTTAACATCAACGTTCTGTAACTTTCGGATAACTGAATAACTGATTACTAAGTAGATTCAAGAGAACCACAGTGTGGACTGAACTAAATGGAAAAAGTACTGAAAATCGCTATAAACTTTTATTTAATTTTATTAGAGACTAAGTAAGGGTTTAGGGTAAGAATCTAGTTGTCACTATAGCGACAAATTCTAAAATAGCCGACAACGACTGGTAACAATATATTAATGAATTTTAAAAAATTACGCGAAATAATTATGTAATGGAAAACGTATGTAATATATTATATATGAATATGGAGAGCACTCTGCTGATTTCATGGTACTTATAAATTACCCATACAACCTCAAACTAATTCGATAATGGAAATTAAAGTAATCCACGCTTAATGCGTCACAGATAAGAAAGAGAGACAGACGCGTAGATAAATTACGAAGGTATTTTAGACAATAAATTAGTAGGAATGAAACACGAGGCGCATACTTCATAACAGCGCATAAATTCTCAACCGGGAATTCGAATCGATCGGATTAAGCTAATATTTTAACGTACGTAACACTAGAAGTCCGTGCACCGGACTCTACGGCTATGATATCCAATCTTTGTGGCTTTTAAGGAATCTGGTTACAGGTAATTTCGTTCGTATTCGCTGTCTTTGTTCGGTTCGCGCGAGTCCGACGCGTCGCATCTCGCTCCGTCGCCCGTTTTCCTGTCATCTCGCCGAGATTTTATCGGTGACGCTGGTGTTGTGTAAAGACCCAGAAGAAGGTTGCAAGTTTACACCAATTTTCTGGCGGTTTGAGCATCCTATCGCGGTTCAGCGATCATTCTCTACGGGGAATCGGTCACAATGGCGGGTAATTTAGCTAGGCGGCTTCGCAAATGGTTATATTTAAACTGTCATTCGTTGCTTTTTCGCTACGTGCACGCCAAAATGGTTCTTTAGAGGGACTCCAGCTGCGCCAACTAGATTTTTTACCACGATGACGGTTGATTGACTACGTTTCAGGTAGAGGAACAGCCGTGCGGTTTGTCTTTGAATTTAGGCGAGAGTCTTTCAAAATCATTTGCGAAAAGAAATGTATAACTTTGTATCCAACTCGTTGCTTCCGATTTTATTTGAACGTATTGTCAGAAATTTTGTTATAAACATTTATTATTTTTTAGAATTGTATATAGTCTATCCAGTAAAACAGCCAATGCACGTCATGAAAACGCCACCACGTCGAAATGTTGCCGCATTAATTTAGAATATTGGATTACAACGTTTGTGGTTTGTAATTTTTTCTGATATAAATAAGATTATGTTTTTCGAATTTCTTATTTAATTGTTGAAAATGTTGTTTCTTTAATGTTTCTTTAAGACGTTACATTCCTTATTAATATTGTGAATACTATTTAATCTTACAAGCTGTATTACACTATAATGGCAGCCCGTATTCTTTCATATCTATTACATATACAGTGATTTTAATAGAAACGCATGAAAACAAGAATCCAATTTTAAACTTAATTAAATACAAAGAATACATATGGAAAGTTTGTGCTAATTTAAAAGTTGTTGTTACTTTGCTTGGATTACATTGAGGTTTCACGAAATATAATTGTTTTCTCTGTTTGCGGGACACCAAAATACACTACAAAGTTAAAGATTGACTAAAGAGAACTGACTTTGTTGTATATCAAACGTTAAATATGAATCTCTCAATCCACCAATACTTTCATATAAAACTTGGATTAATCAAAAAATGTTGCCAAGGCTATGGATAAAAATGGTGAAGGATTTTTGTATTTGAAAACTGATCTTTCTAAATTAAGTGATGTTAACTTCAAACAAGGCATTTTTGTTGGCCGACAAATAAGAAAATATTACCGCAAAAGAGTTTGGTTTGGTTATCTCTCAAGAAAGTAATTCATGCAATTCTAGGCGAGTTTCTAGTGAATGACTTATTACAAAAATGTAAAAACATTAAAACCATTTTTACCCCCTAATCTTGTAATGATGAGTGACGAGCAAGATGAAAGCTTTCACTAGGATATAAAGCAGATAGAACAGTGTTATCAAGGAAGATGGAATGCTAAAATATTAGCAGATTACTGCTGGATTCTAATGAAAGAGGATTCTACTGTTCACAAGAGGAGATGTTAATATTTCGTCATTTTCTTTCAGAATATGTTACTACAATTTTTAATAAAATTAACAATATAAATAAATAAATTTGATTTAAAATTTTCATACTGTCTCTATTTATTTACAGAATTTTGATTTATCATAACGTTAAACTGGTACATGTTATAAAAAATTCGTTAAAATTTTTGTGTTCGTTTTACTTAATGTACTAGAACAAAAAAATGTTACACGCTGCTATTAACACTTATGTTTTAAGAAATTTTGTAAACATTGTCGACCAGTGGCAACATAAATTGCATTTTACAGATTGATTGGGTTACATTTTCCGACGCATCAGACAGAATTTGGTCTCTTTTTAGCTAGGGTGAAAGAGTAAGAAGAAAAAATCCACTCCGGGTTTAAAATCAATTTTGCATATTTATAACTTTCATTTGAGAGTATATTTACCGTCATCTATGACGTGCATTGGCTGTTTTATTGAAAGGACTATATTTTAAATGTTCCGTATCAAAAATTATTTTATAGGAGATACTTCAACATAACATATTTTAAGACCAAAAATTTCTCAGTAAGTTAAAATACTTTTAAAGTACCTTTAAAAGATGTAGATATTATCTGAGGAATTATCTTGAAAGAAAAAATGAACAATGGAAGCCTGGTTGATCTGAAAAGGGTTTTAGAACGAACATACTTCTGCAGCTTATCTTTTAGAGATCAACTGGAGAGATACATATGATTTTATAGTCGTTATTGCTTATTGACAAAGTATTTTATTTGTTAACTGAGCAAATTATAAAAAAAAAATACATTTCAACATATTTAGTTATCTTTCTATTTATAATAACTGATAATAATCTTGTAAAAGTAATATTAAATTTAATCAAACATTTCAAAATTAAATATTGAGGACTATTATTTATGGATATCTATTTAGACCAGTGTTTCTCAGCTTTTTTTGTCATAGTACAATGTAAATAATTCTAAAATTTAGGGGTATAGTGTAATGTTCAAAACAATTTATAATAATAATTTGACGACACACAAAAATATCCTAGTTAGATTGCAAAATGCTTACAAAAACATCTTATAAAATGATAAACAGTTCAGCCTTAAGACAATATAACAACAATCCGATAAAACGCCAATAAAAACACTGCATTAATATGAACAATAATCAATAATTTGATACTTTTTCAAAGATACTGCGGTGTCAATTAGTGGGTTGATAACATATTGTTATTAGTTCGATATAAACTAATATACTATATATTCAAATAAGAGTGAAATCACATCATCATAATGTTTAACGTGTTGCCTCTGTGAAAATATTTTCGATAGATATAATGTTTTGTGATGATAAGTTCGAACGTGTAACGGAATCAACAGTCCGTTTATCAAACGTCTACAAAATTCTTCAGTTAAATTCTTCCATTAAATATTACTTATAATAACTACACGTTATGAAATGGTTTTTTTCAATATAAACATAATTTAATATAATTATTTCAGAGGAAACGTACGAAAAAAATATACGTAGTAAATCAGATGGCTGAACAATATGGCTATGGAATAATACGTCCTCCGCCCTATCACTGCATATTCAATCCAATTGAATTGATTTGGGTGTATAAAGAATTATTACAACAGACATGCAGGTCGAGAAGGTATACAAGGTATGCAAGAGCTATCTGGATATGAAAAAAAAACTATATTGTCTACAATAACGCTACGGTTTGGACGAACCTGATCAGACACACTGAAGAAGAAATTTACAAATGGTAGAATCCTAAACAAGTGTTAGATTAATTGGAAATTCACAGCTTAATTTATTCACTTGAATAGCGATTCTGAAAATGATTGGATGACTGGATGATGAGAGAGGAAACAACTAAAGGTGAGTATATAATTAATATAGAATAATTGTAGAAAATCTTATTATAGAGCGTCAAAGATTTATGTGCAGTTATATGTGCGTAATTGTTCAGAATATATATGATTATTTGGATAAAATGTATGAGGAGAAACAGAATACTAACTGTAACTGTTTAGCAGATATGGCAAATTCATTAAGGGGAATGCAGTGATTGAATCTAGTTTTTTTTAAGAAAGATGTATAGAGGTGGTAATAAAACAAATTAAGGATAAATATAATAATATCAAAATTACTTTACAAGGAAGCACTGCACCGAAGGAGACAAGAAGTGAACGTTTTAAGTGAATGTGCCCTCTAATCAAAATAAAATATATTACTTGGATATATAATTGTTAGTTAGGTAGATTAGGACTCCAGAGAATACCACAACCTAAAAAAACGAGCTTGGAACTGTACCTTATAGTTTGTGTGGAAAAGAGTTTAATGTAAATATAATAAAACACAATCTTAAACAACTATGACTGTATAATTAACTGTAGTTTCCTTTCTTTATTAATAGCAGTCTTTCAATTGACTGACCTAAATTATGTTTTATAACATTAATTTTGTTTAATTGTTTTATTTAGATTACAATTTTGTTATATGTAAAGCCAATATGAACAGATTAGAGTTGATGCGGCAACGTTGCGGCGATTGTCATCACCAATGAATTCGCTGTTTTATTGAGCGGTCTATATAGTATATTCAAAGTTTTTTTATTAATGTGCCGTAGATATTTATGATGTTAAAATATTACAATGTTGCCGCATAAACTATGAGTTTTAATTCAGTATGGCTTTGACATACAAAAAAATTCTAATCTAAATAAAATAATTGAACAAAAATGTTACCAAATATAATTTATTTTAAGATTATACTATATCTAAAAACTACAGTTAATTATACAGTTGCAATAATTTATAGGCAAGTATTTTGTTTGAAAATGCCGAAAACAATCGACATTCAGGGTCACAAATTGATTGCGACTTTAATAGGTTATTTCGAAAAGGAACGAGATAACGGAGGCTCCTTTTGTCGGTAAATCCATTAGAGAGGTAATTATTGATGATATTAAATAATATAAGTCCGTACAGTTTTATTATATATTAAAAATGTTTTTAGCGGGTTGCTGCCGTGCAAAATATTACCTTGGTTACTGTGAATAACATCTCTTACGAAAAGAAGAATAATACCTTAGATTCACGCAAAAAAACCCGTCTACATACAAAGTGGGTGGCGCATCTTGACTATCTTGATATTGGTTCTATTCGAGACCAAATATAAGAAATGTATAAGAACTGTAAGTACACAAAATATTTTATCGACATAAACATAATTTAATAAAATTATTTTAGACAAAACGGTCTCTCTGGAAAGTATACATAAAAGAATTAGGGACATGCACCTTTTTGAGGGTTATAAGACATCCTTCATACACTCTTACATGGCATAGGGTTTAAGTGGTGTAAAGATAACCTTCAGAGAGATTTAATTGAATTTCCAGACATTACTTTAAAAAGAATTCAATTAAAGGCATAAAATAATATAAGAAACTTGAATATTTCAGAAAAAAGAAAACTTTCAGGATATGTGATAATGCTGGGCAATGCTGGAAATTCCTGAAATAGAGTGATGAGAGTGGTAACAACTAAAGGTATGCACATAATTAATTGAATATAACTATAGATAAATGGTATTGTAGGGCGTGAATGATTTGTGTGCACAGATATAATTGTAATTGTTCAAAATTAAACATAAGCATTAGGTTAGTACATAGGAGAGAATGAATACTAACTATTTTGTATATATGGTAAAGGCATTAGACAGAATTCAGTGATTAATTTTATCAAGAATGATGTACACAGGTAGTAGCAGAAGAAATAAAAATACAGTAATTCCAAGATGACTTGCCAAGTAAACACACCATCGAAGAAATCAAGAACTAAACGTAAAAAGTAAATATGCTCTCGAATGAAAATAAAATAGTTTTCTCAGATATACAATTGCTAATTAGGTGGATTAAGGCCTCCATGGGAATTACACTACATCAAAAAAATACGCCTAGAAACTCTACTTCATGGATGGTGTGGAAAAGAGTAAAATGTAAACAAAACAAGTCTAACCTTCAAACTATTATACCTGTGATCTTAATTGCAGCCTTAAGTCCTTCGATATTATATGTATTAGTTGTACTATAAAGTTAAAGTAAATTATATTTGATAACATTTTTGTTCAATTATGTTATTTAGATTAGAATTTCGTTGTATGTCAAAGCCGAACTAAAATAAAACTCAGAGTTAATTCGGCAATATTGCAATATTTCAACGTCACAAATATCCATGATGCATTACTAAAAAAACTTTGAATATACTATATATATCGTTTGTTAACTTTGAAAACTATTAAATCCATCAGAAATATATTACCACACTATCGTACAGTCGTACGTTTGAGTATATCAAACGATTAACAAACACAAAAAACGTTTTATACATCCGGGCCGAATATTAATTTTGAAACTTTCCTCGCAAAACGGCGTTCGAATTTAAATCCAACCACGCACAAAAAAAAACAGCCAGAGCCGTCATTAAACGCTCTCGCTACATCAAAAACTACAAAGGGGAACAAAAGCAAAAGCAAAAATACATGGAAAAATTAGTACCTCGAGCAGCTTAAACTAATAAAGTTTCACAGTTCGTTAATTAACTAAATATTATATATGTGTATGTGTTTATGCGTGTAGGAGTGTTCGTACAATGTTTGTTTAATATTTTTTAAGCTCGGGGTGGTTAACGTTTATTTAGTAGAAACAAACGGGTTGTCTCTAATATAATTAAAAGGATCATTTAATTAATTGCCGGTTTTATATTTGTTTTTATAAACACGAGTCTTGTATTTTTGCATTGTTTTTGGTCACTTTGATAATTGATGTCGACTGATTCAGACATTTTCCAGAGAATTTTTAGTCAACAATGAAATAGAAACATGTATTTAAAAATATCTGTTTGCTATTTGAACATTAACTTAAAAAGTTATATCTATTTAGAATGCCTTTAATGTTTTATTGTCTTATATAACGTCAAAATACTTTTTGGTTAATAATGAGAATTAGATAAATTTTCTGAAATGAGCACTGCTAAGCTTTCTATGCATGGCATAATTTCTAACACTGTGATATAGCGACTGAGGTCACTGTAATCTCTTTCATTTTTGGTTTATTCACTTGATTGTTAGTTGTAACAGGTCAATTGAAAAGTCCGCGGCCTGACAAATAGATGGCGCTACTAGAATTAAATCCACATATTTTTTAGTTAGCCCTAACCCTCAAAAGGTGCATGTGTAAATTTGAAAGCTGTCGGATCATTACTTTGTTAATTATAGCATTTTGAGTGAAGCAACTTTTGTTATTGTGAAAAAGATGGATAAAAAGGAATTTCGCGTGTTGATAAAATATGGCTTTTTGAAGGAAAAAATACAGTTGAAGCAAAAATTTGGCTTAATGCCGAGTTTCCGGACACTGCCCCAGGAAAATCAACCATCAAGGAATGGTATGTTAAGTTTAGACGTGGTGAAATGAGCACCGAAGACGGTGAACGCAGTGGACGCACAAAAAAGGTTGTTACCGACGAAAACACTAAAAAAATCCACAAAATTTTGAATGACCGTAAATAGAAATTGAATGAAATAGCAGACACTCTAAAAATATCAGCTGGACGTGTACATCATATCATTCATGAATATTTGGGTATGAGAAAGCTCTGTGCAAAGTGGGTGCCGCACGAGCTTACTTTTGACCAAAACAACGATGAGTTGATGATTCGGAGCAGTGTTTGATGATGAAGAAGCGTAATAAACCCGAGTTTTTGCGTCGATATGTGACAATGGATGAAACATAGCTCCATCATTTCACTCCGAAGTCCAATCGACAGTCATCAGAGTGGACTGCACACGATGAACCCGCTCCAAAGTGTGGGAAAATGCTACCGTCGGCTGGCAAGTTTATGTCGTCTGTATTTTGGGATGCGCAAGAAATAATTTTCATTGACTACCTTGAAAAAGGAAGGACCATCAACAGTGACTATTACATAGCACTATTGGACCGTTTGAAGGACGAACTCGCCGAAAAACGGCCGCATTTGAAAAAAAAGATAGTGCTACTTCACCAAGACAATTCACCGTGTCAAAAGTCAGTGAAAACGATGTCAAAAATCCATGAATTGGGCTTCGAATTGCTTCCTTACCCACCTTATTCTCTATATCTCGCCCCCCGCGACTATTTCCTGCTCTCAGACCTCAGAAGAATGCTCGCTGGGATGACGGATGAGGCCTATTTTGAACAAATCGTACTACAAAAATGGTATCAAAATGTTGGAGGGTCGATATAATCGGTGTATCAATCAGTGTGTATTCTAACATTAAGGATATATATTCTGACAAAGAAAAAACTAGAAAAAGCGTAGCATAGTTCGGAAGAGAGCCGAAGGCCTTAAATGTTGCTATGGAAGCCTACATGTATAATGAAAAATAGCAGAATGAGAATAAAAGTAATATGGATCATATTATCATGATTTTATTATTGATATTTTCTAAGTAATTTTCACTACTAAATACCATTTTTTAAAAAGCAATATAACCTTTTTTTGCGCCATATGAAAAAAGATATCAGTTGTGTAGCTGTTTCTGTTTGAAATTTTGCTCACAATATACCTAGGTAAAAACTTTTTTGTAGACACCAAAACTACATAATCTTTTTAAAAATAGGCATAATTTAAAATAAAAATGTTTCATATTGAATGTAAGATGAAGAATGCATTGAACATATTCAAGCATTAGTACTATATATATATTACGGAAGTGTAAAGATAACTTAGAAAAACCTTTCATAAACATTTTAAATCAAAAACAAAGCTTTCAAAAAGCATAATGTAAATTTCTAGATATAGATTATGTAAGTTATATATTAAATTCATATTTAATTTTGATAATGGTAATAATTATGATGTGAATGATTACTTGTTATGTTTCAAAGTTTCTTTTTAAAGAAATACTAACTAGATTAAAATATTTATTCTTGTATATATAATGGTAGAATTATTCTTAAAAGTGATATAAGTCAGTAAACTTCAATTATTATTCCGAATAACAATATTCCAAAGTACTTTAAGTATTGTTTTTGAATTAAACGTTATAGTTTCGTAAAAATATTATTAAAATAAGCTTCAACTAACGTAACGCAAGGGTGAAGCAAAATGAGTTTTTTGTTCGGAAAAAAATGTGGGTAATTAGGATTAGTGGACGATTGCATTTAGTTTACTAATTGTAGAAATGGTAATGGCCATGTACTTGCTATCAAATGAGAGGATTAGTAGTGGTCATAAATCAATATATGCTTCGCTGTTACTAGTGACTCTGGATAAATTATTTTAATATCTATAGGGAAACATGTACATATTATATATATATATATATATATATATATATATATATATATATAATTTTTTGTTAAAAAAATAAACAGGAGACAATCATTTCATTTTGTATTTATTACCTAGATGTTTGGTGATTTAATTGACAGGGGAAAATACTGTTCTCTCAATTCCTGAGATCTATTGTGACTAAACAACAAGGACTTCCTGGAAGATATCTAAGAATATCTAGAGACAAAGTAAAATAGAAGATGGCTAATGATTAAAAGTAAAAAAATGTAATAATAACGGTTCAATTTTGTTTCATGTTATTTAAAACTTATAAAATAATAGTCAAAATTATTGGAATCAATATATAAAGTTATCAAATATAGATTAAACATTTCGGTTTGTGTTGGTGTTTTTTTTTGAAACGGTGGAACTGGTGGTTTACACAGTGCTCGTTAATATTAGTAACGTTAAATATAACACTTAAATAATCATAGAAATAGTTGATCAAAAATGAGATGGAAACTTAGCAAATTAATTTCAATAGTGAAGCCCAAAAAACAGAATGCAAATCCTATAATGTAAATATATATAGTAGTTTTAACTTTCAAACGACAATTTGGCATTTAGTTTAAACATTACAGTGGTATAGAACAATTTTTAATGAATGAACAGCATTTTGAATGATCAAGTTGAACTAAATCTTACTGGCTCTAATAAAGGTTTGGCTCAAATAAAGAAGCTTTGGAAGAAACATTCCAAAAAAGGTTTTATGAAATTAGAGGAGCATTGACCTAAATATATTACTATTGAACAAGAGTCTGTTGATGAATTACCTTAAAAGTTGGTGTTGTTAAAGTGGTTATAATTAAAATAATAGTTCCCATAATTTGGGATAAACCACGTCGGAATTGAGTAACATAGTATTAATGAAGTAGATATTTAGATAATATTGACAATCGACTTGTTTAACTGAAGAGTTAGAAGTACTAGAACGAAGAGTTGAAAGATGAAACCAAACGAAATCATCACGGAAGATCATCTTACACGTTATGACATTTAACATTTAAAATTATATTACAGAATAAAAGGTAGTATTTGAACATGAATTCAGCTTAATATGTGAGCAGGAAACTAAAATCCTGCCATCAAATTTCAAAGTAACTCCAGATCAACTAAAAAGGATGACTCATAAATGATATGTTTGTGAGATAGTTTCAGCGAAATTTAATAACATTTCACTATTATTTGATGTAAAATAAATACTAAATCCAGGTAGTGTCTGATCGCTCGTTTCAAGAATTTGATACTCTTTAGATAAACAAATATATCACTTATTGTTATGTCCACGTACCAAAACGTTGAAAAGCCATGGTTAAAAGTCGTTTACAAACTAACACAATATAACCAATTACCATAAATTAAGAGTACCACGCAGAACAAAGGATAAATCACCACAGAAAGAAACGTCCATTTTTCACACACACACTGACACAAAAAATATTATTAATTAACACTACGCTCGAGCGAAACTTGCAGACACATCCGAATGGTTATAGAGACCGGCATGGACTGAATTACGAGGCCAAAACGGCACTAGTAAATCCAATATAATCATAATATAATGATAATAGTCTTTGCGAGAATCCCGGGATTTAGTAGCATTCCGAACTAATCTTCTTAACGTGTGAATTCGCCTCTTTTTCTAATCGGCTTTCCGATCAAAATTGAAGCGTTTAGCGAGAAGATGGCGCTTCGATCAACCGGCGTCGTACAGAGTTTGATTCTGTGCGATAGTTTTCATTGATGAGCAATGCAAATAACGAATTATTGTAATACGAGCTTCATTCAAAAATACTATTGAATAAGCTTATAATAATCAGGTATACTAAAGCTGCTTAGTAGTGAACTCGAATTTCCAACGATTTTATCCATTGTAATAGTTGAAAAATAAGAGAATTACCTCATTTTGATAGTCATAAAATATAAAAACACAGACTTCAGGTAATGTGCAAATGGAAAAACAAACAAACAAGCCTTGTCGAAAATTACTAACTAATGAAAATAGTTGTTCAACGACAATCAAGATAAATCATAAATATACTCTAAAATCATGAGAATTATTTTATCCAATATTGCTTTGAATGTTTTTGTGATTATATTTAAATTTTGTTGAAATATTAAACTTTATCGATAGAGACGTTATCGAAAGAAAAAAGTTCCATGCGAAGTTAAAACCATCAAATCTCGTTCTTTCGTCCACACTGACAGATCAATTACAATTAATAGATTTTACCCTAAGAAAAATGGAAAAGTCCTGCATGAAAACATTGAGAAATAAGACTGTCACTAGTTCATCAATTGATGATATATGACTCAACTTTCAGTTGCGCTCTAGATGTTAAGAAGTTCTTAAAAGCGGTGGATTTTTATTGTCGCCACAAAAATTGTGTAAATTAGTAAGAGCCAATATATTAACAATTAAAAACTGAACAATAATTATTGTGGATATGAAAATTAGACCTCCAGAGAGCAAAATTCAATCTACCGCAAAATTACTACATTCATATTAAGAGAACAACAATATTTCAAAAATACTTGAGGTTAATTTAAGATATTAGGTTTAGTTGTCGATAATTTATCAGGATGCTATTCCACAAACCAAAACTAAAAAATAATGTACAATAAAGGAAGACCTGTTCCTATTTTTAGGAATAATGTGAATCAGCAGTAGAAGTAGTGTTTAAAACCGTCGGATGGCGTCAAATTCACAGTTTACACTCAGAGTTATTTTAAAAATAATTAATATTATGTGTTGCCAAAATATTAGCATTAACAGAGTGAATAATACATAATAAATTTACATATAAATCATAATAAATAACTATGATATTTCTGAGGGCCTTGTATCTTGTGAAGTGTTATTAATATTAGTAATATTTAGGTAAGTGCAGCTCATATAAAGTCAATAATTTATGAAAATTGTAACTATTCTGATATTTTAACAAGAAAGGTATCAGAGAGGTAATTGAATAAATATGTAGTTGATTGTTAGTAGAAGCAAATGGTAAGGGTGACTTAAATCACACAAGTTATAATGAATCATATTAAAAGTTCATGAACACTAAATATAACATCGAGGGCAAGAAATAGCAAAATTGGAAATAAACCACGACGTATCCAAATACTGGGAGTCCAAACCGCAGCCATTATGACGAATGAGAGATCGTTGTAGGTTCTATTTGATGCGTTATTGTTGAACTCTGAAATAAACTATAATTCTTATCAGAAAAATGCATTTTAAAACAAAACAACGTCTAACCACATTTTGTAAAGTCTTAGAACAACTACATGAAATATAGTAAATTACATTTCAGTGATCATATAATGGATTCAGATATCATATTCAGGTATAGCTTCAAAAGAAAATATTTACTTTGATATGATTACCAAAATACTTTGAGAAAATCGTTCATCACTCACAAATGGAAGTCATGGTTATGGGAAAGTCAGAGGCAATACATATCCAAATTGTAGATGTTAGAATATAACAAATAAATGCACTTAAGTATCTGGTTGTAGAAATAGAAATAATGGAAGCCAGGAGATTGAAATTAATATCAGAGTTGGAAAAAGCATGAATTTTTACTTCGTTATAAATGGTAAAAAAAAGGAAGTGTACAAGGCAATTCACAAAATAATCCTAATATTGGGTTGCAAGATGTGGGTATTGTTAAAGAGAGATGAAAGTAAAATACAAGCAGCAAAAATGAAATGCCTCGGAGGGGTCAATGATGTGGCAAAGATGGACAGGATGAGACATCAGTATTGAATCAATAGAAGAGCACATAGAAAGAAGACTCAGTTGGCGAGGACACATAGCACAAGAAGACTGAGCAGAGACAGAAAAAATGTAAGGAACGCATTTTTTGATCTTTATATATATATATATATATATATATATATATATATATATCATATAATTGATAATATTTTAAAATATTTTTAAATAATATATTTCATTCGACGATACCTATACAAACAACATAACTAAAATATTTTGATAATTTCAAAAGTATATTTTTCTTAATTAAAAACGATAACATTACAAAATAAAATCGCTTTCCCGATAATTGAATTATATAAAACCGGGATTCGTTTATTTGTCCGATGTTCATTTTACATGAATAAACAAACAAAACGGAATAAAATATGCAAGAGTAATTAAATGGCCAATTTAAACAAATTTTAAAACGCTAAACGAAATATTTACCATTATTGTTACGGAGCTTACGGGCATTTATAATAAAATACAAAATAAACAGGAACGGCGAGCGATTGAATGGCCCCTAAGCCCCGTTTTGTTTCATAAATAATTGAGAAAATTTTAAACCAATAATAATTTTTTAGTCGTTGGTTTTATTTCAAATAAAATAATATTTATAAAAGAATTATTGTTAGCGAACAATCGCGTTTATTGCTTTTTAATATTTGATGGAGATGTTAAACGATCGTCGGTGAGCTAGTCGAGCTTTTGTAGCGTCGAATAATAACGAAATTAATTGTTTAAAGACTTTTTTTTCGTCCTTTTTACTGTATCTATTAATTTAATTTTTATTGAAGGTCCCTGTTTTGCTCGTGTTTCGTTAGATCACTTTATATTCTGTATTTATAGGCCTCACTCTTGTTTGTACCTGACAAATCGGCAGAACAAGTTGAATCTTACAGGCCTATTTCGCTGCTACTTGCAATTATTTGAAAAACTTCTGTTAAAACATTTTAAACCATTTATAGAAATAACATATTTCCAGTTTAGATTCGAAATCACCACTCGACAATCGACGAGGTGCAAAAAGTAACAGCGGATGTTGAAAAGACATTCAAAAAAATACTGCTCTGCAATATTCCTGGGCGCCTAATAAGTTTTTGACCGGGTATGGCATTTTGGATTAAATTATATACTGTCGACTACTGGAATATCTTTTCGAAAGAAAATTTAGAAGATTTTATTAGTCTTACATAAAGGGGCATTCTCAAAACTTCTATACTGCTCATATAACAATAACAAAAGAAAGGGTACTTGGAACATTTGCCAACGACACAATTATCGAGGCATAAGATGTGGCTATACAAAAAGTACAAGTAGCGATCAATAAGATCTACAACTACAACTTAGAGACTTGACAATAGCTACAGCTTAATAGCTCCATATCTTTCCATATTAAAAAATGTTAAACAAAAAGCCGACCAGATTAGACTCAAAGTCAATCAACTGTACCGGTTAGTAGGAAGATACTCTCAACTAATGACCTAAAATCAAAGAGATTGGATTATCAGTTAATCATAGCTAATTTGGATACTTGGGGTTGCATAAAAACATGATTCAATGAAATGAATTCATTGAAATTCAATGAAGAGCTGCACGATGACCTCGAAATTAAATGTATATACGAAGTGATCCAAGATTTCCCCTTAAAATA
Organism: Rhynchophorus ferrugineus; assembly: GCF_030347505.1. NCBI lineage: Eukaryota > Metazoa > Arthropoda > Insecta > Coleoptera > Curculionidae > Rhynchophorus > Rhynchophorus ferrugineus. The sequence goes on along the minus strand of NW_027472585.1, from coordinate 38,426,961 downwards.
TGAAATAAGGTTATTAAATTACAGCAACGTGGAGGCAATACAGCTACTCGGCTCACATTTAACTGTTCTGTCAATTGTTTTTGAGTTTATGTAGGGTCTTCGTCCAATATCTCCTGAAATTGCAGGATCTTCAGGGCATTCTTTGTCTTGAACGTTATAATCACCAAGTTTTACATAATCTTGTGATTGGAGCGTACCCACCGCAAGTCTCTATCAGCACCCCACCGCAACTTATGCATGTCGCTAAAGCACGTTTTTAAGAACAAAACTCGATATATTCAAAATATTATATAAATTGTATTATATATCTATAAAACTATTATTTTGGCGGAAAGTAATTTGTGTAGTTTTGAAGGTTAATGTTAGTAGAATAAAATAACCAATGATAACATAAGTCTACGTACTTATGGCTAATAAAATTTGTTTCAACAAATTCAACAATTGTGTAATGAATGTCAACATTATGGTTTGAATAAAAACAAAGAACAATACAATTATGAATTTCTCTGCAATTACTAAAAAAATTTTTATTTCCAGTTATTGAACATTAAAGTAGAATGCAAATTTGAGAAAAATCAAATAATCTGAACTTGTACAGAAGCAGTGATATGAATTTAATAGAAAAAGAAGAACAAAATCTTAAATATGGACCAATGGTCTCTACTGAATAAATACCTAGTTTTAAAAGATCATAAAAACAAATTGTAGGTAACTAACAGCAAAGACTAGTAACAATACATTAATAAATAATTTTAAGAATTGATTGCTTTTTGTATCACTACCAATTTTATTCTATTTATATTTTCTGTTCTTTAATTTCTACATTTTTTGCCATGGTTTTCCTAACTTCCTTAATTAGTTCATGTATATGAAAGTCTTTTAAAAGTAATCATTTAATTAAGTTATAGAATCATTCGCTTATTAATTGCGATTCCAATAAACATAAAATAGAAAATTTTTAAATATATTGTGGTGACGTCAGGCCTCCTCTTCTTATCGCCAACTGGCCACAGAATAAGATTGACTAAAGCGACCAAGGACACGCAGAAAAATAGATAGGAGATGCATTCATCTCTCGACGTCCAAGCATCTTACATTCAATCAACAATCATCCTTTCAATAATCAAACATTCATATATTGTCATTAGTTAATTAGTTGTATAATAGTTAGTGTTATTAATAAAGAGTTAAGGGAAACATAGCTTCATTCAATAAATTACCCAAAGACCCTCCTAAAATGTCTGTAATTATTTTATTTACTAACACGTTACGTTTTGATTTTAAAGCTTGATGTTGTTATTACTATTATAATTAACATTGATTTCTATTTATATTTCTTTGTATATCAATATTTCACCGTCATACTTATATCTTATATCAGAATTCTCTTTTAAATACCTGTCCAATATTTACATACTAAAAGCAATAAACACGGTATCGGGTTCGTTATTTATTGGAAATCAATCACGAACGCCTTCCATAAAAGTAGCCAGTCTATTGACAAAGATTTATTGAAGCAGAAATAGTATTTTAATCCTTTCATTTATTACTAACAGCCATTTATTAAATCAACATAGATATAATAGATTAAAATAGGTTTCTTATGTAAATTAATATTATCTCTTATAAATTTAAAGGGAATTGGTCTATATATAGTGGGAAATTTTATATAGATCATGCCAAGTTAAAATTATTGCGATTGCTAATATTAAAATTAAAATTTGTTCCAATAGATAATAATTTCGTACAGTAAGTAGCTAAAATAGGTAGTTGGTTTAAATTGGACTAAATATTTCCAATATATACATAAATTGAATATAATTACTATACACTAAATAAATATATAAATCAGTGTGACAAATGAGTATAAAATATCTAGCATAGCCTAAAGTGTTTAATAACTAGTTGAATTATGTATTAGAGCTAGTAAATGTTTATAATTAATATCTGATTCAGAGAACACCCAATTTGATACTGTTTGAATTTAACTATAAGAAATCGACGCTCTAAAACTAAAATTAGTTAATTAGTAAAATATATTTTGGCTATTGTCGTTATATAAATGGTTGTATAATATAGAAATAATGAATATTGAAAATATTTTAAAAGGAATTTGATATAATTAATTTAATTTTACTGAAATATGTACAGAAACTTACCAAGTTTTTGTTAGTAATCCATACTAAAATTACCGAAGATAGTAAAATATAATAAACACTTTAACTACATTCATATTGTTTCATGATTGCTACTAGTATTACACAATTTGATGCTATATATTCATAAAATTCGATGATTATGGTATAAGAAAACATGGAATTAGATTATTATGAAAATGTTATTTTTATTACTTAACTAGGTTTATGATTAATATCAACTATATTGTGTAAAGATCCCTCAAAAATGCAATTAAATTTCTATTTATTAAACAAATTCTTAATATCTCCGTACATACAGCATAAGATTCTTGTGTACAAAATTATTTTATATACTTTATATACTTCTACCAGCGGATATAATTTGATTTCATATGTCAAATTAATACAAAAATTGGCAATTAACATAATGATAACTGAATAAACAATGATTTATCGTTTGTCCTATGTATACATAAATAAAAAGGGGTAATTTGGAACAGCCATTATGTTTATTGATGATTTAAACATCTAATATTTTCATTTTAGTAACTGTAATATGTATTTTAATTTAGAAAACTCAAATATCTTCCTCTAAAAAGTTTAACAGATTAGAATAGATGCTCAATAAACCTTATACCTTGGTTTATCATCGATTTTTGTATAATATTTTGACAGATTTATTATTTTAAAAATGTAACATTAAGTTTACAAACAAATTAATAGATAAAACAGTATAGTTTCGAGCTTTTAGTGGTTGTTATACAACTTAGTTGGAATTTATATAAATTGATTTAATAAAAACAAAGAGATACATTTAAACTAGGATTTATCTCATAAAAATATCTAATTCAAGACAATAATTGTATATATTCGTTTTTAAAATATATTTAATATATTAATATATATCATTTTCGGAAGATAAGAGGGATTTTTCAAAGGTTTTGAGGACTCGTTGCTGCTAAATTTTTATCAAAATAGACTGGTTATTGAAGAAATATTGATAATCTTGGTCTGTCATTTATATCTTAGTAATTTTTAGCAATTAGAGAAATAATTAATTTGGGACTGACAGTTATGTAGATATTTTTAATATGCTTGAAGTGTTTCTACAGAGTCAGAAGTAGTTTTTTTTAATGTTATTAGTTGAACATGCAATTTAATTTGGTAAATTGTATTACTGACATCAACAAATAGCAAATCATTGTTGAATAGATCAGGTAGTGCATAAACATTTACTTTGTGTTTGTAAATAGTTATTTTAAATCTAAAACATCAGTAGATTTTTGATTTTTGATAATTTAAAGAAAATTAGGAGTTGCAATAACACGATTTTGATACCTATAACATGCAAGTTAGTCTGAGATTTCAATGAAACTGTAACACCTATCGAGAAAAACTGACTATGTCTAAGGTTGTTAGTAGTAGATATTGTTCGAGAGGTAACACTACGTGGTTTATGCAGATGGGACCTTGAGGGTCATCACACAACGGTAAACAAACATGGCGGCTGGTAAACAACCGCTAACGAACTCACCTTGGCCAAAAACCGAAAACGAGAAAATAAAAGTAGATGCCGAGCTAATAAACAACAAGAAGATAATCTCCGGTAGCACACCAACCAAAGTCAATATATATCACTGTTCTCATCTATTTGTTCACTTAGTCAAACAGCACAATACGGAGTTAAGCCGGGGTACTTAGAGCGAGATAAAACCGAGAGTTTAAGCGTAAATCGGTTTACCGTGGATTCCTAACTATATACACGCTCCTAATACGAAAGCTGTATTAAATAAGTAGAATTGATCCTCACTTTTCGTGGCTCCGGACAAGCGATGACTCCGCCCACCGAGGCGGTGGGGCGGGGAACGGGGGGCGAGGCCAGGACGGCGCGTTTCGTCGAAGGCTGGCGGGCAACGTCGCGACGCCGACGTCTATCGAACGCCACCGACCAGCTCCGAAACCGAGTCGAAATTGAAGTGACGACTGCGTGAGCTAATGGCCCGGCCACCGGGTCGCTCCTATTTGTTTAGTCGCGTTTGTTTTGGCGCCATATTTTGGTGTTTTTAAACATGCACAAACTAAATGCATCTAATCACCTTATAAAAACCGGCGTATGATATTAGTTTTTTGCAATGTAGTAACTTTAAAATTAAATTGTTTATCCTAAAATATCGTTGTTTTTAAATACTTTGTATCAGTATTAATACGATCCTCAGGATGCCATTCAGCGACTATAAATAGTACAAGTGGATTTCCTTGTTGAATTTGTATAGAACGCAATGAATAACTTCACTGTTTATTATAAAATAAAATCATACCTTTATGGATTATGAGGTGATATGTGAAGGTCATAATAAATGAAGGAAACTCCAAAAATATTTCCTGAAATTTTTTTTACACTTTTTGAAACAAGATTGAAATCATCACTTCTAAAATGTCTATACTAGTAATAATATGTTTTATAAGATACCATATCAACAAAATGAACAATACAAATGGATATCATTGTTAAATTCATATAGAACGTAGTGCACAATTTTACTGCTTATAATGAAATAAAATCATACTTTTATAGGGTATGAGACAATATGTGAAGTTAGTTATCCATACTAAAATTACCGAAGATTGTAATATATAATAAGCACTTTTTACTACATTCATATTAATTCATGACTACTGTGCATAACTTCATGCTCTACGTTCATAAAATTCGAACACCATGGTATAGGAAAACATGGAATTAGATTATTATTGAAATATTATTTTTATTACTAAACTTAGCTTATGATTAACGTCAATTTTATTGTGTAAAGATAGCTAAGATATACAATTAACGTTCTATTTATTCATGAGATTCTTGTGTACAAAAAGATTTTATATATTTATAGTAAGAAATATAATAAGATACTTTTAGCTGCTCTACCAGCGGATATAATTTGATTTGATATGTTAAATTAATTCAACTAACACACTGTTACATCTTCCTCTAAAAAGTTGGAAGAGATGCTAAATAAACATTTATCTTAGTCTATCCATTATGTTTGTATAATATTTTTAACAGATTTATTATTTCAAAAATTTAACACAGATATCTGTCTAGTATGATGGATTTTTACATCACAAACAAAATTAAATTGTTTATCCTAAAAAATTATTGTTTCTAAAAAATTTGTATCAGTAAAAATACGATTCTTAGGATACCGTACAGGCACTATAAATACTATGAGGGGATTTCCTTGTTGAATTCGTATAGAACGCAGTGAAGAACCTTACTGCTTATTTTAAAATAAAGTCATAACTTTATAGGTTATGAGACGATATGTGAAGACCATAATGAATGAAGGAAATTCTAAAAATAATAAAAAACATTTTTACACTACAAAACTACTATCGACTGTTTAGTAATTGACTACTTTTTACTATCGACTGTTTCAGTCGTGTACTTTTGGTTACTATTTTTGGTTCTACTAGTTTCATTCGACTGTTTTTTAACATTCTGGCTCTGTCGTCATAGCCGCGATCTTGACAAAAATGTACCTAATTTATGCTTACATAGATTTATAAGTAATATATATAGTTTTATGATTTTTTTGGCAGTTTGCTTGTAAATAACAATATATTGTATATTAATATAGCAGCATTTTGGAACGATATTTTTTTAGATTGTTAATATAATAGGATAAAAAGATTAAAATTATGAATGATAAATAGTAAAATAATTTTGACTGTTTTTATGGCAATAATAGGTAATATTTCGATTACTCTCTCGATTTTTGCTAAAACATATTTCCGTTCAAAAATAAAGAAAAATCATTTACTTTAGTTAAAAAAGCTATAGTATTTATTGTGGGATCATTTTGAATTATGTCATGGATTAGTTTTTTTTCTATGATTAGGTATATGTTTCATTTTTATTTAGTATTTATGGTTTTTGTACATCTTTAGTTTTTAGATTTTGCTTAAGTTCTATTGTATTGTCTATATTTATTATAGTATATTATTTAAAAATAGCAATTAACATATTAAAATACGATAAAACATTTGTGGGGTATTATTCCATTCCATAGAAAAATTCCATTCCTTTTTACAAATCCAAATACATTGAAATATAAAAGTAATTCTACTTCCCTTAAAATGAGATTATTGATTACATGCTAATAGTATTCAATAATTATTATTTCCCTTTTCTTTTTTTGAAGTTAGTACGTGAAGGAATGTACACCTCTATCTCTCTCATACTATATAAATATAAGCGCAAATAAAATTAACTGCTCCAATTATCTCCGTCCTTTCCTCTCTCACAATTTATACAGGAAAGGATTCGTACATCTTCCTCTGACATCACGAATTGAAAAAAAACGGTAGAACCATGCATTTGACTGAAAATAGTAATTACTATTTTAGTTTAGCTAGTTATTTGACTCTCGACTCTTTTGCGAAAATGGTAATGGGGTGTTAAAAATATTTCCTGCCCTTACACATTTGTTGAGCGATTTTTACAAATATATTAATAAACCACTTTTAATATTATCTGTATAATATCCTTTCCTGGATTTATTTATTCATGAGTATATTTTAATATTGTTAGTTTTTTTTTGCTTAACTGCTGGATTACTAATTGAAAAACACGCATTTGAAATGATATTTTAAAGGACAATATTGCCAGTTTAAACTAGCAATTGTAATGGTAAAATATCATTACACTAAAATTGGGGTGATTATAAAAATAGTTTGTTATTGTGTTAAGGCATCAACAATTTTTCATTGGATTAATGTTCTTAGGTTCATAGTGTCTTATTTTTTGAAAGTGACTTGCCTCAACACATTCAATACAACTATTAGAAATGCATTGTTTGATGTGGTTTGTGAAATGGAGACATGTAAATGTAAGGGGAGTAAAATGCACTGATTATTTTGAGTATTATTAAATGTTTTAGATTTTGGTTCTAAAAGAAGCAAGAAATGTACTTAGCTTCAAGAGATTCGGCTTAATATGGCTTGATATAATCGTTTTGTATACATTCAAGCTGCGATTAATTATAATAACAACGGGCGGGTCTTGATATATTCTGAAGATTTTTGCTTTAATGCTCCGTTCACTTGCTTTTGTACATGCGAAAATTGCTGATTATATCACTTATATAATATAAACTAAATTTAAACAACAGCAAAATCCGTCTGTCTCTAAAAAGTCCGTATGAAAGTAAAGTAAAAAACCTTACCTTTATAAAACTTGGTTTATTCGGTATGTATTTATTGTTGTTGAAGATATTTAGTTGGTTATTATGGTGCTATTTTGAAGCATCGCCCTTCGACGTATATAACGTTAATTTACGTTTAAATAAATTTATCCTTTTCTTGTGAAACACATAGATGTCAATAAACAATTAGAATATACCGAATGACCTTCGAAAGTTTTCAATTTATTTCTATTTGTTGTGTTTGTGTAACTGAAATAGATGTTAGTCAGAAGAAATAATATGTAATTAATATGGTGGGTGAGGTAAAACATCCCATAGAAATATTTTAAGTGTATCATATTTAGCAATGTCCTATCTTTTATGTTAGAGGCATATATTTTTGCTTCAACAGGTCAGTAAAATCACCGGTTACATTTCGTGTAAAATAACTTTCTTGTTTTCGAATAAATTTAAATTAATTGCCAGAATATGTTATTTTGTGTGATATTAATTGTGTTTCTATATTAATCTCACTCTCAGTTTAGTTATAATTACTAGACTAGATCTTAATACTGTCTATATTGCATTCTTCTAAACCAATATTTTAATGAGATAATTATAATTTTCGGTGAATTTATCTTGTGATTATATTTAAAAATAATTATTACTCTAACTTATTATGTGAAACATTATAATTAACAAAACAACATAATTCAGCAATGATTTTAACATATAGAGCAAGTACATATAGTGTATAGTGTAATAGTAATGTATACCAGGTACTAAGATAATTTGTATGATAAAAGCTTTCTGTTAAATTTCATAGTAATAAATATTTCCCTAGAAAAACGAAAAATAACTTACAATAAATTTATTGGGGAAGAAACCATTAAATTCCAATAAATTTAATATAAATTCTACCTGATCAAATATAACAATAACTTAAGCCTTTTTAATAATAAAAGAAATTTACATTTTATAGCATAGATTTCATCAGATATGGTGATATTTCTCAGAAATATCCAAGGCAAATCATCGATCCTGACTAGCGGCGAATTAGGTGATTTCTTTTAAATTTGTTAATGTCGATATTCATATAGATGGACGAAAGCGAAATCAGTGTCTCTATTTGGTTTAACCGTTGAAAACAATGTCAGAACGGGGAATATGTTATAATGGTGCCTTTTGTGTCATTTCGAACAGCTGCAAGTAGCTTGTATCACTCGTAAAATCTAGTCCTAATCCTCTGGGGATAAGTCAAGGTTATGTGTCGAGATAAGGATCAGAAGAAAAAAGATCTCAAAATACCAACAGTAATATGAAGACCAATATTCTAGTTATCCAACATTGTATAAGCTTTAACTAGAAGATGTGTTTATAAAGGTTTTCTAGCATTGTTTGTTAATACTAAGGCTACAAAAACATTTTGAATATAGTTTGTTTACATTTAAAGGTTTTTGGTAAGGTATAATTTGTACTCAGTCATCAAGACATCAATCTAATCTATGAATGAAACAATTGATACATACAAATGAAATTGAATGGTTATTAGAGCAACTAACGTTATTTATACCAGCCAATTAGTTCTCAAATATTCTAGTCCATCTGCTGTATTCATCAGGCATAATACCTTTTGACTCAAATTGCGCTCAATACATGCACTTTTTAAATATAATTTAAAAATAAATAACAGCAATATATAAATTAACAATATATTTATCGATCGAACAAAATAGAAAAGTGTCCGGTCTATTTAAAAGCAACAGTTTATTTAGAAATTTCAACAATCAACATACTGCTTTCAATAGTGTATGCCTCTTTATTGTGACATGATGTTTTGTCTTGATAAAAGAGGACGTTTTTCTTTGTATTAACAAGGTTAAACTAAACTGATTTAAGTAGGCCATATTATATTTGTTGTTGATGGTATTCCTGTTTTAGTTACAAAATTGTAAAAGGTGTTAGGATACATATAATTAGATATATTACACAATATAACATATAATTAGTTTTTTTAATTGTTTTGATCTACGCGTGTAGTTATATTCTCGGTTATGTTTGCTATGTAAGGAGTCTGGGGCGTCCTATTTCAAGGGGATTATCTGGATATTAACACTTAGCATGTGGCTTATTTCAAATTACGTAAAAAAGCCTATGAATAAATAACTACTACTGATATATAGAGGTATTATAACACCACCATAACGACGGGTGTTGTTAGAATTCCAAAGAACAGACGCAGTGAATGACTAAAAGAGATATAGGTGGATTTAACAATATTTGCTTGGTTAGTTACTGCGTTATTTCAAATGTTACTGATATGTAACGTTGATTAATATTGTAACATAAATGGATTAAAATAATTTAGACTGCAATAAATGTTGTTTGTATAGAAAAACAAAACCTTCTCTTTTATTAAACTGCTGGTAGCGTCTTTGATAAAATATTAATGTTATGTTTCGAAAGTAATATCTAGAGAATAATTATCGAAATATTAAGTTAATAATTTACTTACTACTCACTGTTACTCTTCATATAACAGATCAATTCAAAAGTTCCCGTCTTACCTTAGAAAAATACATTTTTTTGCCAATTTTTTTTTATTCAACATAATTCCCTTCAAGGGTGATACACTGGTTAGATATCTTTTCGATACTCCAACTTCTCGATACCATTTTTGTAGTAAGATTTGTCCTTTGCTTCATTCGACAAAAATTTCTTCCAAGACAGCATTCTTTTGAAGACCTGAGAACACGAAATGGACGCTGGGTGCGAGATCGGTGGATGAGTTTTCACTGACTTGTGACACGGTGCATTGTCTTGATGAAACAGAAATTCCTTTTCGTTCAAATGCAGCCGGTTCCGGCGACTTTGTCCTTCAAACGGTCCAATAGCGCTATGTAATAGTCGCTGTTGATGGTCCTTCCTTCTTCAAGGTAGTAAATGAAAATAATTCCATGCGCATCCCAAAGTACAGACGTCATAACTTTGTCAGCCGACTGTTGCGTTTTTCCACATTTTGGAGCGAGTTTATCGTGTGCAGTCCACTCAGATGATTGTTAATTGGACTTCGGAGTGAAATGATGAGGCTATGTTTCATCCATTGTTACATATCGATGCAAAAACTCGGGTTTATTACGCTTGATCATCTTCAAAGACTGCTCCGAATTATCAACTCGTTGTTTTTGGTCAAAAGTGAACTCGCGCGGCACCCATTTTGCACATAGCTTTCTTATACCCAAATATTCGTGAATGATATGATATGCACGTTCAGTTGATAACTTTAGAGTGTCTGCTGTTTCAATCAATTTCAATTTACGGTCATTCAAAATCATTTGGTGGATTTTTTATGTTTTCGTCGGTAACAACAATTACCAGTTTTTTCACAATAACAAAAGTAGCTTCACTCAAAATTCTATAACTCACAAACTAATGATCCGACAGCTGTCAAATTTATACACGCATATTTTGAGGGTTAGGGATAACTAAAAAACATATGGATTTAATTCCAGTAGCGCCTTCTATGTGTCAGGCAAGATTATACAGACAAGGAAATATGATTTTCATTTATTTATTGTGAAATACACTTTAAATAAAATATTAGGTTAAAAAATATTAATTTTTAAGCATATTTTAATCTCTTTTTTATTAACTAAAGTTTATTTGGACACTACTTGCTGATTGGAAGCTCAGAATCGTAGTTCTTGGAATTAAGCCTACCGACTGGTCAGTGAATAACCTAGAGATGATCTCAGAAGGTATCTATCACTGACGTCATTAAGATGTTTGTTTCTTTTGAGTCTTTACAGTCCTGTCTATAAATAAGCACAAATATTGGAAAACTGTAAATAAAATTAGTCATTTTTAAATAGTATGTTGCAGGTTATTACAATTAATTACACAAATATTTTAAAATGTTCTATATGGCTGTATATCTAGTATACTCTTTAAATTTGATCCCCAGTGACTAATGCTCGCTAGTAACTCGTAAAAGATCCTTTTAGAAAAAGAAATTCGGCTTGAGTTAAAAAATTGTTGATCATTATTAACTGTAATTAATTTATTAACTCATATCATAACTGTATGAAAAATGTTTAAATTTATAGTCAATTAGTAATTGCCATATAGTTTGTAGATAATTCATTGAGCTTTTTAATTGCAATTTAGGGGATTATATATTACGAAAAAATGCCTGTTGTTTTTTTGTTTCAAAAGAACGTTTAAATTCATTAAAATTTAGGTCATTACCGTTCATAAATTCGTTAATTAACTGCAGCTTTTGCGAAGGAATAATTAAAGCCATGTAAACGGTATATAGTATTTTCTTAAATTTATTTTCCGTATCTTACCCGGTATTATTTAAAGTCAATAACAGAACAAAATAAAATAATTAAATTGGCGTGAGAAGCTACAGTAAAAAAACTATATTTGAAAGTTTGTTTTATTTGGTAAAGCTAATAATAAAGTATTAATTTTAGGGTGACAAAAATGGATATACAAAGAAGGAATTATTAGCACTAGAATATTTAGTACATATCACACATAAGACTATTAGAGTAGTTTTTATTAAAAGAGAACTATATTTTAACTAAATATTTTCAATATAAGGAAGAATGAGTTAGAAAATAGTGTATCAGTTTCGCGAAAATGTTATCATTTATAGGTCAGTTCGTTCATTATATCATCATGTTCCAATGATTTCTCCTTCAACCAGGTTAGGAATAAAATACTCTGCAATATGTTATTTCAAAACCATTATCAGCCGGTCTGGTATATTCTCTAGGTTCTTCTTTTATGCAGTTTTGATGACTTCATAATTTTCGAAAGGAATATGACCTGGTAAAAGAGCAGATGGAACATTTTGTTATTGAATAGTTTCTCCTTTGTTCATTAGGATGCCGTGTTTTATGATTTATCAGCTATATCTTTACATTTATATCTTATGTTATATCTTCAGTCATCATCACTTATTACTGTAAAAGTTTTCCAACCTATAACTTATACTGATTCCTTGTTTTTATAACATAATAATAAAATAATGGTTTTCCTTGCATTTTAAAATGTGATAGTTACTTGGACGACGATCTGAATTAATTTTCCATAATAAACTTCTATTATAGAAGCATATATTGAAACCAATATGGAACCACGGTGTGTTATTATAGAGTTGCACGAAGAAATCTAATGTTAACATGATCCACAACAAAGTGGTATATTAAAAATGAGAATATCCAGAAAGATCTAAGGGTACCAACGGTTAGTGAAAAAATCAAAGAGTTTTTAAAAAGCATCAAGAAGGAATGAGTGATCACACAAACGTTGAGGTACAACAATTGCTGGACATATATATATATATATATATATATATATATATATATATATATATATATATATATATATATATATATATATATATATATATATATATATATATATATATACTTACTACTTATCTATCTACTGTTATCACGAATAAAAAAACAGTCCAAGCATGTATATTCGATAGTTTTTTAACTATCGACTGTATGGACTGTTTTTAGTCGATAGTTCCCAACACTACTTATTTAATAAGAATCTAAAATCCGGTCAACAATTTTGATTTGAAAACTTTATATTGCTATACAGTGTAATTACTATTAACCGTTTAAAACTTCACATGTATATCAATATTTTTGTTGAAGAAGAATCAATTAAAAAGAGCTAACATATTGATTGCAAATGAGGTTTAGCTTGAAAATAAATTTAATTCATATACAAAATCTCATTGAAATACATAGTAAGTTATATATGGTCGCGTCATCTATCATAAACAATTTGTACTATTTTCGCAAAACTATAACAGCAATATAACCGGGTGTAAGCCCATCGGTTGGATTGACCGTGCTGTAAAGAAACTTTTGCGATTCCAGGAATGGAACGGGATCTGTCGCGGGCTGTCGCCAATTCTAATCGCGACTCGAAATTTGACAACTCCCGCGATTCCTAACGGGAAAACATCGACGTTTATTATCGAATTGACTCCTATCGAGCCGGACGGAACACGAGCGGCGTTATCGCGAATTTCCGTTTGTGGAGTCCGCGGCGGACGCGATTGATTCGGCCGAGAGGCGGCGCCCGATTGGTTCGCCGCTAACCACGTGACCACGCTTGCGCGACACTCAGTGGGAGGCTGAGACAATGGTGGGCGGAGCCAGGCGGGATGAGAAACGGTGATCTCTGCTCTGGGTATCGTTTTCTCGGCGGTCTATGATTTTGTTTTCGTCGATTTTTATTCCTTCTCTTTTAGTATTGTTCCTTCTTCTCGGTTTCTTCCTAACAACTTATATAAGTTGTATCGAGTAACAATTAGGTATTTTACGTGAGTATATTTTGCGATATAACTTTTCGTCGAAGATAGTCACCTTTGATAAAGTATATTCATTTTTATTTCACTAGAAGTGAACATAAATAAACAGGAATAATGCGGTTCATTGAACGAAAGAGTTCAGTAAGATTTTATAGAGTCTAGTCGATGCATTGAATGTTTATTATGAAGATCTTTTCATTAAATTTTTCAGCATTAGCATCTAATTTTATTGTAAATAGAACAATAAAGTTGTCTAATTATAGTTGTACAAGTGCAAATTGAAGTTACATGAAGTTTTGTGAGACACTACAGCTATTACTGCACAGTTTTCTGTTACTTTCTTCACTATTTAACTAAAAAACACTCTTAATATAAGATTAGGCCTGTAGCTGAAAAGATAGGAGTGTTTCTAATGAAGATACTGTTATTAAGAGTTAATAGACGATTATTTGGAGATAAAATGGAACTAATATATACTTTACTCCAAGTATTTTACGGAATATTTCTAATTATAGGTGTTTTCGTTCAATTATTCAAGCATTGACATCTACTTTTATTGTAAATGGCATAAGAAAGTTGTTTAATTAAATCTGTACAAGTGCCAATGGAAGTTGCCTGCAGCTTATGAGACATTACAGCAGTTTTGTATTACTTTCTTCACTGTTTAAATAAAAAAATACACTGGTTATAATATAGTCACCATATGTCTTGTAGTTTAACAGATTGGACTATTTCTAATGAGGATACTGTCATTAAGAGTTAATAGAGGATTATTTGGGGGTAAAAAGGAACTAACAAATACAATTTACTCCATGTATTTTATAGAATATTTATCATATAGGTGTTCTCGTTCAATCATTCAAACATTGCAAGGGGTTAAGAAGAACTAACAAATACACTTGGTTTAAAAAAATGTGAACATTGACGAAGACGATTTACTGACCTCGGTTCTCAAATAGATATTCGTAGAAGAAATGTAAACGGATTTCTAATATTTCTTTATCGAATTTACTCTAATCCAGTAAAGTTAAACTATTTGATGAGGTACTATTTCTTATGACGTAGTAGTGTAGTATGATATTTTATAGCGGTGAATAATGTGTAATGATGTAAATAATGCTAAGGATTTCAAATTCGATAAAACTTTTGAAAACAATAATAAAAAATAAATATGAAAGTAGTTAAATAAATAAGTCTTTAAGTTTGATATTTTAAAGCCTCAATATTACCATTGACAAAACTATTTGGATATTAAATTCTCGTGATTTTTCTCTTTAGCATTAATCAGTTTTTCCTTCATTTTCATTGAAGTATTTTTAATATATTTGAAATATTATTAGGTTTTTATATAAAATATAATGTAATAAATATAAGAAAGGAAAGTGAAAAGGAAAGGACGAAGATAATTGCTTGGGGCAGTTAACTTTATATGTACTTATATTTTCCAACGGTAGTATAAGCGAGACAGAGATGTACATATTCCTTCACCTACTATCTTTAAAAAATAAAAGGAAAAACTAATTACTGAAAACTATTAACACGCAATTTCTAACTTAATTTTAAATGAAGTAGAATTACTTTTATATTTGAATGGTTTGTGGTTCTGTAAAAAGGAATATAATTTTTCTATGGATTGGAAACCCCACAGATGTTTTATCGAATTTTAATGTGTTAATTGCTATTTTTAAATAATATACTGTAATAAATATAGATAATACAATAGAACTTAAAAAAAACCTAAAAATTAAAGATGTACAATACCATAAATACTATATAAAAATTAAACATATACCTAATAATAGAAAAAAAACTAATCCGTGACATAATTAAAAATGATGTGTATGAAATGATGTAAATACTGACAAACATAAATTATTAACAATTACAAACATAAATTTAGGACCATCCCCCAGCAGGATTCGAACCCGCGGCGATCGCAACAGTAGAAGGACCGTCCCATCGCCTTTACCACTGCGCCACCAAGCCGGCATGTAAATGCTTTATTTATTATTGAACGGAAATATTTTTAACAAAAATCGAGATAGTAATCGAAATATTACCTATTATTTCGATAAAAATAGTCATAATATTTTATTATTTACCATTCCCAATTATAATCTTTTTATCCTATTACATTAACAACCTTGTAAAATATCGTTCCAAAATACTGCTATATTAATATACAATATATTGTTATTAACAAATAAACTGCCAAAAAAAACATAAAACTACATATATTACATCTAAATCTATGTAAGCATAAATTGGGTACATTTTTGTCAAGGTCGCGGCTAGGACGACAGAGCCAGAACGTTAAAAATTAGTCGAAATAAACAAGTAGAACCAAAAATAGTAACTAAAAGTATACGACTGAAACAGTCGATTGAAACAGTCACCGGTAAAAAGTAGTAAAATCATTCGAACCAAAAATTGCGACTGAAATAGTTGATAGTAAAAAGTAGTCAATTACTAAACAGTCGATAGTCAATTTCAGTCGATAGTTCTCAACACTATTAACAACCATATATTCAGGATGCCTAAATCGTAATGATGGTGCTTCGTAGCCAAACTTTGAATCAATGCATTACAGCTGAGTATGCTTCGTACTAGTGAAGAATTGAAATCATTTAGTCGACGTTTTTCTTCATCCATATATATCACAATATGAAACTCAATTTAAATCGAATTAGCCAAGAATAGAATGAGCAAATCACCAAAAATATCTATTGTAAAACGAAACATTGAATTTCTTCGGTTGGGTATATTGTGTCACGACTAAAGGTAGTCATGTTCTGTCACAGTTACTAATGATATTGTCATGACGCGGCTGTTCGCCGAACAGCAGGTTCACCACGACCTGGGGGTCAGCACTGACGGTTCGACAGCGCCGCGTCCGATTCACCACCTGTACGCCAGCCTTTGACAGTTCGGTTTTATTGATGGACGAATCAATCGATTATTTATTTATTTTAAAATACGCGGGTTGTTTTCGGCTTTGGGCTTGTCATCCGTGTTCGAGTCCCGAATGGGAAGTGAGTTATGGGATTTCTGTTATTAGATAGTGATAGGCGATATCGCAGACCGGCTTATATAATATCGGATGTTTATTCATATTAGTTTTGGGAGAAGTTTTTTCAGATAGGTTAGTTTAGTTAAAAAAAAACTAAAATTTTCTTAAGAAAATATATGTGGGGGGTCCGATAAGTATTTACCCTACAAAAGAAAAACTAAAACCTTGCAAAAGTTGCGAGTTATTTCTCAACATAGCCTTCGTTTATCTCGATACACTTGATCCCGCGGTGCTCCAACTAACCTGCCTGAAAAATATTTTTCCTCGAGGTCTGCAAGGTGGGCCTCCGTGGCGGCGATGGCCACCTCGTTCGACTCAAATTTCTGCCAGGCGAATGATTTTTTCAAGTTAGGAAACAACAATAAACCACACGGTTCTAAATCTGGAGAATACGGTGGATGGGGCAGCAGTTCGTAGGTCTATATGAGATCTGCCAATACGAGTCGTGAATTTTTGTTATGTTGTCCTCCGTGGTAGTCGTTTTCTGGGCACCTAGGCTCATCTGAAACTTGCATCGAAGGAGAAGAGTCTTGGTAGAAGCATCCAAGTGTTCTTTTATTTCGCTGCGCTATTTCAATTTTTCTAAAATCCACGGACACTCCGGTTTTCACCCGGGGTCAAAACAAAACTACGAGTCCGATTCGGCTGAAATTTCGACAGCAGCTGTCCATGAGAATGTACTGCACGATAATCAACTTCTCTTAACTACTGAGACGAAGTACTTATCGGACCGCTCTCGTATATATACATATTTATTAATTTTGTTTTAATAGTATTATTTAAGTTAATATTTTTTATTACATAATTTGACTTAACTGCACTTAACACTACACTATTTGACTGAGTCTAAAGGGCTTTTGTTTGATCATTGTCCGATTAAATCATTTTTCTTATGCTCATGCAATGCTATTTTGTATTTCATTGTAAGTCGTTTAGTTTACCACATGGTTGTAGGTACCCTTAGGTCTTTGTGGGCGTCTTCACCTTCCTGATTTTGTACCGATATTTCTGTATTATATTTACATTCGATTTCTTTGAGCACCCCCTCTTTTGTTTAAAATTTTGTTTACTTAAAAAATAACGAAACATCTCAGTCAACTCCTCGGCCATCCAAGTAGCCACTAACTTTTAATTACTAAGTTCTGTTTATTTGTTATTTAATGCATTCATTATCACTTAAGCTTGGTCGTGAATTATACACATTCATATATTTTTTTTGCTAACATATTTGGGTTTCCTGTTAATTTGTGAAATTAGAGGTATTTCAAATACAACTGTCATCTGAACCTGGAATAGAGAATTCGAGATAGTAGATAATGAAGATCGTGTGGAAGAACTATCAATGATCCTTATTTGGGAGAAATATATGATTAACTTATAGATGATAGGTTTTTGTCATTTCGCCGCAACGCAAAATTAACATGAACATATTTGGAGCTATGATTTTCCAGTCTCTAGTCCATTTGGAGATTTTGTTGATAGCTACTTGTACTTTTTATACAGCCAGAATTTTTTTTTGTCATGATAAGTGTGTCGTCGCACGATATCAGCAATGTAGAATAGATACAAGAGTGGTAGTGGTTAAATGTGCACGATGACAGTGCGGTGCGTAGGCTCAAACGCATAATACCATTCGAACTGTCCTTCTAGTCCTTCATTTTTAGATTCTGTTGACTGCTACTTGTACTTTTTCTACAGCCATAATAACTGTGTCATCTTGTGTTGTTGGGATACCAACAGTGTAGTGAAGATATAGGATTGGTCCCAAGATACTACCCTGTGGAACTCCAGCCTAAATAGTTTTAAGGGTTGAGAATGCCCCTTCATGCGAGACTAAATTTTTTTCGAAAAGATATGTTTCCAGCAGTAGACAGTAATTCTGCGGTAGGAATTTGCTCATTTTGTATATTAATCCTAAATGCTATAGCCGGTCAATAGCTTATCAGAAGTCCAGGAATATTGCAGGGTAGTATTTCTTTCTTCGAATGCTTTTTCAACAACCGCTGTTACTCTGTGCATTTGATCCATTGACTAATGGTGATTTCGAAATCCAAACTGGAAATCTGCTATAATCTGCTATAAATGGTCTAGAATTAGTTAGAATAGTCTTCAGAAATAAGTTAGGATGGTCTTTAGAATATGTTAGGATAGACTTTAGAGCACGTTAGAATAGTCTCTAGAGTTAGAATTAGATGATAGGTTTGTACATGTCAGTATAGTTATAATGTATAATGAAAATCATAAAAATACTTACTGCACATAGGCAGATAACTGCATTTTAAGCATATATAACTATATTAAAGCTGTATTTTTCAGCTTCTAGTCCTTCATTTTTAGATTTTGTTGACTGCTACTTGTACTTTTTCTACAGCCTTAGACAGAGGTATATCTGTTGCCATAATAACTGTGTCATCTTATGTTGTTGGGATACCAGCAGTGTAGTGAAGATATAGGAGTGGCCCCAAGATACTACCCTGTGAAACTCCAGCCTAAATAGTTTTAAGGGTTGAGAATGCCCCTTTATCCGAGACTAATTTTTTTTCGTAATTCTAATAGGTAGTAATTCTGCGGTAGGAATTTGCTCATTTTGTATATTAATCCTAAATGCTATAGCAGTTCAAAAGCTTGTGAGACCTCCAGGAATATTGCAGGGTAGTATTTCTTTCTTCGAATGCTTTTTCAACAACCGCTGTTATTCTGTGCATTTGATCCATTGACTAATGGTGATTTCGAAGTCAAAACTGGAAATCTGCTATTTCTATAAATGGTTTAATATGTTTAAACATTATAATGTATTGATGAATATTAATGATTCTATTAATAAGGTATGTGACATAGGGGAACTCCAGCCGAAATAGGTTTATATAGTGTTGATTTATAAAACGTAAATGGCATTAGAAAAGGAACAATTGAGATGTTGCTAATTTCTATAATCAGTATTTACTATTTTCTTATTTAGTCATATGTATACCTACGAACTACATGATATTTGTAATGTACTGCAAATTATAGAATGCATTGAAAAGAGAAGTAGATATAAGATTATTGCTATTGATTAATTGATCTTTATTCGAATTTTAAACGAAAGACGTTAAGTAACAGGACTACATTCAAAAGTCTATTATGCTAGGCTAAAAATGAAATAATTTCGGTTACAAATTATACCTAGGAAGAGAGCTCCTGCAACTGTAAATCCTCGTGCGGGAGAATGGAAGGGAAATTCTTTTTTTCGGACGCACAAGAGCGGAAATCAATAGGGTTTACGCGGATTAGACAACAACGGAAAGGGCACACCGCTGAAACGCTGCTGAAGTTCATTTCGAGCATCCAGCGAATATTATTCCCCCCCAACTAGACGTCGAGGGTGGCGAATAATGGAGCGGGGAAGGGTCTTGTTTGTTTATGCGCTCGTTGATTCCCAAATGAAATGTTCATAAATCATTGGCTCGTTACTTTTTATTTTAGATCAGTTCCGCCGGAACGATCACAATTTTGCGATGGAACCTAATGGTTGGAAACTCTGTGCCATTTTGCAAACTAACCTATATTTTTGCAGAATTTGTTTTAAATATTGGTTATTATTATATATTAATTAACCCAACCAATATACCCAACGGTCACACATGGCAGGATGATAATAATAATAGTGTTTTAACAACAAAAGATCATGGAATAAGATAAATGGTGGAATAATTGATTATGTTTTATTAATCGTGACATTTGTTAATAATTCCTTGCGGATATATTGTACTTCGTGCTGGAAACAGGAATGGTTAATAATACATTAAGTTTGGATGAGCTCGACAAGACACATTGATGAAGAAATTGGTACATGATGGACTTGTAAAATATTAGATAGATTGGAAATTAACACCTTAGTTATTCACGTGAATGAAACTTTCTGAATATGATATGATTAAATGCTGCCAATTTCTAAGACAGGGTGATGGGAATAGAAACAAATAAAGGTAGGAAACTGTAAGGATAACTGTAGGAAATCTTATGGTAGAGTGTAAGAGATTTATAAGTACAGATATGTATGTAGTTGTTCAGAATATACATGAGCATTTGGTTAAAATGTGTCAGGACAGAAATAATAGTAACATTTTAGCAGATATGGCAAATGCATTAAGGAGAATTCAGTAATTAAATCTAGTTTTATCAAGAAATATGTATAGAAGTAGAAACAGAACACACTAAGGAGATATACAGTGATATCAAAATGTTTTACAAGGAAATACTTTACCGAAGGACCCAAGAACAAAGCGTGTAAGGTAAATATGCTCTCTAATGAAAGTAAAATATATTACTTAAATATACAATTGTTAATTAGGTGGATTAGGCTTCCAGGATACAACTACAAATGCGCCTAAGACTCTAACTCATAGGTGTTATGAAAAAGACTTCACTGTAAATATAATCAAACACAACCCTAACCTATGTTACAAACTACTATAATTGTGAATTAAATTGTAGTTTTAAGTCCTTTGATAATATATGCATTAGATTTACTATAATGTTCAAATAAATTATATTTGATAAGACTATTTTGGTTTAATCATTTTATTTAGATTAGATTTTTTTGTAAACCAAAGCCAAAGCTCCGTTTGCTCATAATCCCATAACTTGAGTTGATACGGCAACATTGCGACGTCTTGACGTCATAAATTTAGATGACGTATGTACAAAATAACTTTAGATAGGTTATATATCGTTTTATTAGTAGTATATAATATATAAATTTAATGGTTATTAAGATGTTTATGTAAATATTAGTGATATTAACTTCTTATTCATTTCAAGTTTCTTTAGTAAATATATTTCCTAACAAAGCATTAAGCGAATGTTGCAGGTGATTAATATGTTAATATGTGCATCCAGAGTTAAAGTGCTCCATATTATATTAATATTTGTTGGTGGGTTGTTTTAATGTTATTTTATTTAAACATTTAGGTAAAGAAATTGTTCTCATCAGGCTATATGAATACATAAATGAAATAATGAAAATATGCAGGAGTTAAAAAGGAATCTAACTATGTAATTTGCATAGAGGGAACACCTAGGACAAACAGAGGGATTTATGAATTATTAACAGTAAATTTGCAAATATTTTAAGACAATATTAAATATTAAGGATTATCGTAATAAGATATGTGACATTTTAGTCTTTTAAGGTTTTCAATTATTTCGACCGATTATACAATTATATACAATATACAATAATAAAAAATAAATTACCTAATTGTTTTAATGAACATGCTAAAGACAAATATCATTTTCTTATAATAATTTATGGAATATAAAATCAACTATTACTTTATTTATTATATCATATTCATATTTAAAACATGAAAGCAAAGAAATATTATGTATAGTTTGATGCTCTAAAGTTATTAGAGTTCTGAAAACTATCTTACTTATGATACTTTATTATAATATTCACTGGTATGGTAAATTAAATTAATCAATAGTTTGTTGATTCTCTAAACTTTATGGAATTGACATTTAATTAAATGCCCTATCCGAAATTGGACTACAGGGCGATCACTAGTAATAATTAAATTGATACTATTACAGTTCAAAGTTTTGTAAAATATGTACTACAGTGGCCAGAATATAGGAAGGCTTGAAATAATATTCTAAATGGTTTAACCCCTTCAATTTTTGTCCAACGCAGCTAAATCAAGCACAGAGGAGCGTTGCGATGATGATATGCATTCATTGTTCGATATTAGGAAATCTCAATGCCTTGAAGAATCTTAGAACAGCCATCGCAGTCCAGGGTGTAATGTAGACTGAATTCCCTGTGAACTAACCCAGTCTATTACAGTTCTGAAAACTATTGTACTCATGATACTTTATTATAATATTCATTGGTATGGTAAATTAAATTAAACAATCGTTTATTGATTCTCGAAACTTTATGGAACTGAGATTTAATTAAATGTCTTATCCGAAATTGGACTACAGGGCGATCATTAGTAATAATTAAATTGATACTATTACAGTTCAAATCTTTTGTAAAATATGTACTACAGTGAGCAGAACATAGGAAGACTTGAAATAAAATTCTAAATGGTTTATCCCCTTCAATTTTTGTCCAACGCAGCTAAATCCAGCACACAGGACCGTTGCGATGATGATATGCATTCATTGGTCGATATTAGAAAATATCAATGCTTTGAAATTAGTCCTAGTCTGAAGTCTGAATCTTAGAACAGCCATCGCAGTTCAGGGTGTAATGTAGACTGAATTCCCTGTGAACTAACCCAGTCTATTACAGTTCTGAAAACTATCGTACTCATGATACTTTATTATAATATTCACTGGTATAGTAAATTAAATTAATCAATAGTTTGATTCTAGAAACTTTATGGAATTGAGATTAAATTAAGTGTCTTATCCGAAATTGGACTACAGGGCGATCACTAGTAATAATTAAATTGATACTATTACAGTTCAAAGTTTTGTAAAATATGTATTACAGTGGCCAGAATATAGGAAGACTTGAAATAAAATTCTAAACGGTTTATCCCCTTCAATTTTAGTCCAAAGCAGTTAAATCAAGCACCCAGGACAGTTGCGATGATGATATACATTCATTGTTCGATATTAGGAAATATCAATGATTTGAAATTCGTCCTAGTCTGAAGAATCTTAGAACAGCCATCGCAGTTCAGGGCGTAATGTTACTGAATGTAGACTGAATTCCCTGTGAACTGACCTAGTCTATTCGAATTTGGACCAAAGCTTGCATTGTAGGGTTTGTTGATTGCATTTGCTCAGCAGTGGATTATTGGAATATGGCAAACCATTCAATAGAGACTATATCATGGAATGGATAAAAATAGTGTAATTTAAAAGATGAAAGGCAAATTAACCGACGAAATTAAAGTTGATACTTACAAATAATTTTACTACTACATAAAGTGGCACTGATATTACCAATAAGATAATAGATATTCTAATAAATTGGTATAATATCTAATTATGCATTTAAACTATAATAAATAAATTAAAATTATCCAAATAAATTATAAGATTTTGTTATAAACCAAAAAGGTTTCATAACGTATCTATTGATATATTGTACTATTCTACAACTATGTAACACTGATTTTAAATTAATCTAAGCCGGCTTGATGGCGAAGTGGTAAAGGCGACAGGACCGTCCTCTTATTGTTGATATAGTCGCGGGTTCGAATCCTGATGGGGATCTACATTATGTTTGTGAGTATAATTGTAAATGTCTTTATAGCCAACACTGGAAAATACGACAAGGAATAACCATCCCAGTCACGGCACTAACTAGGCTAGGTAAGACCGGATGTCTCTAAGTTGGTCACTGACCAGTCGGTAGGCTTCCGTGGTGGACCGTGGACCGGAGCCCACGTTAAACTGTAGATGCAGTCCAGATAAACCATCGTTGGTAATAAGTAACTTTAAAATTTATCAAAAAAATTAATCTAAAATTATTTGTATTTATAACAACGATACTTGTGTTATATTCTATTAAATCTTCGAAATACGAAATACGAAATTGATTTTATTCATTAGAGAAATAAATGGAGTCGAATTACTTCCCTTTAAAGATAAAACGCGGCTTTTTAATTCCGCCGCAACATACGGTAAGGGCAGCGGAACAATCCCCCACGAGACAGAGAGTCTCCAGGGGGCCGGGGTATGAAATTACTTTTTGCCGCATCCTCAGTAACGGACTACAACACGGACCGTCGATCTGACTGGTTGCGTCCTGTTAACTTGGCAGGAATATCGACGACGGTTCGCAGCAGGACTTCGCTTCTGCTTTGTCTCGGACCGGGCGTGGTATTCTAACCATCTGTTTAAGAGAATTTAATACTCCCTCGTTAATAGGTTGCTAAATAGAAAAAAATGTGTTCGAGATATGTTTTTTTGGGGAAAGGAATTGAAGAAGTGAAGAGGAACTTACTACCAACTTGCTATAACTGATAATTAATTATATGACTTCTATTAAGTGGCAGCCAATACAATGTAGTTAAATTTAAATTTAATTAATTTTAAGTTAAATTTAGTGTTAACATCATCGTAGAATTTTGTTTATTCATTCACAATGTTTTAAAATTTTAATTACAAAAACAACAATTATTACATGTTCTTGCACATTATCTTGCACATACTTTTGACAACATGGCCAATTGGAAAGAACATGTGCAGTCCACTCGATTGAACTTTGAAGTGAAATGATGGAGCCATGTTTCATCTATTCTCACAAATCGACGCAAAAACTCGGGTTTATTACGGTTGATCATCTTCAAACACTGTTCCGAATCATCAACTCGTTGTTTTGGTCAAAAGTGAACTCGCGCGGCACTCACTTTGCACAGAGATTTCTCATACCCAAATATTTGTAAATGATATCATGCACACGTTCAGTTGATATCTTTAGAGAGCCTGCTCTTTCATTCAATTTCAATTTACGGTCATTAAAAATCATTTTGTGGATTTTTTAATGTTTTCATTGGTAACAACCTCTTTTGGGCTTCCACTGCGTTCACCGTCTTCTGTGCTTATTTCACCACATCTAAACTTAGCATACCAATCCTTGATGGTTGATTTTCCTGGGGCAGTGTCCGGAAACTCGGCATCAAGCCAAGTATTTGCTTCAACTGTATTTATTTCCTTCAAAATGCAATATTTTACCAACACGCCAAATTTCTTTTTATCCATTTTTTTCACAATAACAAAAGTTTCTTCACTCAAAATGCTATAATTCACAAAGTAATGATTCAAAAGCTGCCAAATTTATACGAGCATCTTTTGAGGGTTACTGCTAACTAAAAACATATGGATTTAATTCTAGTAGCGGCATCTATGTGTCAGCCGGGCACTTTTCGACTGTTGTGCTTATTGCGAATTGACCTGTTATGCTTCATAACTCTTTCAACGTGTGGCCAAACGTTGTTATGTAAAAGGATGAAGTTTGTTCCTAGTTATTGCTGTTTTTTGCAGTACTACGTTATAAATTTGTTTAATTGATGTTGCTGGATACCTGCAGTAACAACTTCATTCGATTCTGTCAGCTTATAATACACTATACCTTGTTGATCCCAACATATGTACAGAATAAGTTTGTGGTCTTGAATATTCTGCTTCGGTGTCGATGTAGATAGGTCTCCTGGACTAATCCATAACTTTTTGCACTTGAAATTGTAACAGCAGATCCATTTTTCATCACCAGTCATAATGTGTTCCAGAAAATCCATCTTTTTGCTTTACAAGCAATGATATCGCAATGTTGAAATGGTTTTAAATGGTATTTTCAGTCAGTTAATTTGATAGAGATTTTCTCGCTTTTTGGATCGTCCTCATCGCAAGTTTTTTAAGGGTTTGAGTTTGATTTTCGTTCCATAATTTATACAATTCATAGCGTTCGAACTTTGTTGGCATGCACTCAGCTGTACTTCTTTTAGCGCTAGCGTTTATTTTAGAACATTTAATTAATTTTTTATATTCGCTATAGTTTATTTCTAGTGCTGTATGCCATATATAGGAACTGTTTTAAGTAGTAATTTGAAGTTAATTATGTTCATGTATCTTCTTCACGAGCTTTTTAGAGAAAATTTATTTTGTTATTGTATTTTATTTGGAGATTATTTATTTAGTTTCATTTGTAAACACTAGGCTAATATTACACTTTCTGATGTCTTCTGGAGTTAGTTATTTTACAAAACTCTCTGGAATCCCAGAGTTACTTTGTTAGCTTATGCTCCTAAGTTCAGGATTTCAGCCAATATTAGTAGAATGTCGAAGACCCTAGGGCTTCAGTAGTATCTCTTCAGATCAAACAACCAATTTTGACCCAATATATTAATTTGTTTATCCATTCTTTTGGAAAGAACTATCAATGTTGCTCTAAAGTCTCTGTTATTTATAAACTAACAGAATTTGCTGCTCAAGATTTGCAGTATTTTTGTGTTTTTGTGATAATGGTGTCCCTCATATCTCCTTGCGATTCTCTTGGTTTCCTCAGTAGCAGTTGTTCATTTGAAGGTCTTGGTAATAATGATTCACTCTTACATAATCTGTGTGCATCTGGGATACTTCTTGATACTTTGTCTTGAAAAATGGTATTTCAATCTTCCAAAATTTTGAATCGAAGTTCATCTCAAGATACTTGGTATTTTCCCTCTATATCAGTACAGTGCTATCCAATGTTATTATTTTCAATGCTATTCATTGTTAAATTTATTATGAAACTATTATTTATGTGAACTTTTATTTTCCAAGATTTGAGCCAATTATTTATGTTGTTACTAGCCTGTTGTAATGTCATCTTTGATGTTGTCTCCAATAACAAGTATCGCAGTGTCATCAGCAAAGATAGTCATGGTGATATTGTTAATTTGTGTTATATAACATGTGTAACGTATACCTCCTTTAGCTTTTGTTCTGAGTGAGATGTAAGAGCAAAGGATTTCAGTGTGCTGCTCTGGTAACATTTTCTGCAGTCTCTAGATAAATACTGCGTGCTTGTCGAATGCTTGGGTTACACCTAAGAATATCGCTGAGTTGATTTTTCTATACTCGTAGACCTTTTCAATGTCTGTGATTCTATGCATCTTGTCGGTTGTCGAATTGACAACAAATATGTATAGCGTAATTTGCCACCTTCTATATGTTTACCAGTAACTGTATATCATTTTATACGATAGTTTTGTTTGCAAAGAAGACAGAAAAAAAAGATTCTCTACTATAAATCACCGTTAAAGCGTTAAATCCATTTTTTTCGTTGAAATATAGTGCTGCCGTCGCCCATCGCCTCTAATGGTTTTCCATGACGATTTCGAAAAAATATTTCCCGGCCTTCCTTGTCGTTTTTTTCCTCATCTCTTTTTGTCGTCGTCGCGCCTAAAAAGCGAATCTACGAAAATGGGTCGGACGTGGTGCTGGAGAACTGTCTCTACCGGGACCTGACGCATACGTTTCGAGGATTAGCGTGCTGCCTTTGTTCGTCGGATGGATGTATTACCGAAAAAGGAGCACTGCTAGACGCGGCATCGTTTTATGCTAAGCCAAATTCAACCTCACCAATATAACGATAGATCATAGATGTTATTATATTGGATTTATTCGAATTATGATACTGTTATAACTTAATTTAGATGAATAGGAAGTAAATACTGCGATATATTGTGGTGTAGTCGAATTTCATCAAATATTTATTGTCAGTGTTTTATTATGTACTTTGTACAAATAAGTTTTAAAATTTTTTGGTTATTACAACTTTCGTCAATCTCTCACGCAGGATAGTGGTTCTCTTCAGGACAACCAATAATTAATTAACTATTTTGGACCTTTTGTAAAAGTGTTGAACGGTAAGGCCATCAAATCGAAATAAATGAACATCGAACATCGCATTCAAATTTATTTCCTTAAAATTCCCTTGAAAATTTTTATATGGGGTTGTGGATATAACAAACTTTCTTATGCATATTCCTCTCACTGATATTATAAAGTCCCACAAAAAACCACTTTCCATTAAAGTTTTTTGAAATAAGATATTCCAAATAAGATTTTGAAGTAATAAGTAATTTTTACGTTAAACTTTGTTTCTCTTTGTCTTACCTTATTTTATATTAAAGATTGAATTAGTTATATTTATCTTCCTATTTATTCATCGGGTTTCTCTTCCATAACGAAAATGCAAGGAAATATATAAATACATCTTTTTTGAAACATATTTTAAGGTCTTCTTTTACCAACTATGGGTTTATCTGGACTGGACCTACAGTTTAACGCGGGCTCCGAACAACGATCCTCGGCATCAAGCCTACCGACTGGCGTGTAACCAACTTAGAAATTATCCCAGGAGACATCCGGTCTTACCCAGCCTGGTTACTGGCGTAACTGGGATCATTTTCCCTGTCGGATTTTGCACTCTGGCCTTGAACAATCACAAATGTAGGTTTACTACCATGTCCCAGCAGGATTCAAACCCACGACTATCGCCACAGTAGGCGACCGTCCTATCACCTTTACCCCTGCGCCACGAAGCCAGCTATAAATACATCTTACAGCTTTACTAAACGTACTTGCTTTGAGTTCAATTGCCAATGATATCAGTAAAAGAATCTAACATGTTGAATATATAACTAAGTGAAAATTTACATTTACATTAAATATACTGTATATATTATGCAATATTTTGGTATTGGTTTTTATTTCAATGAATATCAATATTTATATTGAAATCAAAAGTTTTTTTAATGAATTTTACCGTAATATCAGGTTTTTTCAATAGTGGGTCAGCGTGGACCTTTGCCCCTTATAACTTCCGATGGAGTATTGATTTTTACAAAAGAATCCAGAATAATTTTGTTACGATTACGAAGTCGATTGAGACTTATCTATATCTTCGAACTCTTATAAGCTATTTTGTTTTTATCTTATGTTTATTGATCTCAAAGATTGAATTATCCATAAAATGTTATTTATTCAAATAACGAATTTGTGTTTTTCATGTAAAGCACTTTTCTTGAATTTTGTATTTATATATTAACGACTTCTTAAACAATTCAGTAACGGAGGCAAATACTATGTAAATATTATGAAACGATGTCGGAGTTACGAACCGAAACTCATGTCAGAAATTCGTGGTATAGGTTGATACCGTTCGACAAACAGTATGACTGTGTAAAATGATTTTGAGGGGGACCAGATTATTTCGGACGAGACCAGTAGCATGCTGGGAAGGATTACAGCCACGGAGGCAATGCTTTGGACAAGGCTTAGGGGCACCCTGCTTGCCGTGACTTGCAAAATTCCAGGCCGTTACTCCCGAGGGCTCAGATCGTGGCGAGTTAACTTTCGTTCGGAGACGGCGTATAATTCATATTAAAATTTTTTTCTCTTTCTATCTCTCTTTATGCTATCGGTCGCGGAATAGTCGACGGCGATTCTTCTTCGACGGGTGTTTATTACAAACTATTGATTTCTGTAGCGCGTAGTGTATTGAGTTTCAGTCGATACGTAAGCGGGAAACCTTAGAGAGGTAGAGTTAAGCCGTCAAGGGCGAGATTTTCTGCAACAATTTACGCGTGTTGGGTATTATAGCTCTCGGCGTGGACATTTATGACCTAATAACGCTAATAATACCTTGATGATGTTTCATAAGAATACAAAACATCTTAATAATGTTTTTGAAACGATATTATTAAGTTCTTTATTTATAATTTTTAGTTATAAGTTAAATCGGAAAATCTTCTGCTCCATAAGAACCTTCAACTACTGAAGTCATATCTCACAAATGGACCTTTTATTATGAAACAGATAAACGAATACACTGAACTACATCCATCACATTCAGGCAGTGTCCTTGGCGCATTGTTAATATAGGGTAGGGCAAAAGTCCTGCTACCAGTTAGCTCAGTTTCGCTTTAACCATTGTATTGTCTAGACATCCAAATTTTATTATGGATAAATATACGCGACAAGAACGAGAAGAAATAGTGTCAATATTTATTGAAAATAATCGTTCCATTATTGCCACTCAGCGGAAATTGCGTCAAAAATATCCTAATCGTCCAGTGCCTCACAAAACCCCAATTTATTGTTTACATTGCGGTACGACGGCAGACAAGCCTCGTTCTGGAAGTCAACGGACGTCTCGTAATGCTGAAAATGTGGCTCTGGGGCGCGATAGTGTTGCAGAGTCTCCAGAAACATCAATTCGGAGACGTAGTTCTCAGTTACACATTTCTGCACGCAGGCGAATGTTGAAAAATGAAAAAATGTTCTCGTACAAAATTTAGTTAGTCCAAAAATTGCTACCGAGAGATCCTGATCAACGAGTTGAGTACACTAATGTAATCCTAAGGCTGTCTGGTGAAATTGAAGGTTTTTCGTCTAAATTGATCATGAACCATGAATTCCATTTTCTACTCAATTTCCACGTCAATAAACAGAACAGTCGGTTTTGGGGAATACAGAATCCTCAATTAACTGATAAAACATCATTGTATCCACTAAAAGCAACTGTATGATGTGGTATTCATGCTGAAAACATCACCGCTCCCTATTTTTTATACTATGTAAAATAATAAAGAAACCACTTAAATGATGAGGAAAAAAATATTGTTAACTAAATTTACTCCCCGTTTCTTTTTGGTCGAATCATTAAAGCATAAAACGTCAAACGTAACCAAACCAAATTAAAATGTTACTACTGTTGAGTCGGTAATACATTCATTGTTAATATGATTGCAAAGAATGAATCATATCTAATTAAATTGTTAAAAGTTTAGGTTTTATTGAAACTTGAATCAGTGTATCTACAATACGCAACTGCTATAGTATTTATCATATAATACATATATAACAGAACCAAGGGAACATACTAATCATTTATATTTACATGTCAGTTAATTTCACGCATAACATACCATTTCTTCCCAATATACGTCACCTTGGCCCGCAACAAATTTCACCCACAAATCACTGACCGGGCTAGATCGTTCCCAACTCATCAAAAAATCATAACTCACAATATCTCCGTGCCGGCACCGGCACTACCACCACCTGTTAGTCGAAGGAATCGGAACTGGCCCGAGGAAGTTGTGGAAGATGCACGTTCGTTACTCCATTGGGTTCCCACGGCAGCGAGGTGATAAAAATTACGAACGTGTAAAATACAAAGTGCCTGTTTTGGCGGCTATTGTACACCCTCGAAAATTGTGACCGTTCGAGAACGTTGCATGAAACGCGTTTGTCTATCGAGGAGAAAAGATGGTCCGGGATGAACAAAGACGAATGTGTCAGTGAGGCAGGTAGGGGCTATCGATGACAAATTACGATTCAATTCAATGATGTTTCGCCATAAAAAATATCAGGAACAGGTTGTAATATTGTGATGGGGAACAGAAACAGGGAGAAGGATGTATTTAAAGCTGTAAATAAATTTGGGAGCAATTAACTATTTTATTATTTTGTATCTTTCACAAATTAAGTAGGATAATATATTGATCATGATCCATAACGATCCTATCTGATAATTTAACAAATTCAAATTAAGATGTCCATATTAATCTCAGCCAGCATCTTATGATTAACATCATGTGCTAGAAAATATGGCTTGACAGAAAATAATAGCAGAGTCAATGAATCAGAAACACATAATTTGTTAAAATGGACTATCGGTTCTTTTAAAATTTTTATTATTAATCTACTAGAACGTCAACAATCGACAGTGGGCCATAAGTATTATTATATGATTTTATTTATATAATGCAACCATCCTGACATGTCGAAGACCACTTCAGTAAGCTGTACAACTCATAATCTAAATCTTATTGTAGATACTATTCTAACTTATTTTGAAGTCTATCCTAACTTATTCCAAAAACTATCCTAACTTATTCTAAAGATTATTAAATCTCACTTTATGTGTCTATTAATTAGTTCGTATGGTAGTTTTTTATATATTTTTTCGTTTTATTTAGTATTTTTACTAAACTACTGCTATTGTTCCTATTAACTACAAATTACTTCGATTATTTTATATTTATTTATAATGTAACGGTTGTAAAGTGAAAAAATCATTCAGCTATATTCTTAGACATAAATAAGTCTTTATAAGGTTGAGAGTGGCAGACGCACAAGCTTCAGAAAATATTACCTGAGTGAGTATTCTTACATCTCAATCAGATATTTAAAATCAAATAAGAGTAATCTTAGTTAACAATTAAAGAAGTAAACGCATATGTACCTGCAGCTAAGGCATTAATAATTTTGACAATTCTTAACAAAATGTGAACATTGGTACTGTAGAGATTAACTAAGGGTCAATGGGTATATGATATTTTCAGAATTATAAGATATATTTCAAGTTAATTTGCTTCGTCCTAAAGAAGTAATTCCATAAATTTGATAGTGATAATTAATGTATTACTGATTCTCTGGTAGTAAATGAAAATTGTACATATAAGTATATAAATCTACATCCACTATCTATGTTCGTATTACCTACCTTAGATTACCTTAAGAGCTATTGAAAATGTTTGCAAACAATGCGATGTCAATGGAAGTTCATTGTTGAAGATATCATAAGTTTATCCAAGTATCTAACAATGGAAAACAATATCACTTATACATTTTAGGAAAAAAATAGAGTAGTCGATTAATTTAGACCATATATTATATCGATTGATATATATTTTAATAAAGACTCGCAGAGGATTCTTTTTGCTAAGAACCAACAGTCTGATATCAGAAAAACTTTGTAAATGGACATTGCTTATTTCATCCCCTTAAAGGAACGCATTTTATATTTAACAAACAAAGGTTATTCAGTCTTGAAATTCGGTGATTTATGAAAAACATATCTATGCTATAATATATATCTTGAAGTTGACTTGACTCTATTTTGTAGTTATTATCTTTGATCAAAATTTTAGCACCTATTCCGAACATTGATGTTAGATTATGATTTTAACGCATTGGTGTTGTTAATTGAACATAATCATCGGCAATTTGGAACCCAAATCCATGTATTTACACACTTTTAATTATTTTACTATTTAAATTTCACTCTAATGATACCCGACAATATAAAAAATGATTACATAACTATATCAGTTAATATAAATAAGGCTCCTAATAATGATAATCTGTAAATATTTTGCGAGCACTGCTAAAGAAGATATTAATAATAAGATATGTTAAGCTTATTAAAGAGAATTAAAAATAAACATCAGCAAAAATCGACAAAGGACCCCGAAAAAAAAACGAACCGTTTTTTTGACAGAAAAAAAAACCAGATGTAACTCAAAAAGGAAACATGTCCAAGATGGATGACCGAAGACCGTCTATTTCAGCTCGACCGAAAACGCCGAGCAACATCTCTCGCTTTTGTCTACTAGTACGCAGATAAAAAAACATTAGTCACGAATTTTCTCGAGTCGAAACACCTGACCAAATGCAAGTCATCGGGCTAGTGTGAGTTAAATAATGTTGTTCCATTGCTGTAGGACAGATTTTACTGCTGCTGCCGCGAGCTCTCCTCGTCCAGCTTTATGACGCCGTAGCAGGTTTAACGATAAGAATAATAATAATAATAAAGTTTAATGGGACTCTTTTACGCGGTCGTTGGGAGACTGCGGTTGTAAAAGTGTAATTGGCGGTCTAGTAGGTGTACAAATGGATTTAGTCGACTTTTTACGATGGTTTGATCGCTGACAAACGCGAATTTAATTAAAACGTGCCCAATTATCGGGATTCATCGAAATACTATCGATCTTCGGATGAAGTTTTAACGTTATCTGGTGGTTTTTGTAGTCGGGCTTTATGGGCATTCTTTCGATCGTTTAATATGCAAGTTACTGGTAGAAATGTTTCTTCAATTAGTCATAAGAATGTAAATGAATTTATATTGATATAATGTTTTCAGTAAGTATATAGTAAAATTTTAAATTCTACTCTGATTGATTCGTTTTATTATCAGCTCGAATTATGACTCTTACAGCTTTAACCACTTCAGGGGATTTCTAAAAAGCCTTAGTAATTAGGCGCTTACATGTATATATCAAACATCCACATATATGCGTCCGCAAATTGACATCCAAATCAAGTTTGAATGAACCTAGTTCAAATTGTTCCATAAAAACGAATCAGGAAACCATTTGTTACAGTTGGTTAGCTTATTGATGCTACTTTTGATATTCTCCATTTAAAAACATTAAAAATCAATGTCTTAATTAGTACTTGCAATAATACTTTTTAGTTTTTCAAAGAATGTTATGTTATTTAGTAAAAACAAAATTACTTATCAGATGTTGGCATACCGAAGCAATATGTTGAACTCTTAAACTCTATATCTCAGCCAGGATGTTTTAGAATGAAAGCCATAATTGCACGTGTGCTACAGGCAGTTTAGGTCTTGCTATTTACTTACTGTATACATGTTCATAGAATAGAGAAATATAGAACTGAAACTTATATGGAACTATCGGATCCCACGTTTAAGCTCTTCCGAATCTCCGTTACCTGAATGTAAATGAAAAATGCAATAGCTATATGTGTGTATCTCTCTCGTTCGGCTTCGGCATTAATAATTTTAACCTAAGCAGTTAACGGCCATTTTTGGTTGTTTGTGGGGTTTATTTACCACAATTTTTTCAGTATGTGTTTTTATATATATTTAACAATTATTTTAGACTATTCTGTGTAAAATAATTTCGTTTATTAGTGTAATAAAAAGAAAACCTTAAGGGGATTTCTTATGATCTCCTATGTAGGTCCTTGTAATCATTTTAAAGATGAAGACTATAGACCAAAATGTGGAAAGCCATGGCGGAAACAAGATGTAATTCCTACTTGTAATGTAAACAGTAAATATTTTGTAATGATTTATTGCATTGAAATAATTAAGCAGTATTTATTGACAGATTCTTTACTTTTACTACAAGACTAGGAAAATATGCCCCCAATGGCAAATTTTATATGTGAATCATTAATTTAAAGTGAATTATTTACATGCTTGGTTTCGATTTTGCCTTTTTGATTCATATATATTACAGAATTGCAGATGGCGGGAAAAAATCGTCCTAAAAGTGAAAAAATAGATATGAAACGTGCTCTAACACAAATAAATATTCAAGCAATCGCATCCCAATTTACGACATTCGTTTGTCTGTCATGAAAAGGTTACTAAAGGCTCCGTCCAAATGTACTTCCAGAGCGATTATCAGCGAACATGTTTTGAAAATACGAGAGAGGAAGGAAGCAGAATAGGTATTAAAAAAGCAATGTGAAAATTTTTATTTTAAAAAAAGAAAAGACATTATTTAGATATGCACTGCATGTACTTAATATCCTGGTTACTGTTTAGATTGCGCAAAAATTACTCATGAATGACCTCTTATGATTCATCTGAATAGGGATTTTCTGTATTTGGTGAGTCTTAGTGAAAATTTGTATTATCTTGTAGTCGTTCATTTATTTCTATTGCGTTCTCAATTTACTTGAATAGATATTTTGTTATAATATTTTTTTATCTTACTTTAGCAGTTGATTCATTCCCACTATATGTAAAATTTTGTTATGGTATATTAAATTATATCTTCTAATCAACAATGTATCTTCCTATTCTGTCCATTTCAATTCTTCACGCGCTCGCGCTTTATACGGCCATCGGCAATTAAATTTGATGTCAGTGCCGATTACGCTCTTGCGCGCGATACAAAAAAAATAAATTTTTGTAAAAATATATTAAAATCTAGATTAGGTACACATTAAAAAACGTTATTATGAATATTTTATTGTTGTAAACCGAAGAAACGTAGTCAGCTTCTAGGGTAAGCATTTGCTCACAGATCAGAAGCGAACATGTTAATCTGAAACCTGTACTGTAAATATCTTGAAGTAATATAAAATCGTTTAAAAACTGCCACTTGAGTTTAAAACAAATTGTTGCTCCCCCTTCTCGGTATTTTTCCTTGTATCTAATCTGGCAAAAGACCAGAAAATCAAACAGAAGAATCACATTAAACGTCAATCGATCGATCTTAACCACCGGATCGTACGCCAGATGGATGATGTAACTCAATAAAGCCCGCAAAGGCGGATATTTAAACTTCCAGCGATCACATGATGAGTTTAAAGTCGTTTGATCTTCCGCATTTAGGCTTTTATTTGCGTCGGTTAATTTTTGCTGTTTCAGCGCCCACCGATGTTTTAGTTCCATTCTTTTTGAAGTGGTTGCTTCTGGTGGAAAATTTACTTTGTTCTGGATATGGTTTTCGAATTACAGAGTTAGAACTATGCGGTTTCAATATACAGGCGCTGTGAATAAATGTGTGTGTTATTGTAAAACATTATATTTGTTATTTATAAAATTATTTTTCAACGCCATAATATTTCGTTTTATTATTCTGGTAGAATTTTCAATAAAACTTCAAGGAATAACACATATTTATCATCCTAGGTAATAAGGACGTTCTGCTACTGCTACTTTAATTTTTAAGTAAAATGTTGTGTGCCCTCTGATACCGTCCTCATCTTCTGTCTGCGAATCTTGGTGCTGGATCTAGTATACTATTTATCCTCAGGCGGGATTATCTATATATGTCCACTCCTTGCCTTTCAGCAGCTTACTGGTTAATATGTTTTCCTTCATTGTTCGCAGATTCAAATCTAAGTATAGTCTATCCAAAATAACAGTGACCTGACGTTATCATGATGACGTTATTACGATATATTGCCTATTGCAAATCGATGCTAATTATTACTATGATTGAAAATGCCAAAGCCAGAGAAAGCAGATTGCAGTCACTTCAAACAGGAACGTGATAACGGAGGCACCTCCGTTATCACGTTCTTAATCTTACCAGTAAAATTCAAACAAGATGATAATAAAAATAGTATTATGACAACAAAAGTTGATGGAGAATGTAACCCTGGGCATAACAATTGATTAGATTTTATTAATCATAACATTTATTAATAATTCATTGTAGAAACATTTATAGAACATTTATTAATAATATATTGTACTTCATGCTGGAAACAGGAGTGGTTAACAACCTCTTCGTTTGTATGAACTCGATCAAACATATTGAAGAAGGAATTGACAAATGATTAAATTGTGAGCAAATATTAGATAGATTGGAAATTAACAGCTTAGGTATTCACTTGAACGAATCGTTCTAAATATGATATGATTTGAATGCAGCTAATTTTTAACACAGGGTGGTGAGAGTGGAAACAAGTAAAGGTGAGTATATAATTAATATATGATAACTGTAGAAATTGTTATTGTAGAGTGTAACATATTTACGTGCACAGATATGTGTGTCATTGTTCAGAAAATATATGAGCATTTGGTTAAAATGTGCGAGGAGAGAAAGATTAGTAACTATTTTACAGATACGGCATTAAGGAAAATGCAGTAATTTAACAGGAAAGTTGTATACAGATATTAACAGAAGAAACTAAAGAGAAATACAGTTATATCAAATTGTCTTTAAAAGGAAACACTGTACCAAAGGACACAAGAACTAAGAGTAAAAGATAAATATGCTCTCTAATGAAAGTAAAATATATTAATTGAAGATACCACTACATAAAAAACGTGCCTAGAGCACTAACTCATGTGATATGGAAAGGAGTTCAATGTAAATATAATCAGACCTAACCCACAAACTATTATAACTGTATAATTAATTTTTGTTTCGTAAAAGTCCTTCGATAATATACGCATTTGCTGTAATATAATGTTAAAATATATTATATTTGATAACAATAATTTTATTTCATTTTTTTTAGGCTAGAATTTTGTTGTATGTCAAAGCCCAACTGAACTAAAACTCAGAGTTAATATGGCAACATTGCAATGTTTTGACGTCACAAAGTTAGATGGCGCTTGTACAAAAGTTCTTTGGATACACTATAATAGGAATATCTTCCATATTTTATTATATTTTTTAATATAAAGCCATAAATAACCTATTTCTGATTCAATTGTTTAGTTCAATCTTATTGTCATTACGTTTCTCATAAATAAAATCCGGTTCAGATGATGACATATCAAAATTCCAAAATCGCTACCGTCATGAGTTACTTTTCATGTTTCTTAAGTGCTCCATCGGTCCTCAAGAAATAACCCAACAACCTTCAACCGTAAACATCGTATCCGATCATCTCATTCGGCCTAATTATTTCGGTTTCCAGAGGCCGGAGAGATCGTATCTCTCCTTATCAGTACTGAACGTCGCCCGCCCCATCACATTGTCATTCCCTGTGTCGTCTCGTCGCGTATCGAAACCGTGGACCGACCGTCAAGGGCCGGAGTAAACGGTACACGTGACGTGGCTAATGAAGAAGGTCGCGTGCCACGCTTAATCTGCGTGATCTAGTAGACCGGTACGGGTCGCGTGGCGAACAATCGCGAGTGTAGCCTTACATGGGCCCCGTCAATGGACCGACCGAACACTTTGCGAGAGAAGAAACGGGATGTTGTCGGGGTGGTCCGATAATGGGAACCTAATTTAACCACCGCGTAGCGATCACGTGAACGGAGGGTGGAAATTAATTTCGCCAGGGTGTCGGATGAGGTTTCGCTGGATCACAAGATATAGTGGTTAGGCGGTTTAAATAAATTGGAGTTTTAATTTTGAACAGGATACATTGATTGTGAATAACTAAATATTATGGCGTTTATGTACTTATCATTAGTTATGTCAATAAATCTAAGCTTTAGAATATATTTTGACACAGTAGATATCATTATTATTTAATATAATGTATCTGAACTTCAATGCCATAGGTACGTTAAGTATAGGATAGACAGGTCCTAAAAAAGATTTATTTTTACATTACAAGTGTAATTACTAAGATTTTACTGGAAATAAAAGCAGAACATTTAAAAATTTGCCAAACA
Organism: Rhynchophorus ferrugineus; assembly: GCF_030347505.1. NCBI lineage: Eukaryota > Metazoa > Arthropoda > Insecta > Coleoptera > Curculionidae > Rhynchophorus > Rhynchophorus ferrugineus. The sequence goes on along the minus strand of NW_027472585.1, from coordinate 38,387,813 downwards.
CTAATCAGAAATGCTAAAAAATTGACGTCAAATGACGTTTTCTTACCATTATTTTCATATTCCAATGTCTTGGAAGTTGGAAGTTCCAAAAATACTATCAGTATAACACTTGGCAAAGAAATTAAGATTAAGTGTAGATAATAAATCTAAAGGATACCCAATGATAGCACAAGACGACAGTAAAAGACCTCGCCATCCATGCCTATACAAATTTCTATTGGCTATATGATAATATTTTACTAATAATTCATAGCTTATACACTTATTTTCGCATTATCTGCTGTTTATTTTGCCTATGAAATAATTATATTACCTCAACAAAATGTAAATACTAAATTACCTAAAAATGACACCTAACCACAACTAAGACTGTGGTACGAAATGCGTGATAGAAAAGGACGCGAGTTGTGAAAACTGTCAGGTTAGATTAGAACAAGTGCGCATGTGCAGTCCTAGCCAATAGACTCTTGTATAGGCTTGGATAGCGAGGTCTTTTACTGTCGTCTGATAGCACAGCCATCAGCTGGAAACCATGAGTTATTGAAATTAAGTGTCCCATATTTGTTAGGGCCTAGCAAAATTGTATTGATGATAAATCTACTGAACATTTTTATTATTTATGTATTTATATCGATATATCGGAGAAAAAAATATCGATATCTATTTTTTGCAATAAGTATGACAAAGATATCGATATTTTGGAGAAAAAATAAAAATAGTGAAATATTAGCTTACTCCACATCGGTAATGCTCATATAATTTTTCCTTTGTTTTTTAATCGAATCCTCTAGCTATAAAATTAACCTGAGATAAACGTAGAAAGCCATGAAGAAAATATAAGAATTCAGGGAGTAAACAGAGGGGAGTTGTAACATAAACAAGTGGCAAAGTTAAATGTTAATTTACAGAAAGTTATTTGCTGGTTGGGGTGAACATAAGGACTAAACCTCAATATATTTCTGCAGGTGTCCTCTCCGAAAAATTTAATAAAATTAAATAACATCGATGAGAGTAAATACCTTTAATTTTGTGTAGTGGTTTCTCCGAAAGGGGTTTACCATTATCAAACGTAATTTCTACATTATATTCTTGCGATCCTTGGTAGTACTCGATCTTTAACCCCAGGACCCCAAGGTAAAATATTTTATAACCATCATAATGTTTCTCCTTAATTATTCGGTTTAAGAATTATCCTTTCTAGCTTTTCTGCCTAAATAAGCGTTTTGTGTTGGCCTCTTAGGTCACCTGATGATATCTATAGGATAAGGTGTATCTACCGCGTAAAGGTCAACGTTCTGCGGGTGCTAAAGGTTCGGTCGACCTAAGAATTGTTTGTGTTACAACGGATCAACCGCACCATTTACATGGGTTTTAGTTGGTCAAAACATTAGCCACAGGCAACTTTCATTTTGCTCATTGTAGGCGAAGAAAGACCGTTGGATTTCTCAAAATTTACCAACAATAGCGTGAATGCGAAAAAGGCTGACGAAAATTGGGCGGGAGATACGAAAGGTTTATTTGACGCGTTCGCTCAGGTAGTTAACCATAATAAAATCCGGAAAAACTGTTGTTCTTGTTAATTCTTCTCATAACGTTTTAGAAATTGTCGCGAGTTGTACTTGGCAGGTTTCAGACCCTATACATTCACGAGAAGAGCTTAGTACATCCAACACTATCGGATATAAAAGAAAGTAATTTCCGTTTTGTATTGTGACCTTTTTTCAATTTTATAATGATGATATTCCATCGTCTGTTAGAAAATTTAATTCTGTGGTTATGGTAATGCTGGTCTTTTTGCACTGACATATAACAGGTAGATCGAAAAGTCCCCGGTCTACCATAGTAAAACAATTTTTTTTGTCAATTTTTTTTTATTCAACATATTTCCCTTCAAAGGTGATATACTGATTATAGCGACCTTCGAACTTTTCGATACCATTTTTGTAGTATGATTTGTCCTTTGCTTCAAAATAAGCCTCAGATTCGGCGATAACCTCTTCATTCGACGAAAATTTTTTCCTAGCGAGAATCTTTTTGAGATCTGAGAACAGGAAATAGTGGCTGGGGGCCAGATCTGGAGAATACGGTGGATGAAGAAGTAATTCGAAGCCCAATTCATGTATTTTTGCTATCGATTTCACTGACTTGTGACACGGTGCATTGTCTTGGTGAAGCAGCACTTTATTTTTACTCAAGTGAAGCCGATTTTCGGCGATTTTGTCCTTCAAACGGTACAATAACGCTATGTAATAGTCGCTGTTGATGGTCCTTCCTTTTTCAAGATAGTTAATGAAAATTATTCCATGCACATCCCAAAATACAGACGCCATAACTCGGATGACTGTCGATTGGACTTCGGAGTGAAATGATGGAGCCAGGTTTATTATGCTTGATCATCTTCAAACACTCCTCTGAATCATCAACTCATCGTTGTTTTTGGTCAAAAGTAAGCTCGCGCGGCACCCACTTTGCACAGAGTTTTCTCTTACCCAAATATTCGTGAATGATATAATGTACACGTTCAGTTGATATCTTTAGAGTATCTGCTATTTTATTCAACTTCAATTTACGGTCATTTAAAATCATTTTGTGGATTTTTTTAATGTTTTCGTCGGTAACAAGCTCTTTTGGGCGACCTCTGCGTTCACCGTCTTCGCTGCCCATTTCACCACGTCTACATTTAGTTTAGGGTAAATGATGTGGCTCGGTGAATGGAGGTAAAATGAAATGAAGCAGTAGTGTTTACATTATGTGACCGTTATTTATTGGCTATATAAAAAAAATATGAAAAATACAATTAGATAAAACGGATGGCAGCGGTGTTACCTGGAGACGAGGCTTGGGCAGTCGATGGTGGCACGTTTAAGCCAAACGATGGTTGAGCACTCAATGAATGGAAATACTCTTCAATAACATCCCAGATAAACGTTTCGGGGTTGCCAGCTATTCGTTATCGGGTTCTAGTTGGTGCTGCTGGCACCCAGCCCGTGTTCAACATCTGGGATTATATTTTTGGGTATTTTGTAGACCGTTATTCCACGATGTAAAATTCAACATGCCTCAAGGTAGCTACATTAGTATACCAATCTTTGGTGATTGAATTTCCTAGGGCAGTGTCCGGAAACTCGGCATCAAACCACGTTTTTACTTCAACTGTATTTTTTATTCAAATGTATTTTATCAACACGCAAAATGCCTTTTTATCCATTTTTTTTTACAATAACAAAGTTGCTTCACTCAAAATGCTATAATTCACAAAATAATGATCCGACGGCTGTCACATTTATACGCGCATTTTTTGAGGGTTAGGGCTAACTAAAAAAGATATGGATTTAACTCTAGTAGCGCCATATATGAGTCAGGCAGGGATCTTTTCAATTGACCTGTTAGCTGTGATTTATATTTCTACTGAAATAAAAAAACGGAAAGATTCAATAGTTTTAATTTAATTTACTATCTTCAAAGTCCCTTATAGAATTTTATTTAAGCTACAATAAACTTTTATTTTCATATGTTAATCAATAATGGTTAATAATGGTCAACGACTTTCAACAGCAGCATTTCATTTTGGTTTGCATGATTTCAAGCTTTATTGATACCTAATTTTATTGATTTCAATAATAATATCAATAATATTTTGATATTTTTTCTTGAAATTATACATTTTAATTCATATCGATGATGTGGGGTTCCTGAATATAATAATTGATCGGAGAAAACTCGAAATAAGTAGTTTGCAGCAGAAAATGTTGGATAAATATGATTTTATTTTACACGGCACTAATCAGTCGGTATAGCTTGAACATAGGTAATTTATTTGTATAAACACCATGTTGATATTATGATTGTTTATTATTCTGACTACCTCTATTGTATCTAAAATGTTCCATAAATTTAATATTGTGGTGAATAACACTGTTGATAAAATTTGATGCTAGACTTCATTAGTTGTTTATTGTGTAAATGAGTTCTTAATAATGTTGATCTTATTTTAGATACCGAAATATATGTAAAATTATATCTAATATAATGAGATGGGTTCAATTTCTCACAGCTTCCTACTGGTGATTGTGCAATTATGGGCAATTATTAGATTTATTACCCTGACTTTTTCTAAATGAAGCTTTTTCTAACTTCATCTAAATAAAGTTCAATTGCGGTGGAAAACATGGCATATGAGACCAAATGAGGCGAAATCTACTCATTCGATATTTGCCCTTTTTATACGGACCTTTCACCCAGTAAAAATGAATAAGGAATTTTAGGCTATTAGAAGAATAGGGCGCAAATCTGAATTATCTTAGATAACAAGGTTTTGCTGTATAAGTCAATACTTAGGTCCATTTGGACCTATGGTATTAAACTATGGGGTACTACTACTACTTTCAGAAAGTCAGTTTTCAGTTAGTCTTCAACAAACTAATTCAGCGCGATATCGCTTTAGAACCCATAGCGAGTGTGATTTAAAGTCTTTTCAAAGTACAAAGCACTCTGAAAGACTATTGGCGCATCCTAATGCACTCGCCAAAGAGTTTAATGTGCGCGGTGACAGTGAAGTGCGTAGGCTCAAATGTATACTACTGTACGTACTGATTAATAGACACATAGAGTGAGATATAAAAATCCCTGGTATAAGTTAGAATTAGAAATAGCCTTTAGAATAAATTAGGATAAACTTTATAATAAGTTCGAATTGTCTTTAGAATTAGATTTACATTATAAGTTTGTACAACAAATTACTTGCTGAAGCGATGTTCTACCTGTCAGTATAGTGATGTTGTATAACGGAAATTATAAAAAATATTTTTTGCCACAGGCGGATTGTTGAAATTTTTGTTTATTTGCTCTTATTGTTGTTAGCACAAAACCATTTTTAATTGTGAAATATAAGGTAGATTGTTTAAATAATATCGAATATTGAAAAGAGTTCAGACATTGGGCTTCTGAGATGATGGTTAAGAATTGTTAAGTGTTTTCAACGTTTCGTAAAATTTTCGATTAGTATCTGACATAATACTTTTATTTCTATCTAAATTTTATCTAAATCTTGGCAAACACATTATAACTACAAATTAATGTTTTTATGATTGTTTATTTCATTCATCATGTCTATTATAACATTATTTGTCTAGAGAGCACTATTGTCGGAAGAAACATCGTTGTGGATTCAAATATATTCAAAATAAAATCTTTTTATTTCCATTTTTACGGTATTTAGCATCCGATCTGACGTGAAGATTATTTTAATCGACATATCAGATAATCTAAAACGGATAAATGGGACATATTAATAAATGATTCAGCACATTAGCTTTTAATGTCGCTCCGAAACCCTTCTCGAAAAATTCACCCACACCTCCGGATCACCGTTCGCGTTCCGTCTCGATCTAACCGCCTGCGTACGAAAGAGAACGACAGGTTCGGAGGTAGACCGGTCATTTCCACCAAGAGTAGCGGAGTGTAATCGAATGTGGCTTGCGCTAAAGCAAAACAGGGTTTTGCTCTTTGCATCTGATGTAATCTGAGTCCCTTTGCTCGATGGATTTCTGTTTAGATGATGACACGATGCAGATTCTTTTATTAAAAAACGACTAAAAATGTCACAAATTTCCAGTATATATATATATATATATATATATATATATATATATATATATATATATATATATATATATATATTTATATATATATATATATATATTTTTATATATACAAATTTTTTTTTGGCAAAATTAGTTTTTTTTATTCAACATAATTACCTTCAAGCGTGATACACTGATTATAGCGACTCTCCAACTTTTCGATGCCATTTTTATAGTACGATTTGTCCTTTGCTTCAAAATAGGCCTCAGGCGATCACCTCTTCGTTCGACGAAAATTTCTTCTCAGCGAGCATTCATTTGAGATCTAAAAACAGGAAATAGTTGCTGGGGGCCAGATCTGGAGAATACGGTGAATGAATGAATTTTTGCTATCGTTTTCACTGACTTGTGACACGGTGCATTGTTTTTTCTTTTGCAAGTCTGTCTTGTTCTGCCAAATATAATAGTAATATGTTTAACTCATCGAAGACAAAATTCCTTTTGCATTCTAAAAAATCCACTTTATTGGATTGTTCTTGTTATGGTTCAGATTATTATTAATGAACTTATTGTATATCCGATTATAGATAAGTTATGTGTGTAAATATAATGCAAATTGTTTAAATTGCTATTTTACTGAATTGTTTAATGTAGTTATAATTTTTGTCATGAAATTGCTAAATATAATATTATTATAAGAACGCTGAATTTCTCATATTCTCCAAAGTATTTGATTTACCCGGAGAAAAATAATAACCACACGCACAAAAGTTTGGACTGTATCATGGATCAGTAAAGCCAATAACACTATTGTTTTTCAGCAAAATGATGATAAAGTTAATCAACTTCAACACAGTAGAATTGTAAAGAATGATTTGGCTGCACATAATCAGTTTTTCAGTATTATATTATATTATTGTAAATTGCATTTTTGTAAATATATATTTACAGTAAATGGTACATTTAAATGTGTATATTATTAATTATTACCAAATGGTTTCCAATAAACTTTTGTTTTGAACCAGCTTTTTGTCATGACGGAATTTTTATTCGCAACCTTTAACCTGCTATAACGCGTCGAAAAGTTGATTTTAGGGTTTCGACCGGACATCAATTCACTTAATCGATTTATAGCTCATATCGATCTTTATAACCCCAAATAATCAATTCTTCCATTGTTAATAATATATAATTTTAAAATAGTTTAAAAGATACCCGATAAAATGTAATAAAATGATAAAATTACAAAAGATAAGATACTTTCTCTATCGCCTTACTGTTGCTCTTTCAAGTAGCTTATATGAATTTTATGTTTGCGTATACAAAACTTGGTATAAAAGAAATATTTTTTTATCAAACTCTTAGAAATTCAACAATCTGCCCGTGGACAATAAGTCTTATTTTATGATTTCCGTTATATAATATAACTACCCCGAGATGTAGAAAATCAGTAAGTGATCTGTTGTATAACTTATGATCTAAATCTTATTCTAGATACTATCCTAACTTATTCTAAAGTTTATCCTAACTTATTCTAAAGACTATTCTAACTTATTCTAGAGATTATTAGGTCTCACTCTATGTGTCTATTAATCAGTTCGTATGGCAGTTTGCGTTTGAGCGTATGCACTACATTGCCATCGCGCACATTTAACTGTTTGGCGAGTGCATTGGGGTGCACTAATATTCTTTCAGAGTACTTCGCACTAATACTTCGAATTACATCGTTATGGCTTCTAAAGGGATATCGCGCTGAATCAGTTTGTTGGAGACCTAATATGGGGTATTGACGATGACTCGCAACACTTTATTCTGGAACCTCTGGAGAATAACTGTGTTAGATTTGCTAGTTGTACCCCACATTTCAATACAATAGGACCAAATGGGCCTAAGTATTGGCTTATACAGCAACACCTTGTTATCTAATGATAATTTAGATTTACGCCCGATCAGCCAATGCATTTTATTTAGTTTAAGCCCAAGCTGTTTGCGTATTGTCACTATATGTTTCTTCCATGTCATACGTCGATCAAAATGTATTCCCAGATATTTAACGTTACCTGCTTGTGGAAGTTCAATATTATTAAATTCTACTGTAAGGACATGTTCTTCTACAAAGGGTGAATGTCACATCGGTAGATTCTGTCTCATATGCTTTAATACGCCACATTTTCAACCACAATTCGACTTTGTTAAGATGATATTGGATCCTTGTGTGATGATAAAAGCGCTGTATCCTCAGGATATGTTGCATCAGTAGTGTTTCTTGAGGTCGGTAAGTCAGCTGTATACAATAGATATATCAATGGACCAAGAACACCTGCGGAACACCCGAATATATCGGGTGTAGGTCAGTGTATTCGTCACAATGGTTGACAATAAAATGTCTGTCTGTGAGGTATGATTTCAGCAGTTGAAAGTGCATATGGGGCAAAAGCTTTTTCAATTTAACATGCAGTCCAGTGTGTCACACCTTGTCGAAGGTTTGCTTTTGGTTTGCTATCTATATATTTGCTCTCTTGTTCCGTGTTTATATATATATATATATATATATATATATATATATATATATATATATATATATATATCAGCAGTATCTGTATACATATTCGCTTGTAATTACAACAGATAAAGATCGTGAGAAAATAAAATCGTATTAATTGGTAGCTGTTTAAGCTGTTAAGTATTTCGGATTCATCTCCAAAATCTTTTTATACGTTTACACAGATTTTCAATAAAATTAATTCAGTTTTGAACTAAGTGACCGCCCGCTGAAATCCGATTACCATTCTCTAAGTATGTTTATTATGATATTTTTGACTAAAGGACTGCGTTCTCGTATCACATATATTCGGGTATTATTTATAAATTGGGATTTGTTTTAATTATTTTGCAGTTAAGCCGTTTCTGATAATAATTATATATGTTCTGTGTTTGTGCTTCAGTGCTAAGGAAAGGTTTGATTGGCTCTTTAATTGCTTTCAAAATAATAGTATCTAAAATATTTATTTAACTTTTTTTTAGCATAGCTGTCTGATCCCTCTGTAAGATTTAACTTGTTCGAAACTAGTGAAAAAATATGCGGCTTAAGTTTTCTTTGGTAACTAACTATTAGATATATAACTATATTTCAGATGTACGACGGAGCATTAAAAATGCTACGAAGAACTAACTGGCGGTAAAATTTCGAGGTTTTTCAAGAAATTCATTAAGAAGAAATTTGCTATATATTATCTTTGAAATTATGTCGAAATATTTTTAGATATTAAGAAATGCCAAGTCAGAGATGCTTTCATAATATATATTTATATTACTTGATTCTACAGTTTATTATTTCGCAATTATATAACTATAATTATCAAATGCACGTTGTACAAATATGGTGTCAACTAAAGTTTTTTCATTTGTTATTTAAATTCTAGATCCAGCCGTGCTGTGGTAATCAACAGGTATATGTCTGGTAAAGACAGACAATAGATGCAGTAGAATTTCTCAGTTGGGCTGCAACTGTATTTTTGATCTTGCGTTTTTTTTACATGCAATCCGATCTTTTTACATCAAGTCGTTCAATTTATTTAATTGTTATTGGACTAACTCATGACATTTTGCGTTTGAACTTGTCGTGGTAGATTCAACTTTCCATCGCTGATCACAATAGACTATAAAAAACTACTTTTTTTTATCTGAAAAGTAAAGCAGTTGCAGTGAGTTTGTATCGTGCCCCCTTTTGAAAATAGTTGATTCATAAACTGCTAATCTATCTGAAAGTGTTTGAGAATTTAATCTAAGTTATCGTCCAATAGGTTCAAATCATTGCCATTCATTGTTTTCGAACTTTTTGGGACCTCCAAGTCGTTCTTTCTTTGTGACTGACATCAAATCGCCATTTTTAAATCATTGAAACTAAAATAGACAATTGGAGTATAATCGGACAACGTCATTATAAGTTTCTAAAGGTGTTTTATAGGCTTTGGTAGCTAATTTCTTTAAATCAAACAAGGAATGTAACGAATGTTAACTGACACCTATGTGTACTGAATACCTCAATAATACTAAAGGGAAAACTGTTGTCTTAGGTAGGGATTTGTCAAAACTACAGAGTAGGTCAAAATGCTTGCGTTATAATGTGTGATATGAGAACGTAGCCATAGTTGAATGAACCAGATTTTAAAATCTTATCAGAAAAAAGATCGGTCTGCTCTTCCAAGTCAATGAATAAAGCCAAAATTTGTTATGACACAAGTTATGAAAAATGCAACCGACGATGACTGGAAAGTATTTCGAAGGTGTCAATTTGACAGAGGTGTACTCGAGGGACTGTAGTTTATACAAATATTTTCCGTAGCAGGCACAATAAAGTTAATAAAGCGGGGGTTTTTAGATCTATTATCTGTGATTATCTCGCTTATTGTTCGTCAGAGATGACTGTGGCATTCTCGTTCCTTTTTTCCCGCTGTCCGTGTATTTGATTGTGGTGTCAAGTGGAGAGGCTTCGATTGTGATTCGCCATGTATTGCGCAAAGAAAGCACAAAGGCTCTTGATCGATTTTTTTGACATGAATGGTGGGTGGATTTTTATAAGGTAAAGGCGTCTTAAGCGACCTTCTGGTTTTATCTTTAACAGTAGTCAGAAAAAGTTTTGATACAAATTGTATTCTCTTAAAAGTGGGTTGAAATATATCGAACATTATGAATCTATAAATTATCAAGAAAATCATTCAATTTAGCTTAATAAGACATTACTGATATGCAAAGGTAAACACTGAATAACACAAAACACTGAACAAAAGAAAACATGAATCAATATTTAATTTAAAGTATTGACCATCTGAATGCATAATTTTATCCATCTTTCCTACAGTTTATTTTTATAGACATGTTGGTCGAGAAAGATATTCCATCAAGAACTGTTTGGATATGTAGAAGGAAGCATTGTCAACCTTCGGTTTGGATGAACTTGATAAGACATAGAGAGGTAGTAATTGATAAATGGTGGATCGTGAATATGTTTTAGACAGATTATAAATTAACAGTTCAGTAATTGATTTGGACAATGACTCGGAAAGTGAAAGTGACTAAAGGGAACTCTCAGGATATGTGATATTACGGTGCAATTATGGAAATTCCTGAGACAGAGAGATTTTGTTAAAATATCACACTATTTTTATAAAAAACGTGAATAAATATATAATTTAAAGTATTGACCATCGAAAACCTTTTTTTCCATCTTTCCCGCAGTTTATTTTTATCACTCTGAAATAAGTAGTCAAATCGTCTTTCATTGTTGTCAATTTTTTTTGCCTTTACATTATGGTTTTCAAATAAGTAGAAATCTTGAGAATTCTTCCACTTGACAATGATATTGTTTCAACGATGCCTATATACATATTATATATATATATATATATATATATATATATATATAATAACATGATTTACTAAATAAGATCAAAAGTCAAAGAACTATGCTGGTTAGTTGGAAGGTACTCCCAAGCTGACTGAAAATCAAAGAGATTGATTGATCAGTCTATTATAAGTTGTATCAACAATAAAACATCAGGCCAACTGTTGATCCAACGATACTAAAGTTCTTTGGTTAATTGCGAATGTCTGTCGTTATGAAAACAATGAAGAATCATATGATGACCTCGAAATCAAATGGATTTACGAGATTATCTAACATTTCGGCTTAAAACGTGAAATAAAGTTACTAAATTACAGCAAAATATAATCAATATATCTACTGGACAACACGCACAAAATCAGAGAATTGAAGATAATCAAGCCGCAGAAATTTATCTAGTATAACATACGAGTGTTTAATATTAACTGTGGCTACAGTAGCCCAATTTTATTTTAGTAATAAATTAAATTTGTAAATTAAGATTGTACTGAGAGAGATGTAAGATGTAAATAAAAAAATACCAAAATGACTAATTATTAAGGCTTTAACTTAGAAATAATCATTAAAATATCATGCTAATCGTAACCGAATCTCACATTATATAGACATATATATATATTTAGTTCATTCAACTTTTGGTGATAACACTAAGATTTAAAATTTAAAGGGAATCTTAATATTTTATTACCACAATATTCTAGATTATTTTTCTACTACCATTATACATTTTCATTGATGTAATAAGTTTGAAAGGTTTATATATTTTACAATATACCAATTGCAATTATTATTTCAGGCTTATTTAAACTACTAAACGCACGTTCATATTTTATGGTACTTATTCATTTTAACATCGTTCTGTTATCATTTAAACAAACTAATTAGAGTGTCTGCTATTTCATTCAATTTCAATTTACGGTCATTTAAAATTAATTTGTGGAATTTTTTAATGTTTTCGTCGGCAACAACCTCTTTTGGTGTTTTTTTCGCGTCCACTGCGTTCACCGTCTTCGGTACTCATTTCACCACGTCTAAATTTAGCATACCAATCCTTGATGGTTGATTTTCCTGGGGCAGTATCTGTAAACTCGGCATCAAGCCAAATTTTGGCTTCAACTGTATTTTTTCCCTTCAAAAAGTAATATATTACCAACACGCGAAATTCCTTTTTATCCATTTATTCACAAACTAATGATCCGACAGCTGTCAAATGTATACACGTATCTTTTGGAGGTTGGGGCTAACTAAAAAACATATGGATTTAATTCTAATAGCGCCATCTATGTGTCAGGTCGGGGACTTTTCAGTTGACCTGTTAATATTAATTTCCAAATATTTATGGTGATCACTATTTCTAAAATGTCACCGGGCGTTAACAATACATAACTCCTCAATACTTTGTTCTAAAAACAGTCGAATTAGATCCAGATTGCTCTTCCTTAAACAACACCATATCTGAATGTCATACCTCTATAATCCGGCTGAAGGATTTTCAATGGGATATGTTTTTCTCAATCGCTGTTTTAGTTATTTACTTGATATAGATAGCTATATTACGTTTTGGTTGAACTTTGTATCAATTATTTTAATTATTAACTGTATAGATGTTTTGAAAAATCAATAGTGAATTTAATGATTGTTAATACATCCTTATACTGTACATTTTTAAATTGTAATGTTTATAGCACAAAGTTTTTAGTGTTTGTTTATTTATAGCTCTGAAGTTGTTAGAGTTTTGAACATATTTTGACATAATGTCCAGAAGTATAGTAATTTAGACGTAGCAATACTTGATGATTATTGAAACTGAATTAAAATTTGAGTAAATTAAATGCAATACAGAAATGTTTAGTGAGTGTTAGTTCTTGAGACAAGTTGTTTTAATATACATACATTTATTATTTTTATTAATGTTACAATTAAAATACATTTCTGATCTTATACTAAGATTACGATGTATATTGAAACAAGTTATTAGTAACATATCGTTTTTAAATTATTCCCTCTATTCTATGAGACAAACGTAATTAACTTAACAAATTGTAGTTTTAGATCTCTAGTTTAACAGAAAATATATTAAGCTGAGTTAATATTTGGCATCGAAAACATGTCTAATTTATATTATTATTTTACTCGGTTCTTTTATAATAGTAATTAATGTAATTAACTATAATAAAGTAAATAATTTATTAGAGTATGTTCTACTTAAGCAGTGGTCGAAATTCGAAATCACTAGTATATGGCAACCCTCGTATTTAAGAAGTTGATTTCTGGATACAATTTGGCTATTTCGAACATATAATAGAACAAAACTGTTAAAACCGTTCATCGAACACTATTGTGTTGACTGTCCGCTTGTTACAATTTTCGAATTTAATACGTTGTTGACGTCCGAGTGCCAGAGGACACGGGCTGATCTGATTTCGCTTTGGAGAAGAGGAGGCCCTTGCCTCCGCTTTCTGACGAGATTAAAAGGGTTTCGTGAAGTCAGGACGAATTAAAAACATTTTTAAAAGGGCCACGGGAAATGTCGCTCGCTGCCCGGGCATAAAAGTTAAGCCTGGAAACGGACGTGACACGATAAGTAGACAGTTATTTTATCGGGGCGGGGGGGTTTTTATTAAGAAATGGGTTTCCGGTTGGCCACAATAAGAGAGGGCGCATTCAGCCGTCATCGGCGAGGGCAAAAAGCCTAATATATGACGCCCATATTTCACGGAGCTACCCCTACAACAATCGCTATGGTAATTTGTACGTCTTTCTCAGTCGATGGCAATTACGACTTTTTTTTATGTATTAAGAGGTTCCGTTATAGAAAATTATCCTTTTTTTCCGTTTGAAATGATCCATATTAATAATTTTTTAACTGTAATTAGCCTCTATAAAATAAAAGTAATGAATATATTAGTTTTATTTAGTGTTGGGAACTATCGACTAAAATATACTATTTTTGGTTCGACTTGATTTTACTACTTTTTACCAGTGATTGTTTCAGTTCACTGTTCTGAGTCGCTATTTTCCGTCCGACTGATTTTGTTACTATTTACTATCGACTGCTTCAGTCGTGTACTTCTAGTTACTATTTTTGGTTCTATTAGTTTCATTCGACTGATTTTTAACGTTCTGGTTCTGTCGTCCTAGCCGCAACCTTGACCAAAATGTACCCAATTTATGCTTACATAGATTTATATGTAATATATATAGTTTTATGATTTTTTTTTGGTAGTTTGCTTGTAAATAACAATACATTGTATATTAATACAGCAGTATTTTGGAATGATATTTTTCAAGTTGCTTTCAAGTTACATTAAATAGGATAAAAAGATTAAAATTGTGAATGATAAATAGTAAAATACTTTTGACTGTTTTTATGGTAATAATAGGTTATATTTTGATTACTCTCTCGATTTTCGTTAAAAATATTTCCGTTCAATAATAAATAAAGCATTTACTTTATTTAAAAAAGCTCTAGTAGTTATTGAGCGATCATTTTTAATTATGCCATGAATTAGTTTTTTCTACACACAATTCTCAATATTTTGTGGTATTTATAGCTATTGAACATCTTTAGTTTTTAGGTTTTCTTAAAGTTCTATTGTATTGTCTATACTTATTATAGTATACTATTTATAGTAATTTACGTATTAAAATATTATAAAACATTTGTGGGGTATTATTCCATTCCGTAGAAAATTCCATTCCTTTTTTCAGATCCACACAACATCAAATAAAAAAGTAATTCTTCTTCGTTTAGAATGAAATTATTAATTACATGTTAATAGTATTCAGTAATTATTTTTATCCTTTTCTTTTTTAAAGTTAGTACGTCATGGAATATGTACATCTCCGTGTCGCTTATACTACCGTTGGAAAATATAAGCACGTATAAAATTAATTAGCCAAGCATTTACCTCCGTCCTTTCCTCTCTCACAATTTATACAGGAAAGAAAAAAACGAATTGAAGAAAAAAAATAGTCGAATGGTGCATTTAACTGAAAGTAGTTATTATATTCAGTCGCTAGTTTTTGACTATCGACTGTTTCGACTCTTTTCAGTCGATAGTTCAACGCTAGTTTTATTGAAGTACAATTTTCTTCTTTCAATGAGTTCTCTGAAGACGAAATTAATAAAATTGATTTTTATACAATATAAGTAATGAAATAGGAAAGGGTTTAAATAAAAAAAACATTAATTACTTTCAAAACTGTTTTACTGTTACAATAAGATTTAAAGGATTATACCTTTTGATTAATTTTGTCGAATACAATATGGCAATTACTGCCAATTGCATTGTTACTTCACGCTTATTTATACTGCTAAACCTACATTCACATTTTATGGCACCTATTCATTTTGACAATATTGGAAAATGACATGAAATTGACAAATTTGGAATGATTTCCGCTATCATTTTAACAAGCTAATGAAATAATAAATCTGTAAAGGTAACGTGTAACTTTCAATTCAAACCTACCCTTGCTTACTATATTTCTAAACGTTATTATAATAATAATAATTTATTTTAACTAATTTAAAAAAATCGCCAAGAATAATAAAAAACGTAATTTTAATAAAAATCATGAAATATTCATTCTGAATGTGAGGTTGTTCAGGCAGAGCCAGTTTTAATGTCTTAGATGTTGTTTGTAGAGTAGTAGGTTAGGTACTGATAATACTGTTTATGCATATTTTTCATATAATACCTTTCTTCATTACGTGATTGTTTAGAAGCTTAATTTATGATTCACATATCTGTGTTTCTGGATTTTTGGTTATAGAAAATTGTCTTTTTCCTCTAAAATTAATCCATATTAATTTTTTAAATCGAAGTTGGACGTCATAAAATAAAGGTAATTAAGATATTATTGTTATTATGAATAAAACTCTATTCTTTCGACGATTAACTTGAGAAAAAAATGTATACATTTATTATTTGAACAATATGTATGTAACAATATAAGTTGTAAAATGGGGAATGGTATAGAATCCAAAAAGGTTTATAAAGATTTTGAAAAGTTTATGTCTTCTCATTAATTTTATTGGATACAATATGCCAATTACAATTGTTACTTCGTTGTTTATTTAAACTACTGAATGCCATAATATATTGTATGGCCCTTATTCACATTGAAAATTCCGTTCATTTTAACATTCTCAACATCATTTTAACAAACCAATTAAATAATAAAGATATAAAGGCAACCTAAAACTTTGAATTCAAACTTACCCTTGCTCATTGTAATTCTAAACGTTAATATAAAACTAATTTACTTTAGCTAATTTATAAAATCCTCAAGAAGAATAAAAATATATAATTTTAATTGAAATCATGGAGGTGTGCGAGCATGAGATTCCTGAATGAGGAGTGAGATTCCTGGATGTTACTTTCTTCAGGCTCAAATTAAGGGTATTTATAGTATATGTTCATTAAAATATGCCCAAAACCTTTCTGTGAGTGTTTAGAAGCCTAATATATGACGCCCATATTTCATGGTCTTTCCCAGTCAATAGCCATTACGATTTTTTTATGCATTAAGAGGTTCCGTTATAGACAATTATCCTTTTCGTAATTAGCCCTCATAATATAAAGGTAATGAATAAATTATTATTATTATTATTGGGTATATGGTAGAACTTTTTTCGTTCAACGTTTTCATTGAGAACAAAATTAATAAAATCAATATTTAAATAATGCTTACGTAACAATAGTTATAAAATGTGACAGGGTTTAGAATAAAAAAAGTGTTAATTTACTTGCAAAACTGTTTCATTGTTACAGTAAGTTTGAAAGGTTAATTTTATCGGATACAATATCCCAATTGCTTATTGTTGCTAATACGATCAGGAATCGTGAGAACAAACCCAAAGACATCTTCCTACGCAATAGTGTTCGGTTATTCGTTACAAGAAGAATACACCATTGGGTAGAAACTAGAATAGGAAGCTCTTCTCATAGCCACTTATTTAGATGTTTATATCATCGCTTGGCTGGCACACAGTTTTGACATGCTGAAGCAGCAGGAAAATCGATCGATGATTGGATCGCTGCCAAACCAGCATTACTGTGTCGACGCAGTAACGCGAAAATAGAAAAGAAGGTAGAAAATGACAAAAAATATTATTATTAATATATATTGTAAATAAATGCCATTTTAAAATTAATTGTGATAAGAATACATACAAGCACTTAATATTAACAGTTGTGGAGTGTAGTGGAGTAACAACGTGGAGTAAAAGTCCCGCTACCATTGATGCAATTTCCGCCGAGTCGCAATAATGGAACGATTAATTTCAATAAATATTGTCACTATTTCTGCTCGCTCTTGTGACGTATGTTTATCCGTAATAAAATTTGGATGTCTACACAACATAGTGGTTAAAGCGAAACCAAGCTAAACATCACATAACCAAGATGACGCGCCATCAAAATGGTAGCGGGACTTTTGCCCTACCTTATTCAGCTACCTTCCAGTAAGACAGACAATACACCTCATTGCTTCGTCAACGCAACGGATTTTTCCTTCTCATCTTACCCTAGTTAAAAAGAGAGATCTATAAAATATGATTGGTACTGGTCGATCTTGTCAAATGTTTACAACATTATTTAAACCGTTCATAATAATGAGGGGTTATAAACCGACAAACGTTGTAAAACAAAAGATAAATTTGATGCGGCAACATTGTGACATTCTGACGTCATACATTTTGATACGTGCATTGGCTGTTTTATTGGATAAATTATTATTAATCTCGATAATACTATTCGTACAGTAATCTAGTGATTATTAGAATAATTTTCTAATATTGTACCAAGTTTAGTGGCTTGTATATCTTGTATACTTTCTCCCATTATAAATACCATGAAAGTTAGTTTATTATTAGTTTTTGTATATAAGAAATGATAAAGCATTAGTTTTTAAATCTCGTCATATTGCAACAAGCAAATATTTTTGTGAATCCAGAAAGAATCAGGCATTACTTCTTGGGCTGAATAATATAATTATTCCCTATCTAATTTTACCCTTTATTCTAACAAAAACGTCCGGTATTACCTAGCTAATTTACTGCTGAGATTAGGACATTCATTATCGGATTTAGTGTTCTTGCCTATGGATAATCACAACCACAAGCAATCATAAATATAAACTTTCATTCATTCTGAGGTGGGATTCAAATCTTCACTATATCAGCAGTAGAAAGGTTACCCTGTCATCTTGAATATCAGTGAATTTTGACGTAAAATTATTTTAAAATATTTATATAATTTTTGAATCAATTCGTGCAATACTTCCTGTCCCTATATAATATTTTCACGAAATAAAAGAAAGTTATAACATATTTCCAGACACAATTTCAACGTTAACGTTTCCGGATTTAAACTCGTCAAGAAAGGAAACCGTAATAGACTTTCGGTAATAACAAAAAAATTATATAGAAAAGAAATGAGGGTAAAAAATGGGTATCTTCATCCCCGTAACTGATACAGCGCAGGCTGCGAATAAATAATCCGAATTTATATCGCACATCCGGGTGGGTCCGACCGAAAATATAAAGACGCGTAAAATTCGCTGACGTCTCCATGATTACGTGAAATATGTGGGAGTCGCCGGGACTGGTTCCCCGGGTCCCTTTTTCTTTCGCTTAGAATGGTGCGGTCGTACGCCTTTATTTGTAACAATTCGAGGGATAAGTACCTAATTATTTGCTCATTGGCATGTCCGGTATTGTTATTTTTATTGTACATGTTGATTGTGGTTATAATGAAGAGACCAGTATACGATTAAAACTCTACCCCTAAAGTTTTTTCAACATATTTCAATTTTCAGTTTGTGTTTTTGTTTAATTTTTATAAATCATTTACCAAACATATATATTTTTGATCATACATTAATGTTTGTCGGGTTGCTTACCGATTATCTTTGATTTTTACATCAGAATTATCAGAAACATATGCAGTTTGTGCTTGAACATAATTAGTATTGGGTATATCTTACTTGATATTCTCTGTTACTAGGTTAGCATTAGCGTTAGGAGCTATCGACTGAAAACAGTCGAAACAGTCGATAATCGCAAAACAGTCCAAACAGTCGATAGTCAAAAAACTATCGAATGAAAATAGTAATGCACGGTTCGAATGTTTTTTCAATTCGTGATGTCAGACGAAGATGTACGAATATTTTCCTGTATACACTGTGAGAGAGGAAAGGACGGATATAATTACTTGGGTGGTTAATTTTATATATGATTATATTTTCCAACGCTAGTATAAGAGAGACAGAGATGTATAAATTCCTTCACGAACTAACTTTAAAAAAGAGAAGGATTAAAAAAAATTACTGAATACTATTATAATTTTAATACATAACATGCAATTTATAATTTAATTTTAAACGAAGTAGAATTACTTTTATATTTCAATGTTCTGTGGATCTGGAAAAATAATGGAATTTTTCTATGGAATGCAATAATACCCCACAAACGATTTATTGTATTTTAATGTGTTAATTGCTATTTGTAAATAATATTCTGTAATAAATATAGACAATACAATAGAACTAAAAACAAAACCTAGAAACTAAAGATCTACAGTAATCATAAATACTATATAAAAATTATATGGTTACATATACCTAATCATTGAAAATAAAACTAATCCATGACATAATTAAAAAAGATCTGAATGAAATGACATAAATGCCTTATTTATTATGGAACGGAAATATTTTTTAACAAAAATCGACATATCGAAATATTACCTATTATTGCCATAAAAGCAGTCAAAATATTTTACTATTTATCATTCCCAATTATAATCTTTTTACCTTTATACTTATCTTTTATTACATATAAATCTATGTAAGCATAAATTGGGTACATTTTTGTCGAGGTCGCGGTTAGGACGACAGAGCCGCTAAAAATCAGTCGTATGAAACAAGTAGAACCAAAAATAGTAACTAAAAATACGATTGAAACAGTCGATAGTAAATACTGACATCAAATCAGTCGGACTGAAAATAGCGTACGATTTTTCAACAAAAGAAGACATAATGTTGTTGGAATACTAATCGTTCTGTAATTATTCAATTAAATAATTTCAAGCAAATTTGTTTCAATACCTATGACTATGTACAATGCTACGTCCAAGGCACTAACTTCTCCAAATTTTGTAAAATATACAAGAGTAGTCTATAAAGTTTGAAGTTTGTTCTATAAAAAAATTGTGGGGTATAAGTACCGTTAGCAGACACTTATGTGGTTTATGTTATCAAAAATGATTATCACCTACAAATGTTAATGAGATGCAACTACGATCGAAAAAATCAAGAATTGTCCTTAATGCTTGGAGATTCTCCTAAATCAAAGCTCACTTATAATATACCTATCAGGCTCTGCTTTCGAGTATGTTAATTTGTTTCATGTAATACTTTCAATGTTACGAGATTAACTTGTGAAGTAAAATTGTACTAAGCATATCTAGTGGAAGACGTAACTAATAAAAAAATGGACCTATTCGCTGTGTCTTCTACACAAAATTTCGATTTCTTCGCAGAAGCTGGTGATTTTCGTTCCCCTTTCATTCGATAGACAGTTCCGACTCATTGTGATCTGCGAATCATAATTTGTCAACTGTACACTGATTGTTACATCTTAAAACCAATATGAAGCATTTGATACAGAAATAATAAGAATTTTGTTAAAACTACGGTGGTATAATGTTGATCATTAAACACATGACAAAAGGTTCAATTTATAAAAGCCATTACCCAAAGAACTATAGAAACGACGAAACTTTGTTTTTGAGCGCGACCAGTAAATCACTTTAACACCCATTCCCCCGTATAAATGCTGAATAAAAGTGTAATAATTCATGCCGTAAATCATTTTAATCCGGGCCAGAAAAACCGCATATCCAAAACTATTTCTAATATATTTTTGTTCAAATTTTACCTTGGTCCGAGGTAATCCTGAAAGTGTAATATTTACGAGCCGGGACAAAAGCTGGCTGAAGATGAGACAGTGGTCCGAATTGAAAATTATCTAAAAATATACTTATATGGGTTATTATCTGATATCAGTGGGCTAATGAGATATTATTGGGTACTTAGTTAATTAATGAGAAATAAATATAAAATCTAATATCTAACATAATAAGTAATAGTCTCTATAGAAAAAATATTTTCTTGCCTCAAGATAAAAAGAAAACATATTACTAGGTGGACCGAAGTAATTACTGTTTTTTTTTTGGAAAAAGAACTGCAGGATTTTCAAGAAAATAGAAAAATGTATTTATTCAAAGTATTGGCCATTTCATTTTGTACATCTTGCTCATGTTTCAGACTCATTTAACGGGTTCCCGATTCCTCAGCTAAATACCCTGGAATACATATCGATGGTAGGTTAAATTGGAAACATCATATTAGAGAAAATGTAGATCAGATTAGATTCAAAGTCAAGCAACTGTGCAGGTTAGTCGGAAGATACTTTCAATTTGACCTAAAATCAAAGAGATTGGTTTATCAGTCAATCATAAAGCCAATTTGGACCTATGAGGTGCAAATATACTTTGCACTAAAAAATCAAACCAACTAGTAATCCAACGCACACAAAACAAAGTTCTACGATTAATTACCAATGCTTATCGTTACGTAACTAGCAACTGCAAACATATATTTGCAGTCAGCTTGGTTTGATAAAAATAACTTTAACCAATTATAAAATATTGATTTTGATTGAATAATTTTATATAGTTTAAAATATCAATACGTATACTTTTAAATTAAATCTAAACTAACAACAAATCAATTATTCTTTGCTATACATAATTTTCTTAAATGGTTCTTTAGTTGGGCTGTGCTTTTGCGAGTATATCTAAATAATTCTCACTAGATGCATTTCCACTGATTCTCGTTTTGGTAAATATTGATTCAGTTGTGTTTCAGATCAAAGTTACGATCGAGCATATATATAACTGACAAGTAAAATTGGAGGAACTTTCAATTTACCTTGAACATTTGATGGTTAAAGATAGTTTACTTTCCAACTCTTTTCAAGGCCACTTAGAGAACACATACATCTTTGGGTTTTGAAGATGATTCGTTTTATAGTTCAGAATTCGATAGACTCTGTCTGTTACCGCTACCAAATTGTGATATTAAAATTACTTTATATATTACTTGCCTTCAAAATATAAATTCTTGGAAAAGAACAAACTACAATTCTTGGTCTCAAAGTTTTCGATATAAACAACACGCTAATATCAGGTCCTGGATTTGACAAATCTCTAATCTTTGACTCTCTGATTTTTCTCCTTATTTTATATAAATATCTTTTGACAGAAAAATTATATGCAATTTCAACCGGATCACTGACAGAATAGTATTTAGTCAGTGGTCATAATATTGAGTTTATTGACGGCTCAATTACTTTGGTTAAATATTCCAAAGCAAAGTTGAAACGCCCCAACAACAATAAATTGGTGGTTTTCTTTAAACTATATCTAATAGCCATTGTATATAAGTTAATGAAAATACAAAAAGAATCAACAAAAGTCAATAAACGGGCCAGTTTACTTCGTGTAACGAGATGTTGACAGATACAAACATGACCTGAAGAAGGCACATCAGATTCTACCGAAACGCTGTGTTAAGACTACAGTTTCTCCTGAGAATCCATCGCGTTTGAAAAATTGGAATAAATATATGTAATAATAACAATTTTTTTTTATATTATATTATTGTTGCAGACCACTGTACCGGCTACGGAAACCATAACTCAACTCACCGTGAATATTTACTTAACGCCCAGACCGGCTACTGTGCACTGACCAATCCGTATTTACACGCTTTTGTTTGAGGTTGTGTCTTTCGAGATATCTCTCCGCGTTGCTTCTGTTTTTGTTTTTCTCTCTTCTTTTTTGTCCCGCCGAAAGGGGACCACTGACTCGGTCATTCTGTCTGGGCCTAAAATTGATTCTTAGAATTAATTGGAAAATAACCAATAATAATAGTGTCAAGTGTTTCCATAGTAGTTGTGTTTTATTCAAGAAGAATTTAAAAATAATAATAATTCGAATAATTTGTGTTTATAGTATTCAATTTGCCACTGACTTTATTCTTAAATGTTATTGTGAGAATATATATACTATTTGAAAAAGTGAGTATTGAATATATTAAATTCAATGTGATCATAACATATAAAAAGTTAATAGTCTTTTATTTATATAATATTAATTTGTATTATTATTTTTCCTTATCCTAAAAGTCCGAGGAAGCTAAATAGCTGAATAGGACGTTTATGGAGTTAGTCCTTCGTTAAATTTTACATAAATGATGGCTAACATTATTATGTTATATAAATAATATTCCCTGTTTACAATTTGTTGCTGGAGAAAATAGTTTATAATGAACAAACCCATGATATCTGTGCCTTAGTATTGTTGTTCTATTTTTAAAAATCTGCTTATGACTGCAGAAAAGTAGCAGTCAACAGGATCTATACAAGGACTAGACATGGATGATGCATCTTAATAGTTCTGTCAAATCTGTCTGTTAAATCTGTTCATGTCAATTTTACGTTGCAGCGAAATGACAAAAACATATTTATATCACTTTAGGGATTCCCGATTCCGCAAGTAGAATCAGCGATATATCTCCTATCATCGCCCATTTCGATGGTAGGTTAAATTTAGAAAATCGTGTTAGGCAAAAAGCAAAGCAGATCAGCGTTAAAATCAAATAACTGTACTAGTTATGGGTCTTAGTATTATATGGGTCTTACAAATGCCCAATTCTGATTAAAAGCTATATCACGTATAGTCAGAATCGCAATGTCTTTCTGATATTTTAAATTAATCTTGGTTTGCAGGTTGCTGCATCAATACCAGTTCTTTTTCTCAGAAATCACCTATAGGCTGTTCAAAGTTATTTTGTACACACGTCATTTAAATTTGTGACATCAAAACATCTCAATATTGCCGCATCAAGTCTTAATTTTAGTTTAGTTTGGCTTTAACATACAACAATATTCTAATATAAATAAAATAATTGAACAAAAATGTTATCATATATAATTTGTTCTAACATTATAGTACATTTAAAAACTACATTTAATTATACAGCCACAATAACGTCTTATAACTATTGCTTTCAAGAATTTTGCATACCTCTGACAACCAGACGACTTTAACGGGCTCATTCGTTTACGTGTTTGAACTAATCAGGCAGCAATGTGTCTCTTTTTAACTAGAAAAAAATGAGAAGGAATATATTGTCTGATTCTGAAACGAATTTACAAATTGCGGCAGGCTATACATTAAACATCTTGATGACGTATGTACAAAAAGACTTTGAGTAAACTCTATGTGCATATTTTAATGTAAGTTATTTTTAACATTGATAATTTTATGTTTCTGTATTATGAATTGCTCTATAACTATCTAGCAATAATTAAATACAACTATTATCATTCATATATCCATGTTTTAAATTAACACTTTCATTACGATGCTATTGTTTGAACAAATCTGACGATATGGGACCTCTTCAAGGGATTACCAACATGATATTAAGCCACCGAGCAAATATAACGAAATGTAGTCGTTTCGTAAGGCGAACTATAAAAAGTTAATAACCAGAAATTCCCCCGTCAAGTGTTTAGTTAAGCCAGAAGTGCTTTTGATGGACCACAAACCCAAGGGTCCTACAACACACGCTGCGATCATTATTGCGCAGGAAGTTTTCTGCGGTTTGGAACGTCGCCATTGAACGGCGATATCCGTAAAGGGTTCTTTGTTTTATCTTTTATTTATGTCGTGTCGTTGTACAAATTTCAAATTTTAAATAATTTAATTTTTGCTGTATAGAAATTTTTCAATGTGGAGTTTTAAACATTTTTATTTTACTTCCCTCCACTCCATCAGTCACACCTAGACTAAGCACAACCTTTTCCGAAGAGCCAAGACTGTTTGTGTTCGTTGTTCTGTCAGGTCAGCTTACAGTTGCAGTGACATTAACAGGTAAATTGAAAACCATTGCCTGCCATTGTAAAACACATTGTGTGGCAAAATTAGTTTTTTTTATTCAACATAATTCCCTTCAAGAGTGATACACTGATTATATAGCGATTTTTACTTCAACTGTGTTTTTCCCTTCAAAAAGCAATATTTTATCAACTCGCGAAATTCCTTTTTATCCATTTTTTCACAATGACAAAAGTTGCTTCACTCAAAATGCTATAATTCACAAACTAATGATCCGACAGCTGCCAAATATTTACACGTATCTTTTGAGACCTAGGAATTAGCACCATCCAAGTATCAGGCTTTAAACTTTTCAATTTACCTGTTATTAGTAACGACTGTACCAATCGCGAAAAAATTTAAGCATACTAATCATTTTCCTTTACAACTCGTAATAAAAATAAATTTTTAACTTTCAGATTCTACGATAAAGGACGGTTAGTTATGGTATTCATGTAATTGTTACAAAGACAGCTATAGTTTATTTATAGAGTCTGTGTAAAATCATGCCACTCGAACGTCACGACAAAACTTTAGCACAAATAAAATTCTACAATTAAGATTACTGATAATACTTTTAATTTTCATCTTAGTATATTCTCCTTCATTCTCCACAACTTCATTGAGTCCCCTCGGCAATTGTTCATATAGATTTTCAACATAATCTTGATATTCTTTTTAATCTTCTATTGTTTCCACTAATATTGGATAGCATATTCAGGTGTTTAACATTGTTAAATTGTTTACCATCTGAGAATCAGCACGTGCTAGCTTAACCCAGTGATTTTCAATAATATTCGAACAAGGAAAAAGTGGAGAGCTCTAGCCGCTTTAAAAGATGAATATTGTGTTCAACGAGTTTCTTAGTATGAAAAGCAGCATAATATTGCTGAAAAATATAATTCTGGCCGAAAATTTGTGTTCCATATTTGCCTAACTATTCGTCACCGTTCATCGCTCTTACGTAAATGCTCATGTGCCTGTATGTAATGGTTTTCTAAGTTTTAGTTTTTTTATATAACATCTTTATTAGATACATTTAGTACAACCTTAATTATAAATTAATTTATTCCTACATTTCATTTGTACTTGGATTAATTCAAAGCAAGAAGAGTCCGAGGAAATACATCAATACGTATTCCTCAATTCTGAAATTATAATTTATAGCTATAGTTTACACAAAAGGTATACACTTTATATAAGTTCGTATGATTTGGTTCGCTTCAACCTCTTGACATTCTACGCGCTGTCCAGCAGTTGTATTGCTTTCACGTTAGTATGATTTAATAATCTTTTTTCGTGCCATCAATTTCCAGGTCATCGTGCAGTTCTTCGTTGGTTACGTAGCGATAGGCATTGGTAATCAATCGAAGATCCTTGTTTTGATAGCGTTGGATGACTAGTTGATTTGAATTTTTAGTCCAACCTCATATTTGCACACCATAAATTCAAATTAGCTTTATAATTGTCTTATAAATCAACCTCTTTGATTTTAGATCAATTTGATTGAGATTGAGATGATTGATTTATTTGAGAGTATCTTGCGACTAACCAGTATAGTTTTTTAATTTTGGTTCTAATGTGTATCGCTTTTTGTCTAACATAATGTTTAAGTTTTAGTAACTCCAAATTCCAATAATACTAGGCTTAGATACTGAACGTTTGCAATTTGTCTTTGGAGATCTCCTGCTATGAACTGTAAGCTTCTGCAGGCTTTATTTCTAGAACTGCTATGCTTGTGTCAGGAATCCAATGTGTGCTTTTCAAAGAATGTTTCCTAATTCTAATATTTTATGACTGAACCCACTTTTAGTGATGTTACAGCTTGATTTACGATACTCTTTCTCGAACTCCTCTTAACCATGTCAAGGAATGCTTTAAATAACTGCCTACGAAACTATTGCCCACGTCGATATGTCTTCTTTGATTGATAAGTTTTTTGATAAGTAACACATTGAATTAATTCAAAAGAAAACATAATAATACCCGATCCAAACATTTATAACGTAAGATTGAATTTGTAGTCAAGATAATAGTGAAGTTTCTCTTGAAGTGATTTTTGAATTTTCCATTCAAATTTTGAGCAGAGTAAAATTTCTTTGCGAAGAACTTTACTTGTCTTTTTAATTCTATGAAGTCGATAGATAAAATTGTTTTCGGGTGTTTTGTGTTAATAAAATGACATTTTGGGAGTAGTTTCAAAAAGTTAATAAACATAATTTTTTATATTTGTATTTATTATATTATTATTAGTCGTTGGAGACTAACCTAGAATTTGTACATTCAATCGCAATCAATCTAGGTACCTATCAAGGAGGACCCATCGGACCTATCTTAGACTCTAGCGTAATAAATTTTATGTATTGATATTGCTGTTTTTCCAAGATTTTTAACACTTCGATATTGACAAAGGAATGGAGTTTCTTTTCATGTTTCTTTGCGATTATTTCGATTTTCTGAGTGACAATCGGTATGCGAAGGTTTCGGTTTAATTAATCAGTCCTGTTGTACCTGGTGCACCTACAGTACTTCTCATGACTTTGCTTAAAAAAACTTGTATTTATATTGCTTTTTGTAACATCCCCAAAACTGAATTCCGTATATCCATAGCTATGTTTCATAGTGCTAATTACCATCAATTAATTTTCACGATTTTTTTATGTTTTTATGTTTGAATGCCCTTATTGTCCTTAGTTTGTCCACTGTACTTATCACACATTACTTCCTTCAACTATCACTTACTCTAGTCTGATGACTTACAGTATAGTACTATATAATATTTATGACTAACTAACAACTAATACTTACAGTCGACGAAAAAAACAAAAATAGAATTAATAATTGGATCACTATTATGTCTGAATGATACAAAAACATAATAATCATCGATAGACAATACTTTAAATAAAATATATCAAACAGTATATCTTTAAAAAGTTACAAGAAAGAACTGAAAACCATTACGTCCCATAAAATCGTATCACATCGAAGAAGAACAGGAAATGGCCATTAATTTACGGCCTGTCGCTGTTTATCTATGCAAAACTAACTAACAACATCATCACGCCGTCGGATCCCCCTTCGTTCCATTAAAAATTCATCCATCAAAAATGTCAATCCCTCTTTCGTAAATTGAATTTCCTGCGAGAAAAGACAGAGCGTCGCTCGGATCGTCCAGGAGTCGAGTAGCATCGGTGGCCCGGAGAGCGGAAATAAATCGAAAAATGGCCCAAATTAATTTGTAGCATTATGAGGGCCACGTGCCGAAGATTTAGCCGAAGAGCGAGGGGGTAACGGTCACGGGGGATTGAAAATATATATTTTTTGTCATTTCCTGGTCTTATTGATCAGTTTATGATTATATTTTGAATTTTAAGTAACGTTAATGATTATTACCATTTTGTAATTTCGTTTATTATTTACAAATTCATATTTTTTAAATAACGTTCTTCCAGCACCCACAAAGTTATTTGCTCTTGCTTGCATTTGCTGAAAATTGTTCTTTTTGGAAGGCAATGAGTCACGAGCAATTTGTGCAATATATTTTTTTATATATTTTAAAGTCTCCTCTTACCAACGAGGGTTTATCTGGACTGGACCTACTGTTTAACGCGGCCTTCAAACCACTGTCCTCGGCATTAAGCCTATCGACTGGCAAGTGACCAACTTAGAAATTATCCCAGAAAACATTATGTTTTTTCCAGCCTGGTTATTGGTGTGACTGGGATCATTTTCCTTGCCGGATTTTTGCACTTTCGCCTAAGGACAATCACAAATGTTAAACAATCACAAACATAAATTTACCACTATGTGGGGCAGGATTCAAACCCGCGACTATCGCAATAGTAGGAGGGCCGTCCTGTT
This sequence comes from Rhynchophorus ferrugineus, assembly GCF_030347505.1. Classification (NCBI taxonomy): domain Eukaryota; kingdom Metazoa; phylum Arthropoda; class Insecta; order Coleoptera; family Curculionidae; genus Rhynchophorus; species Rhynchophorus ferrugineus. Next base: position 38,358,945 of record NW_027472585.1, on the reverse strand, counting down.
GCCTTTACCACTGCGCCAACCAAGCCCGCTATACAATATTGAATGTGGTGGTTTCCATATACCTAAGAGTTTTTCAATCTCTTCATAAGCAAAATCGTTCTATTGTAATATCAGTATCTCATCATTGATATGATCCATTTAAAGGTTGTTATTTTAATATCTTTTTCTGTTGAGATTAGTTTATAACTGATAATTAATTTCATGTTACTAATGGGATAAACACAGACATTCTACACTATGACTTCTCCTATCAATTATTTCATATAGTTTAGAATTCCGATGAAGATGCGTTTGCTTATTCGGTTTATTGAATAATCATTAAAGCCCTATGTAATAAGTCTAATAACACACAAATAATATTATTGACACTCCTATATCCATATATAAAATGGGCACTTCCACTGTTTGTACATCGAGGAATATCATCTAACCTTAGTGGCGATACTTGTCAATTACGTTCTAGACATTTCTGTACCTCATAGTTTGCTGTTATTTAGAAACAGGAGTTTATCAATCTAAAGAATTATTATAGTAAGACAAAACTACAATATTCAATTATATTAATATTACAATATTATTATTTGAATTAATATCTAATTGAATGTACAATATTTAGTTAAGAGTAAAATTCAGCAATTTCGAAAACTTATTTTATTATATCTCCCTTACTTCAACAATATATATACTATAGTGATACCATTTCAATATTCCTATATATTCTCCTTTTTGCCAATGAGGGTTTTTTACAATTATTTATAATATTTTTTTTAATATTGCTTATACGAAGAACAATGGACCATATTGCTTTTGGCTGACAGATATCATACTGGCTTTTATTGGCGTTCTTATTTACAATATATGTAATATGTTCCCCATATGCTTCATATGTTATGCAATCAATGTCCACCAAATAGACTTCTCTACAAATTAAAACAAACTTTGTTGGGTGTTAGTAGTATTTAGAAACAATATTGTCTTGAAAATATGGTGGTAATATAAGAGGTGCTTTAAGTATTTCCGTGTAAATTTTTTCATATTTTACCACATTTACTTTGATCTTCCAAACTAATTCGCATTAATCATAATCGTGCATTCGTTATTCGTCTTAACGTGATTTCCTTTGGTTTAAAATTCGAATTCTTCTTCCTTAATTCCTTCCTTCAAGCTTCAGCCTTAATTTCAAAACCACTCTCTAAAATATCTTGCACAAGAAATAAACCACTACAATGTTAAATTTATTGAATTAAAGAATATTTTTCAAACAATACATGCGTCAAAAGGATTAACAATATTTATGCTAATACGAATTAACTGGTAATTCAAAATTTAACACGAAAGATTTAACAACAATAAATAACTGAAGAAAACAAAAGAAAAATCAATAAAACATTAAAAAAGCTGAAGGGGTTCAAAACCAAAAGGAACAAAATATTCCTTGGTATAGAGTTGTTTCAAGAATGGAAATTCTGCCAAACTGAGGCTACAAAAGACCTGAGGTGCATTTTTAAGGTCACTTATTATAAACAATGACACTTATTGTGCTAGGTGCAGTGGTAAAGACGTCAGGACGGTCCTCTTGCTGTTGGGATAGTCGCGATTTTGAATCATGTTGGGACATGGTCTTAAATTTATGGTTAAGATTGTTTTATATTTGTTATTATCCTTAGGCAAGAGTGCAAAATCCAACATGGAAAATGATTCTTTACGAGAGTAACTAGGTTGAAAACCAAATGAGAAAATTTCAATCAGAGAAGTTAAACAAATAATAATGACATCGAGATAGAGAGACATAGGAAATCACGTGTTAAAGTTATTTTCTAGGTATCATACAATAGTAATCATAAGAAGTTGCTGATGACACTGGTATACTTGTTATTGTAGACAATAGCGAATAAGCAACCAGAAATCTGGAACAGTCAAGTAAATATAAATCAGTGCATAATGAATTTACCGAGAACCAAAGTGTTACCTTGGGATGAATCTTTAGAATAATAAAAAAGAAAAGAGAAACTTGAATTAACATACAAAAAAGTATTTGTTATTTGGAAGCAAATCTAAATTATTTGTACATAATAAGATACTGCTGTACAAACAAATAGTAACACCTATATGGACTTCAGTTATGAAGATGTTTTGTGAGAACTAATATCAACTCACTACAAATATTTCAGAACAAAGTTCCGCCGATACCATAGGAACTATTTTTTTACACTGTTACGGAAATTAAGAGATTAGCAATAAGACATGAGGAAAGACACCATTTCGAAAGAAAAAGAAAAAATTTCGTGTAAGCACTAACAACTAAATGGTAAAAACTCTAGTGCTATTAACCTTTATTTAATAGATACAAGTAATTATTATCCAATGGACAGAATGTTGAGCCAGATTGTTATTGACTGTTATTTTTAATAATAAAAAATTAATTAAAAATCTAATATAAATAAACTGACGCCACTGACATTTCATATTATATTTAGGCATCAATTTATCAATAATACCAACGAAATGAAACACATTCATTAATTAATATCTCCCTATTCAACGCAACATTTTGTTATATATATTCTCCCGTGACCATTTTTATTTCAATTAACGTTGATCGTCCGGGTTTTTGAGCTTTTGCGGTTCAAGTTTTAATTCGTAATATCGGTTTCCGATACGTACACCAATAAAATATCAATTTTGTTTTAAACTGCCCTGTTTGCATAATAAATTTTCAACTTATTTCGTTCGCATGTTTGTGTACTCGATCGGCTTTATATTTCCGATAAATAAATGTAAAACGTTATTTTTTATATAGATATTTATTTATTTATATATCGGCTAGGAGATAATATTTTATCCGATTACCAAATAAATAATAATTTATTTATATTTAAATTGTACTATAGATTTGTCTTTGTTGTGTTGAGCTATTTTAAATAGTTACGAAAAGTATTTTTATTATTAAATAACATTATATTAAGCACTAAAAATTGGGAAAAGTATTTTAAAACTATATGGCAATAGTGCCAGACTGGCTAGGTTTATGCCAATTATATTATTCTTTAATTGCTCATCATTCTGCTAGTAACTTATTTAGTTAAGATTTTAGAGAAAAATGTACATTAGTTTCAACATCATTTCCATTAATCAATATGCCGATGTTGGTTCCCCTGGACTTCGAATATTCTTCAGTAAATATCAACCGCAACTTCCCAACAATCTTTCCAGATAGTTTTCTATGATCTTGATCCATGTTTTTTTCGATGTGTCTTCAGATGTCTGTGTTTAAAATCAGTCTAATTTGCTTCTTTGAATTTCTTTTACAACTATACTATGATTACACAACACTACACTAGATTACAATATATACAAATTCGTGTCAACTTTTAGACAGTTGAGAACGATTCTCAACGTCATTTAATTAAGCGATTTATTTGATTTAATCAAGATTGGTTCAAATTATCATTCACGCATGATGGCAGTATTGCTCTCTTATAACGGCTGATAGCTGACGAGTTGTATTAAACATCATTTCGAACTTTTGTGTTGTAACTGTGCCTCAGGACGTATGAAAATGCAGAGACAATATTATAGAGTCAATTCAAAATGTTTTTATTATATTTGTGGATATTATATGGTCGTTAAACCTGTAAAAACTGTACTCAAATATGCTTATTGACAATACTTTGATTTTGCTATAGTAAAAACTGACAAGCTATGGGTACCGAAATTGTTTTGTTATGCGAGCAGAACAAAGCTGTACGAGTGGTCACTTGGTGATAATGTATAGTTTTAATTTTTTGTGCCAACGTTTTAGAGATAATAGAAAAATAAGAACAGATGTGAAAAAAATGCATTAACTTCTTAACTAGATTGTTTGCACAACTGTCATAGGCAAAAATCAAAGAAAGAATATTTGTTGGACCTGATATTCGAGAACAAATGGCTGATGCAAAGTTTTAAAAATGTTTAACGCCTGATGAAGTAGCAGCATATTCATGGTTTCAAAGTATTGTTCACAAATTCTCGGTAATCATATATCACCGGAATATAAGTACGTAATTGACAATTTTTTGAAAAATTACTACGAGATTGGAGCTTGGATGTCTTTCAAAATATATTTTCTGCATTCACATCTTGATTTTTCTCATAAAACTTCTGCCACCAAGATATAGAGAACATCGAAAAGCGATACTAAGATTTTGGGACGAAGCCATGTTGAGCGATTACTGTTCGATCTTAACACGTGATACAGATTCCAAGCAGTAAGAAAAATTCATTTCTGATTTATACTTTTTAATTGATTAAATAGTCGTTATCGAGCAAAAATAGTAAAATAATTAATTTATTGAAATTATATCGAAAACTAGAACTAATTATAAAAAAATGGATGCTGATACGGATTTAGTTTCCTCAATATAAGATCTTGGAAATAAATAGGTGGAATTTGATTTAAGCGTACATCATCAATTATTTTATTTAGTGAATTATAAGAATTTGTTCCCCTATATTATTGATCCCAATTACTTCAACTAATGCATTTGTTTAACTGGATCTCATTGATATATACAATAAAAGGCAGATCAGTACTTTAGTATTTTCTTCATTCATTTCCAAGCCTATGCAATGTAAACTATATCATGAAGAATCTATAATGTTAGCTATCATCAGCAAACATCAGAGAGGTAAAAAACTTTGTAGCATCATATTGAACTGTTTGTTTTAAAACATTTTCACATAATTGTATTAACTAGTATAATAAAAATAGTACAGAAATATCTCTACTATTCCTCAAATGAATTTGACAAAATATTTCACACTCACACTCAGCTAATAGAACTATCGTAAGAGACCTGAAGAAGTTTAATACTGTTTCTTGGTGAACATGATCAACTTCGAACGCTGAGTAATTTAAGTGTGCATGTGTGTGTATATAGTCCAAAGCTGAGCAAAATTCAGTTAAAACGACAACATTCCACGACCCTCATTCTCATATGTTTCCAAATAAACTACATAATTTTGTCTGCCTTTCTCGACTTTTGATTTTGCAATCTTTTTGAATCCTTTTTTTATTATTCATAAATTCTTCAGTAACTACTTTTTCGCTATATGAAAAATGATCTCTTAATTCCATGTTGACGGTACTCTCTTCGCTGACTAATGTGTGAACGGAGCGTCAAGCTGTTTAACTTTGTCTACGCATAATTACTATAGTTTGGACAAAATAGGAGAAAAACTAAATGTTATAAGCGACCACACCCTTTGGCCGGTTCTGACAGGGATATGAGCCCGTAATGACAGGTATAAAAGCGCCAAAATGATTTAAAATCATTTAAGTAATATCCAACATAATATGAAATAATCTACTAACAAAATATTCTGGCAGCTAAAGTATAGTCAGGGAACATTTTAAATGGTTATTATATTTTTTTTAATTACTCTTAGTACTTCCACAATCTGCGCTGAGGGCATTTGTTATATTTATATTACATATAAATGGGACATAAAAAATCGTTTCATTAAGTGTCTAAATCTTATTCTAAAGTCTATATATGTCCAATAATCAGATCGAATGGTGTTAGATGTTTTAGTCTACGTACTTCACTGTTACTTTTTGTATTTAGCTAATTAACGAGTACATTGGAATGCACTGACTCTCTTTCTAAGTACTTCACACAAACATGTTGAATTAGATTTGTTATTGGTTCTAGAGAATTATCGCGTTGTATCACTTCATTTGACACATAGTACGGGGTATCGACAATGGCACTCAACACTTTATTTTGGAACCGTTGTATTATGGATATACTAGACTTGCTTAGTAAATTTGTGTTTGTGTTTGTCCTAGGCAAGAGTGCAAAATCCGAAAAGGAAAATGATCCCAATCATGCCAGTAACCAGTCTGGGTAAGACCGTTTCTAAGTTAGTCACTCGCCAGTCGGTAGGCTTAATGCCGAGTACCGCGGTTCGGAGCCCACATTAAATAGTAGGTAAACAATATTTAAAACAATGGTAGACAATTTATTTAAACCTATATCTGCTATAACCTACTGCAGTAGTTGCGACGAATGATTGCACTGATATTCGTGATATTTGTGGTGGAATCTTTCAGAAAAAATGAAACCCCATTCCCAGAAAAGCATCAGGTTTCAGATAGATAAAGAGACAATGGATCTAGGTCATATTACAAAAGAGCGCGGAATTTTAATAAAATAACAAAAGTAATTTTGGTTTAGTATGTCTTTAATAAGGCCTTATTCACTCATGTTTTTTATAAAATGAAGCTTCTTGATAATGCAGAATTGCAATACAGATGTTATAAATTATTTGGTGTACTTACAGTTGTTCTTGAAAATGCATCTCATTGGAGGAAGAGAAAACAAAAACAATAAAGTACTTGTACTTGCAGTTGTTCTTGAAAATTTATCTCATTAGAAGGGGAGAAAATAAAAATACATATTTTGGAAACTCCTGTTTATTGAAAAAATCCCTTATCGTATATATCTTATCTAATCTTATCATCTAAAATTACATTAAAACTTAACCTATTTTTACAATATATTTCTTTTTTTACATGTACAATTTTATGCTATATTTACAGAAAATTAAACATAAGTATTTACATTAAAACAAAAATAAATTATTAAATATCGTACATTTGATTTCATCTGAAAAAATTCAGCGTGTCGTAAAATGTAATCATTTGAAATAAAAAAAGAATGAATATATTGCATCTTCTTTGCTACACTATAAAAACTAAAAAAAATTATTACAATTTTTTTATTACCACCCGGCCTAGATTGCCATGTGGCATTTCACAATTTCAAGACTTCCATTACTACGTATCATTGAAGCTGAAATCCTTGCTCTATATTGATATATTTATCATTATACAAAAAAATACAATCTGCTAAATTTGATATAAAAGCTATTTGTATACTATTTGATTCTTACGTACCACCCATGTCCCACCCATTTTTTCACAATTTCACATTTTCAGTCACATTTTGCTTATTTTCAGCTTGAACGTCCCATAGTATTGGAAGTGTCAGAATTGTGGAACCACCCGACAATGTGATGTGGGTTTAAATTAATGTTTTTAACATTTAAGAACTTTAAAAACACAAATAAAATTTATTACAATTATTACAGCCCGCTTTTATGTTTTTAGCAAAAAATCTGATATTAATTGCTGGGGTATAATGCTTGATTCATACCTCACCCCTATGTCACATTTTTTCACAATCCCGTTCACATTTTTCTCAGTTTCAGCTTCAACGTTGCATAGTATTGGAAGTCCTAAATTTGTGGAATACCACCCGGCAATCAGATCTTGGTTTAAATTCATATTTGCAATGTAAAAAATGTGACTAGGGGTGAGGTATGAATCAAGCTGTATACCCCAAATATTATTAGTTAATTCCAAGATCAGATTGCCGGGTGGTATTCCACAATTATCAGACTTCCATTACTATGCGACACTGAAGCTGAAATTCTTTACATTGTTATATTTAATATTTAAAAATTTGAATAGTGCAAAGAAAATTACAACCTGATTATTTTTGTGTTTAATATTTTTTTTCTAAATCATAT